>NW_027507686.1:144713697-145183697 GCF_037356315.1 Lithobates pipiens | reverse complement strand
CGCATGGGTGTTCACACCATGCGATCCGAGTTTGCAGATCGCACTGCGATATGCGAACTGATCTGGGGGTGTCATTAACATTTCACTGACACTCCCAGCAGTTCGCATAGGGCAGTGTGAACTGCCGCCAGGAGGCATGTGATGCGGGAACCCGCCGCGGATTCGTGGCGTTCCTGCATCGCTCCAGTGTGAACCCAGCCTAATAAGCGATCGTTTTTCTGATCGCTGTATTAGTGTCACAGGTGACGCTAGTTAGGCAGGTAGGTATTTAGGTTCGCCGCAGCTTTTTATAGCGCCAGGGACCCCCATATACTACCGCATAAAGCCCCCTGATTGCCCCCTAGTTAACCCTTTCACCAGTGATCACCATATAACTGTTACAGGTGACGCTGGTTGGTTAGTTATTTTTTTATAGTTTCAGGGCACCCGCCATTTATTACCTAGTCTCACTAGTGTACCCCTAAATTTAGGGGTGTCTACTTTCCAAAATGGGGTCATTTGGGGGGGGTTTGTGCCATCTTGGCATTTTATGGCCTTCAAAACTGTAACGCCCTTAGAAAGCCTGAAGGCGGTGCTTGGATTTCGGGGCCCCGTACGCGGCTAGGCTCCCAAAAAGTCCCACATATGTGGTATCCCCGTACTCAGGAGAAGCAGCAGAATTTATTTTGGGGTGTCATTTCACATATGCCCATGGCATGCGTGAGCAATATATCATTTAGTGACAACTTTGTGAAAAAAAAAAAAAAAGTTTGTAATTTCCCCGCAACTTGTGGCAAAATATAAAATATTCCATGGACTCAACATGCCTCTCAGCAAATAGCTTGGGGTGTCTACTTTCTAAAATGGGGTCATTTGTGGGGGTTTTGTGCCATCTTGGCATTTTATGGCCTTCAAAACTGTAATAGGTAGTGAGGAGTGAAGTCAAATATTTACGCCCTTAGAAAACCTGAAGGCGGTTCTTGGTTTTCGGGGCCCCGTACGCAGCTAGGCTCCCAAAAAGTCCCACATATGTGGTATCCCCGTACTCAGGAGAAGCAGCAGAATTTATTTTGGGGTGTCATTTCACATATGCCCATAGCATGTGTGAGCAATATATCATTTAGTGACAACTTTGTGTAAAAAAAAAAAAAATTTTTTTTTTTGTCATTATTAAATCGCTTGAGGCAAAAAAATTAAATATTCAATGGGCTCAACATGCCACTTATCAATTTCCTTAGGGGGTCTACTTTCCAAAATGGGGTCATTTGGGGGGGTTTTGTACTGCCCTGCCATTTTAGCACCTCAAGAAATGAGATAGGCAGTCGTAAACTAAAAGCTGCGTAAATTCCAGAAAACGTACCTTAGTTTGTAGATGTGACAACTTTTGCGCAAACCAATAAATATACAATTATTGACTTTTTTTTTACCAAAGACATGTGGCTGAATACATTTTGGCCTAAATGTATGACTAAAATTGAGTTTATTGGATTTTTCTAATAACAAAAAGTAGAAAATATCATTTTTTTTCAAAATTTGCGGTCTTTTTACGTTTATATCGCAAAAAAGAAAAATCGCAGAGGCAATCAAATACCATCAAAAGAAAGCTCTATTTGTGGGAAGAAAAGGACGCAAATTTTGTTTGGGTACAACATTGCATGACCGCGCAATTACCAGTTAAAGCAGCGCAGTGCCAAATTGTAAAAAGACCTCTGGTCATTTACCAGCAAAATGGTCCGGTCTGAAAGTGGTTAAAAATCATTAAGGGTATGTGATATATATGTCGTTTTCACATTCTTTTTAGCAGTGCCATTTCCCCTTTTTTGTGATTATTTGTTTTTTGGGCACCTCTTTGTTTGGGGAGGCTGCAACTATACTTTTGCCAAAGCACGTAATTCTCTGTTTAATAGTTACTGACATGCAGACCAGAGTTGCAGCCCTGAAGGCTTTCCCTCCCACAGCGCTGGCATCCCCTCCTGCAGGTATGCCAGAGTCCTCTTCTACCGTCCTCCCTGCTCACCTTGTCCCTGCCAGCCTCAGGAAGGACATCTTAGAGGGCAAGGATGTAAATTTAGCATGTCTGCTTATTTTGGTGCACGATGTGGCAGACAACAGAGCATATGCCTGGGTGGAAAGTCTCAGTAGTCATTAAGTCGAAAGACCCAAGGCTCACCCGCAAACTTACAGTCACTAAATTCGTTTTGGCTTTTGGGATGTTCAGGAATGTTGTCTGCTTAGCCGCCCCCAACAGGAGGGAAGAGCTGGACCTATATCTCCATTCAGTCACAGACCTAGGGTACAAGTACTGAGAGTATGCCTTTTTATGACTACCACCGCTCATTTTCTGACATTTTGTTTTATATGACATTTGTGAAATGAACAATTATTTGAATAAACATTTTTGTAGTTACATCAAGTACAATATTAGTCCTGAAAAATTGTAGGCTTATAAACTGAATAGATGTGTGCCATCTGTCATCTGCTAGTTAGGCATCTCTGTCAAAGATAATATATGATGCTTTGTAGCATTTAACAGATTACTGTAATAATAACTTCTGCATAAAGTATTCACCAATTTTAGATTATTATGCTCCCTAGAGAAAAAAAGTGGTAAGATGTCTACACATGGTGAAAACCGATCGCACAATCAGCAGGTAAAGCTTAATTCCTAGTTACATTACATCTAGTTACATTAGTTCAGCTTTGATCAAGGTAACTATAACATATTCCATACCTGGCTGATTTATGTGCTAGTGGAGAATCTACACTGCTACTACAGTGATCCTCGCTGCATTCTGGGTCCTGTGCCAAGTGGCTGTAACCACAGTGGGTCATTTACTTGGCACAGGATTCATCCACAGAACGCCTTGCGTGCTCTCTAAGTGTTCTCTGATTGGATGAGGTGGAGAGGCGGGTAGGTGCTCTTACAATGTCCACCTCCTGCAATCATAGGACGCTTTGCATTCATTAAAATGCAACACATAGTACCCATGTGAAGCAACCAACCACCTTTGGTTACTATGTAGCAAGACCGCCACTTGGCAATGGACCCAGAAGGCAATGAGGATCACTGTAGTAGCAGCAGCTACTACAGTGCTTCTTCACTTTCACAGTATCTGCCAGGTATAGACTATGTATACTTTCATTGGTATAAGCTAAATCGGTGTAGAGTAACTATGCAAAAATGCCATACCCGGAGTTCAGCTTTAACCAACAAATATAGTACAAGGGCTTTTACTTACTTTGCATAAATTGAATGAACGCCCCTAATCTGAGTGTACAGATTGTAATATGTTCTGCTACACACAGGTCAGATTCCTTCAGGTGAAATGTTTCTGTGCATAGATTGATTAGTGGCTAAACTATTCTGTAAATTTTCCTAAGGAAAAACAATAATCATTTACAGATTAAACAAAATTAGGCTACGCCAGTGACAGCATATTGGCTAAATATGGTCTAGACATGAACTAGAACTAGTTATATTTCCAATGGGCATTACATAATTGACATAGTTAAATGTTATAGATCATTTTTTTTTTAAGATCTGTTGCAATGGAAATATACTGTCTGCAGTTATGCAATTAAAGCACTACATTAAAGAAAAACTGCAAATTAAACACCATGAGGGCAATTTTCAAAGTAAAAGAACATCAGACATTCTAGAAATGACCTTTTCCGTTCCAATGTTTCTGTTTATATTTAAAAGTAATGAAGTTCAAGTCATATAAGTTATCTAATTTGCATATCAGTCACATTTTATAATTGAGATGAGATCTAAGACACAAGGCCAACATTACCTCTAGGCTCAGTGCGATTGTGCCTAAGGAAATAGGACATGAGGAAAGTGCAGCAAAGATAACTAACACTTATTAACACTTTATAGCTATTCAATGAGGCAGAGTAAAGACTGATTTTGTTTGGTAACCTATAACTAAGCGATTTGACCGAGTAACCTTGCAAAGCGATCTGTGTCATTAAATACTTTTTTGTATAATCATTATAAGTATTCATCTTTTTATATGAACACTGACTAGGGCTGCCATGAATAGGCTTTACCTAAAGTGATTTTTTTAACCACTTCAGCCCCAGAAGATTTGGCTGCTGAATGACTGAGCCATTTTTTTGCGATTTGGTACTGCATCACTTTAACTGACAATTGCGCGGTCATGCGAAGTTGTACCCAAACAAAGTTGACGTCCTTTTTTCCCACAAATAGAGCTTTCTTTTGATGGTATTTGATCGACTCTGCGTTTTTTGTTTTTTTTTGCACTTTTACTTTTTTGCTATAATAAATATCCCCCAAAAATATATAAAAAAAATCTCTTTTCCTCAGTCTAGGCCGATATATATTCTTCTACATATTTTTGGTAAAATAAATCGTAATAAGTGTATATTGACTGGTTTGCGCAAAAGTTATAGCGTCTACAAAATAGGGGATAGTTTTATGGCATTTTCACTATTCATAGTAATGGCAGCGATCTGTGATTTTTATCAGGACTGCGACATTATGGCAGACACATTGGTCACTTTTGATACATTTTGGGGACCATTGGCATTTATACAGCGATCAGTGTTATAAAAATGCACTGATTACTGTAAAAAGTCACCGGCGGGGAAGGGGTTAACACTAGGGGCAATCAAGACGTTAACTGTGTTTCCTGTTTGTGTTTATAAATGTAGGTGGAGGGGACTGACGTAGAGGAAGTGACGGATCGTGCTTCCTAGCTAATAGGAAGTCACGATCTGTCACAGCGCTCAGAACAGAACAGGGATTTATGTGTTTACACACACTCATCCCTGTTCTGCCTCTCATGCCTGATCATTGTGACCGTCGGCTACGAGCATCGGCATCCCTGATGCTATCACGATCCCGTGAGCCAACGTATAGCTACGAAGGCTCGCGGGATCGTGCCGACCTGCCGCCGTAAAATGATGGCAGCTGGTCAGCAAGAGGTTAAATAACAAACATGTTATACTTATCAGCGCTGTGCAATTGAATTGCACAAACTGACTCTGAGCCTCATTTTCTTAGGTTCTCCATCTGTGCTCTTGGCTCTTCCTCTTCGGTGAGTGTCCCCATAGTAAGCTGCTCTCTATGGGGGTACTTGTGCTGGCTCGATCCCAAGCTGTGCTGTCTGCATCCCCAGTTGCCTCATTACAGAATTCGACAGACAGCAGCAGGAGCCAATGCCTCCCGCTGCCTTGCAAATCCTGTGAGTGTGGGGAGAGAAGAGGGACACAGTGCTGAGTCGAATGAGAACTCACCAGGGTCAAGGGGTGATACTGCTACTTAAACATTTTTTACCTTTGGGCAGGGAATATATTAAGGTAAAAAATGTTCAGGCTTTATAACCACTGTGGGTATGCTTGAAGGGAAGCTGAATATACTTAAGGGGATCTTGTTGATGTACTTTAGTGCATGAGCATAGTGTTGATGTACCCCAGTAAAAAAAAACTTCTAAGCACCCATCTGCACATTTCTAAGGGCCCAATACTGTGAGTTATCTTTTATTACCAAGTGTAGTTTCAGGGCCTTAAAAGTTTTCTTTGCAGAAAAGCACATTGTAGCTCTGTGAATAGTCCTATAGCCAAAGTTGTATCTCGTGTCCAAACATCTGTTTTAAGAACAGTTGGCACTTCACACAGAAAATATTCAAATGTGAGGCTGATTTCAACTCCTGGAAGGAGCTGGAGGGAGTGATAAATACGGTATTTCACCTACCTTACCCCTTAGTCTAAAGGAGCAGTTAACTCTTGCTGTGCAGGGAGACGGGGCAACTGGATAGCAATCTAGAAATGCTAACCAGAATTCAGATTTACATTCATAGATTCCAGCAGTCATTTTCTGGGGCAGGTTTCAATCTAACTGGCAGCTATAGAGAGATAACAATTTTTCCTAGCCTGTTATTTTGGTTTATACAGGCAGGCCCCTGTAGCTGTTAATAATCGCCTGTTCACATTGGCTCGTACTGTAAAATGCAGCATCTTGCTGTGCTGACACCTGTCAGTGCGAGGTCTGACAAGGGATGATGCGGCATGTACCGTACTTTACTTTTTTTTTTCAACTTCATTGAAATATTGAAAATGACATTCAGCTCATTTATGTGCACTGCAGAAGACTTGCTGCTGCCATGGTGGGTGAATCGCTTGTCAATATCACGTGATACAGGGAACTAGTGCTGATGAGTGTTCCAGAGCATCCAGAGTGCTCCAGATTATTCCATTGTGATCCAGTTTTTCCATAAAGCCGGTGCGGCATCTCTATAAAGCTGGTCAGCAGAGGGAAGTATGAAGTACTCTAAAAGTGCTCCAGGATTTCTTGGTAGAGGGCTGTGCTAACTTTGGTCTTGATAAAACACAGTGGACCAACACCAACAGATGACATGGCTCAATAAACTATCATTGACCGTGGAAACTTCCCACTGGACCTCATGCAACTTGGATTCTGTGCCTCTCCACTTTTCTTCCAGACTCTGGGACCCTGATTTCCAAATGAAATGCAACATTTTCTACAGTCCGTGGTGATTTGGGGAGTCATATCATCTGCTGGTGTTGGTCCACTGTGTTTTATCAAGTCCAAAGTCAGCGCAACCCTAGAGCACTTTATGCTTCCCTCTTCTGACCAGCTTTATGGAGATGCTGATTTCATTTCCCAGCACCTGCCAACACTGCCAAAAGTGTCAATACCTGGCTTCATGATCATGGTATCACTGTGCTTGTTTGGCCAGCAAACTCGCCTGACTTAAACCCCATAGTGAATCTGTGGGGTATTGTCAAGAGGAAGATGAGAGACACCAGACCCAACAATGCAGATGAGCTGAAAGCCACTATCAAGGAAACCTGGGTTTCCATAACACCTCAGCCAGGCCCGGACTGGCCATAGGGCAGACCGGGCATTTGCCCGGTGGGCCGGGGCCACCCGTGGCCTGTTGATGATCAGGCCGCACAGCGGGAGGTAAGCGGCGGCCGCGGCCTGATCGTGGGTAGCACAGGCCACGGTCGCTGCTCGCCTACCGCCATACGGCCGTGCCTGTGTCATGCGGAACTGGCGGCTGCATGGGCTGTGCTGTGTGTCCCTCTCACACACAGCTCAGCCTCAGTGCCGCACTGACAGTTCCGCTCTCCTGCTCCAGCTGTGGGCGTCCGCGCGGTGGGGAGAGCTTCAGGCTGCTGTCACTATTCCCCCCCTCGCTCCCCCTCCCCTTCTCACGTCGGCAGCAGGGGAAGAGAAGGCGTTCCTTTTTGGTAGTTTTCCCTCCCCATTGGCCAACACAGAGGGCCAATCAGAAGAAACTAGAGGGGCATCATGGGAAATGTAGTCCCAGAGATACATGGCACCATTGGTCTCAGCAGGGAGCAGACTACAGTCCCCAGCATGCACTCTGCTGGGGTGAAAGAGAAAACACAGAAACAAGCTGAGGAGTGCTTGTAGCAGCTACTACAGGAGACATGGCAAATGAAACAGAGGACTGTGCTGGTCGAACTAATAGCCCCAGCACAACCAGCCATGCTGCACCGCACCACCAGAGAGAGTGACGCTGCACCGCACCACCAGAGAGAGAGAGTGACGCTGCACCGCACCACCAGAGAGAGAGAGTGACGCTGCACCGCACCACCAGAGAGAGAGAGTGACGCTGCACCGCACCACCAGAGAGAGAGAGTGACGCTGCACCGCACCACCAGAGAGAGAGAGTGACGCTGCACCGCACCACCAGAGAGAGAGCGACGCTGCACCGCACCACCAGAGAGAGCGCGACGCTGCACCGCACCACCAGAGAGAGCGCGACGCTGCACCGCACCACCAGAGAGAGCGCGACGCTGCACCGCACCACCAGAGAGAGCGCGACGCTGCACCGCACCACCAGAGAGAGCGCGACGCTGCACCGCACCACCAGAGAGAGCAACGCTGCACTGCACCACCAGAGAGAGCGCGACACTGCACCGCACCACCAGAGAGAGCCACGCTGCACCGCACCACCAGAGAGAGCCACCCTGTACCTGCAGCGCCAGAGGGAGCCACCCTGTACCCGCAGCGCCAGAGAGCAGGTCAGTGTCACTGGCCCATGGACACAATAGAAGACAGACAGTACTGGCATGGCCACAATAGGACTGGGACACTATAATATAAAGGGGACTGCCCCGTAAAAGGGCACTGTAATCATTGCAGTGACCCTTTTTAGTGCAGTTCCCTTTATATCACAGTGTCGCTGCACATTACAGTGTGGAGGACCAACACCAGCCACCCCCGCTAATGTCTACCGAACCCAACCCCCCCCCCGGTCCCTGGAAAGGTTGGCTGCTCAATCTAAAATACCCAGGCCTATTTTTTGTCCCAGACCGGGCCTGACCTCAGCAGTGCCACAGACTGATCGCTTCCATGCCACGCCGCATTGATGCAGTAATTCATGCAAAAGGAGCCCTGACCAATTATTTTAAGTGCATACTATACTGTATATGGACATACTTTTTAGTAAGCCAACAATTCTGTATTGAAAATCCTTTTTTGTATTGGTCTTACGTAATATTCTAATTGACTGAGATACTGAACTTGGGGTTTTCGCTAGCTGTAAGCCATAATCATAAAAATGAAAAGAACTGCGTGAAATATATCATTCTGTGTTTAATGCATCTGTATAAAATATATGACTTTCACTTTTTGAATTGAATTACTGAAATAAATGTACTTTTTGATGATATTCAAATTTTATGAGCTGCAGCTGTATAATACAACAAAACAATTTTAGGCACCTGCTGATACCTTATCATGTTGCTGTTTAGGAAGCCATAAAGTGAGGATTGCCTGGAGACACTGAAATAAACTGTCCCCAAAGGGGGAAGAACCTTTCGCTGGTCTTCATGGGATCACCAGGGATTAATAACCAACTGTTGATGGTGAGAGGCTTTTAAACACATGCTACACCTAAACCTTCTTTGTTGTTTGCTGCCTGCTTTGGGACATCCCTAGATTGTAGCAGAGTCCTCTAACCTATAGCTGGAAGAGGTGCATGTATCCAGAGATGCAAGATGGCAGCAGAACCTGCTAGTATAAGATGGTTGTCTGGAGCCTGGGTAGAGGGCTCAGGAGATGAAGATTGTATGGCTGTTGGCGCTGCTGTAGAGAGAGCTCAGGGCCATTTGTTTCTTATTACCGGGGAGCACTTTGCTGCAGGGATCATATGGCGCTGTACCTATTCTGGGGTAAGTGTGTTGAGAAACCCCCAGGCCATGTGACCCATTCTTTTACCATTGCTTCTGATGTGATCCTGTTGCTGCTGCTGTTTTCCATAGACTGTATATGTTTTAGAATCCTTAAAAGTAAGGGCTGCCTGGAGACACTGCAGGAAGATGGCTTGACAAGTGGGCCCCAGTAGGAGGGGCAGGAACATGGAGGGTTAGGAACCTGTCCTGCTGCCTGGGAAAGAGGTCCTTAGTGGCTTTGACATGTTACTTTTTTTGGTGACAATAACATTTTTCCTGAAAATGGTGTGCTGATAAAATCCTAGATAGAGGCAGAAACCTTTCACTGGCCCTTGTGGGACCGCCACAGATCAAAGACCAGCTGAGGATGGTGAGAGACTCGTAATCACATGCTACACTTAAACTGTCTTTATTGTTTGCTGCCTGCTTTGGGGCATCCCTATTTGAATTAGAGGCAGGGCCGTCTTAATGAGCAGGCACACCTGGGCACTGCCCAGGGGCCCCAGCTGCATGGGGGGCCCCTGCACTTTCTCTGTCCCCTTGTAGCTTTGTTTTTAACATGTACTGCTTTTTAAAGTCAATCGGGTCAGCAGTAGCATCCAAAGCTACTTCTGTACTGCCCTTTACTATCCAAACCTACCTTTGTACTGCCCTATACTATCCAAAGCTACCTCGGTACTGCCGTATACTATCCAAAGCTACCTCTGTACTGCCGTATACTATCCAAAGCTACCTCTGTACTGCCCTATACTATCCAAAGCTACCTCTGTACTGCCCTATACTATCCAAACCTACCTTTGTACTGCCCTATACTATCCAAACCTAGCTCTGTACTGCCGTATACTATCCAAAGCTACCTCTGTAGTGCCCTATATTATCCAAACCTACCTCTGTACTGCCGTATACTATCCAAAGCTACCTCTGTACTGCCCTTTACTACCCAAACATGCCACTATACTGCCCTATACCACCCAAACCTTCCACTATACTGCCCCATACCACCCTAATCTGCTACTATACCACCCTATACTACCCTAACCTGCCACTATACCACCCTATACTACCCAAACCTGACATCATACATTACTACACCCTATTCTGTACCCTCCTGACCTCCCTGTACTGTGTCCTCCAACCCTCCTGTATTGTGCCCTCCCGCCCCCCCCCCCTGTACAGTGTACAGTCATACATAAATACAGGCCGCTAAATGGCTGGGAGAGGCATTTATGACAGGGGGCAATGTGTACAGGGAGGGGGATAGTTTCAAAAAGGAATGGAACAGTGTGTACAAGGAAAAAATCAGTGTATACAGGGGGTCAGTGTATATGGGGGGGAGGGGGGCAAGGGGAGTGTGTACAGAGGGCGGGACAGTGTGTATATGGGGTTAATTTAATTTTGAATAATTGCCTGGTTTTCTGTATTTGTTGTTTCTAATCAGACTAAAAAGCCACTCCCAAAATGTAGCATTATTTAGCCACACCCACTCCTTGCCACCACATGCATACGGCACAGCAGGTGACCTCCCTGGTAGGGTCCCTAGTGCATTACTTTGCCAAGGGGCCCATGATGTTATTAAGATGGCTCTGAGTAGAGGTCTTTCTCTAACTTAGGGCTGGAAGAGATTCATGTTTGCAAAGACAAGATGGGAACCTGGGGAGAGGCCTCAGAAGCTGTAGAGTGCCTGGCTGCTGGGGTTGCTGTAGAGAGAGAGAGTCCAAGGCCATTTTACAAAAAAATGTGTAATATATTGCGATTCTATGCTGCAAAAATAACTTTATTGAATTTTTTTACATAAAATTTGCATTTGATAAACAGTTCCACTAATATCATGTGACAAAATAAATATGTTATTCTCCAGTGTCTCCGTTTTCAGAAAAATATATAATGTTTGAAGCTTTAACTAGTCGTCAGTCCTAAACAAGTAATTTTGAACATGTGAAAAAAAATGCACAAATGACACTCTGGCAGCAAAAGGGTTAAATGTGTCTCCCAATCATGTAATTTAAAGCATTGTTTTTTTCCCCCCCCATGTCACCCTCAAAGTCACATTGAAGGACCCTCTCTCTGTGGTACTTTTTTTTTATTTTTATGTTTTTTGCTTTGTCCTCCATGGCTGTGCCCATCTTCCCATGATCTTTTTAAAAATAGATTGCCTATTATCCTTGAAAATGGGCAGAATTTAGATTACCCTTCCTTGACTTTATTTATTAGAGGTACTTATATTGCACCATCGATTTATGCAGCACTTTACATATACTTTATATCACACATTCACATCAGTCCCTGCCCTCAAGGAGCTTAAAATCTAAGGTCCCTAACTCACATTCATACATTGACATACTAAGCCAATTTAGACAGGAGCCAAGTAACCTACCAGCATATCTTTGGAGTGCAGGAGGAATTCCACAGGGAGAACATACAAACGCCTTGCAGATAGTACCATTGTAGGGATTTGAACCAGGGACCCTAGTGCTGTTAGGCAGAATGGCTAACCACTTTAATGGGACTAGCTGATAAGTTCAGGTTTTGCGGATTTGAAGCAAATCGAACCAAGGTTGATTTGCTCACCCCCACTTGCAATCATAAGTCTTGCCTTATGACCACAAGATAAAGATAAAGAATTTAAAAGCAGTTCATGGCAAATTACATGCTGAACAAATAAACATACTACATGAAAGCTATCTTTGTGTTTTATATACAAAGATACAGAGTTTCTGTCAATAATTTATTAAGTGGGTTGTCTTGTAGTTTATATCTGTCCAAATATTCAAACAGATTATGCAGAGCAAAAATTTCAGATCTTAATGGGGTGGAGATCAAAGTTAAAGCATGTTTAAATACAGTCTGGATTGCTTTGAACTGACTTTTAACGCCACAGTTCTTAAGGGAACAACCTTGTTGCACTGAAGGAGTTAAACTAACAATTTCTTTCTTCTTTCTGTGCTCTAACCTTGAAAGCATCTTTTTTTTTCTTTTAGGTTTGGTGCATCTTTCACTTACCCTTCTGCTATATAGGGTCAAACTTATTGCCCTTGATCATATTTTTTTAGTACCACTATCTGGGTAAGAGAAATTCTCAGTACAGGACTAATACCTTTGGGTGCCAATACTCTTGATGTAAAGTGCCTTGTGGTTAGTTCAGACCATAAGTAAGTTTTCAGATATGGTTGGCTTGGAAATTAGATTAGGGGCTCAGATGTTAATTCTAGAGTTATGGGGGTCAATTTACTAACGTTTACCGCATTTGATAAGTGTATCATGTTACTCATTTGTGTAGCGCCACCCCCGAAGTAGCCTCTTGCTGAATTTGGATTCTCTGATCTCCGCCTCAACTCCAAGAATGACCTCAGCTCCTCTGACACACCTGTTTAAATAAAATTACTGCAAACACATTTAAGGACACATGTGGTAAATACTGTTATTTTGGCTGTGGATTATCACCAAAAATAGACACACCTGGTAGTAATAAACAAGTTGAATATATTAGCACAATTTAAAGCATATGGAAACTTACAACACTGTTAAACCTTGCTACCAATAACTAATACAATAGAAAAGACAAACTTCAATATTTAGCAACTGCAGGTATAGGAAGGGCGGTAATCTATTTAGGTATAGAGTCAAATCAAAGCCAAAGAAATTCCAAGCTCAACTTACCGACCAGCTTGCAACCAACCAAATTGTCCTGTCTAACAAAATGAGGCACACCTTTATTTTCTGTAGTCCTAACTATAAATTTTGAGAGCTTCCACAACGGAATGTGAAAAGTAAAGAGTTAATTTGAGTCTACCTGACTTATCCTTGAGGTGAGCAGATAAATTAGTTGGTGGTGGTGTGCACAAGCAATAATGCCCGATATACACGTTCGAAAATCCCGCCAGCAAAAGTCAGATGAGAGCCTTTGGTCGGAAAATGCGATCGTGTGTATGCGTGTGTATCAGACTTTTGCTGGCTGAATTTCGGCCAGCAAAAGATTGAGAGCAGGTTCTCAATTTTTCGGTCGGAAAAAGTTCCAATCATCTATACAAATTCTGATGCGCAAAATTCCTATGCATGCTTGGAAACAATTTGTCGCATGCTCGGAAGCATTGAACTTAATTTTCTCGGCTCGTCGTAGTGATGTACGTCACTGTGTTCTTGACAGTCGAAAGTTCAGCGAACTTTTGTGTGACCGTGTGTATGGAAGCCAAGCTTGAGCGGAATTCCATCAGAAAAACCATCCAAGTTTTTTCCGACAAAAAATCCACTCGTGTGTATGGGGCATTAGAGCTTTTGTAAAGCACGGTGATAGTATATTAACCACTATCAAGATTTATGTTAATTTATTGGACTTTTTTCATGGATTTTTTATTATATTGAATTTTCACGTATAATTTGCACAAAGTGTAGTATTGAGTTACCACTCAAGGGTAGGGTATTTAAGATGTGGAAGTCACGTGTTCTGGGTTCGTTCGTGAGGCCATAGCAGCCTGTTCCTGATGCTGGACCGGGGTAGCCCCGCGAGGGGTCCCGGTCACGGGAGCGTATGTCGCTCCGCAACATGCTTCGGTTGGTTAGCCCCAATAGACGCGCCTGGTCTGGGATGAGGATCCGTCTGTTCCCGAGTCTCAGAACCGGCTGGTCCCAGGCGTAGTATTTGAGGGAGGATTCAAGGCGTCAGGGTGTGCTCTCGGCTTGGAGGAGCACCGCAGCTTGTGTAAGTGACCGGGGGAGGACTCTTCGGAGGAGGGCCAACAAGCTGGCATCCTGAGAAGTGCCTGGTTGCTGGGTTGTGAAGGACACTGACGAATCCACGTTTTTCCAGTACTGCCAAGGAGACAGAGAATGTTCCAGGTACTGAGGAAAAAGGTTCCTGTTCACTTCTGTTACAAGTTACTCAAGGTCAAAGATTTCACAAGTTCTGGATCAAAGTGCTGACTGCCATAATCTCTGACTAGAGATTTGTTCAGCTTTGAAGCGCCCAGCTGCGAGTGGCTACTCTCTGGGTGGTATTAGCAGCTCAAGGTGCCTGAGTTCCTTCACCCTTACCCTCTGTTCCCATACGAGACTGTGTTTGTTGGATGTTACCCCTGCAAATAAAAACCTTTTCTAAAGGAATTTTATGGTGTCGGCGTCCAAAGTTGTTGGGTACTAACCCTGGGAACCCCTAGACGTGGAAGAACCAGCCAAGTGGAGGTAACCAGTAGGCCAAAAAGTTAAGGCCGCCCTGCCAAGGTTTATGGCCGCTACACTTGAGTATTCTTAAGATTTTATATTTTCTTGTTTAAAGGTGCAACAGTTCAAAATGATCCATTACCTGGATATTTAACTGTTTGGCTGGAGTTCAGCCTTCGTGATTTAAAGACATCACTTTCATAGGGAATTAAAGTATCATAGTTAAGCTTATTCAAGATGTAATCAAAGTAAAGATATTGCATACATTTCGTAAATGTCACATATGCATTCAGCAACAGCATCCCTATCTGCAGTAAACCTATATGTGCAGTATACAGTACAGTAATTATTCACAGAGGTCACTAAATCTGAGTAGTAATGGTTTGTGAAAAAATAGTATACCAAAACGTATTTTTTTTTACTTAAGTCAATACAGTTCATGTTTTTTTATTTATTTATTTATAACTCTTGGGCCAATTATTGGTTGTCAGCCTGTAACCTAAAATAACATCCACATCATCCATCTTTCCAGTTACATTTAATACAGAATCAAGTCGTAACCAGAGCCGGACCTAGACTGCTCTCAGTTTGACGTGGCTCCTCTCCTCTTGGCCTCAGCAACAGCTGCAAATCTATTTCAGACATAACAAATACAAGTGTTCAAGTCCTCTTATGACTTGTGTTGTACATAATCTACCTATTGGTTTTGTCTCTTCCATATCAAATGACAAAGTGTAGTCTAGACAAAGTGAATACTTGTTTATACTAATAGACACCAATTATCATTGCAAATTATAATTACCATTCATTTACATATTGTCAAATATCACACAACCTTTTAGAGATGGGCTAATATTTGTTGTTCTGAGCTACAGTATGTGATGTTTTATGAATGTGAATCTCACCAGTAGGGATGAGCCGAACACCCCCCGGTTCGGTTCGCACCAGAACTTTCAAACGGACCAAAAATTTGTGCGAACTTCAGAACCCCATTGAAGTCTATGGGACTAAACGTTCGAAATAAAAAGTGCTAATTTTAATGGCTAATATGCAAGATATTGTCTTAAAAAAGGGTTTGAGGACCCGGCTTCTGCCCCAGGGGACATGGGTCAATGCCTACATTTTTTTTAAAACGACTGTTTTTTCGGGAGCACTGATTTTAATGACGATTAAGGTGAAAAAAAAAGAGAAATATTCCTTTCAATATCGTGCCTGGGAGGTGTCTATAGTATGCCTGTGAAGTGGCACGTGTTTCCCGTGTTTAGAACAGTCCCTGTACAAAATGACATTTAACAGAAAAAAAAGTCATTTAAAACTGCTTGTGGTTTTAATGTAATATCTGGTTCTGGCAATATGGATGAAAATCATTGAGAAAAATGGCATGGGTAGCCCCCCCCCCCCCCCCGCCCATTTCCAGCCCCTTTGGGTCTGTATGGATATTAAGGGGAACCCTGTACCCAAATTAAAAAAAGGAAAGGCGTGGGGCCCCCAGGCCCTATATACTCAGAACAGCAGTATACAAGCGGTGCAAACAAGACAAGGACTGTGTAGGTTTGTTGTGTTAAGTAGAATCTGTTTGCAATTTTGAATTGGTACATTTTAAAAGTGTAGATCCAGTCAAAAAATCTATTTTTAAGGTTTTTGGAAAACATAGGGAAGGGTTATCACCCCTGAATAATTTTTTTGGGCCGTCCGTCTTTTTTCATTTCACTTCCTGTTGTTTCCTTCCGTTTGCAAGTAGGAGATGTTTGTAAGTTTGGATGTTTGAAAGTAGGGGCCTGCCCTATATGCTCTGCAGAAATGGTCACTCAGCATCAGCATAGGCAGTCTTGAAGGGATGTGACATTTCAAAAAAAAGTATTCGGTTACATCAGCTTCAGGTGCTTGGTAGCTGGTGGTGATCCAAGACTGATTCATCTTTATGAAGGTCAGTCGATCAACCGAGCTGGTGGACAGGCACACCCTGTGATCGGTTACAAAGCCACCAGCAGCACTGAAGGTGCGTTCTGAAAGAACGCTGGATGCAGGACAGGCCAGTAGCTCAATTGCATACTGTGCAAGCTCTGGCCAGTGATCCATCCTCAAGACCCAGTAAGCCAGATGATTTTCAGTGGGAAAGGTGTCCAAGTCTGACCTTGCCCCTAGGTATTCCTGCACCATGTAAATCAGACGCTGGCGATGGTTGCTGGAACTGATCATACTTTGGGGCTGCGGACTAAAAAATTGTCTGAACGCATCGGTCAGATCGCCACCTTCTCCACCGCTCCTTCTGTGACTGCCTGAAACCTCAGCAAAACGTTGTCCAGGACCAGGCGTTTGTAACCTCCCAGTCTCTGGGAACGCGTTGCACAGACCTTTCTGCAAGGCCTCCCGGAGATGTCTCATCCTCTGCTCCCTCTGTGACGGCAAGATAAGGTCCGCAACCTTACCCTTGTACCGTGGATAAAGGAGAGTGGCCAGCCAGTAATGGTCCCTCTCCTTGATCCGAAGAATACGAGGATCCTTCCGCAGGCTTTGCAGGATCAGGGAGGCCATGCAGCGTAGGTTAGCTGAGGCATTTGGTCCGGAGTCCTCTGGGTCACTAAGGACAACATGATCCACAGCCACCTCCTCCCAGCCACGTACAAGTCCACATGTTTCTTGGGACTGTAAATTATCCCTAAAAGACTGCTGCTGCTGATGCTGAGTGCCAGGCTCCACCTCCATGCTGACACAATCATCCTCCTCCTTCTCCTTGTCCTCTTCCTGTGTGATGGGTGGGACAGCAGGAACACTGTCTGGATAAAGGGGGCCTTGAGAGGCAAGGAAGTCCTCCTCTTCCTGCCTCTGTTGTGCCTCAAGTGCCCTGTCCATTATTCCACGCAGCGTATGCTCCAACAGGTGGATGAGAGGTACAGTGTCACTGATGCATGCACTGTCACTGCTCACCATCCTCGTGGCCTCCTCAAATGGTGACAGGACAGTGCATGCATCCCTGATCATGCCCCACTGGTGTGGTGAGAAAAAACCGAGCTCCCTTGACCCTGTCCTGGTGCCGTAGTCGCACAGGTACTCATTGATGGCCCTCTGCTGCGTGTGCAGCTGCTGTAGCATGGCCAGCGTTGAGTTCCACCTGGTGGGCATGTCACATATAAGGCGGTTCTTGGGCAGGTTCAACTCCTTTTGGAGCTCAGCCAGCCGAGCACAGGCATTAAATGATCAGCGGAAATGCACACAGATTTTCCTGGCCTGCCTCAGGACATCTTGTAAGCCTGGGTACCTGCCCAAGAACCACTGCACCACCAGGTTAAGGACGTGAGCCACACAGGGCACATGGGTCAGTTGCCCCTGTCGGAGGGCGGAGAGCAGGTTGGTGCCATTGTCGCAAACCTCCATCCCTGGCTTAAGCTGGCATGGCGTCAACCACCTCTCTGCCTACCCCTGCAGAGCTGACAAAATATCTGCCCCAGTGTGGCTCCTGTCCCCCAAACAAACTAGTGCAAGCACGGCATGGCATCTTTTTGCCTGCGTATTTGCGTAACTCCTTGAACGCCTATGGAGCACCACTGGTTCCGAGGACAGAGCACTGGAAGAGGCCATAGAGGAAGAAGAAGAGGAGGGGGTGGAGGTCCCCGTCCATGCCTGCTGGACCATGAGTCAACAGTAATATGCACCTTACCGCTGACTGCCCTGTCCAGTGAGGCAAGGACATTGCCTTCCACATGCCGGTAAAGAGCCGGAATCGCCTTACGTGAGAAAAAGTGGAGTTTGGGGACCTGCCACTGAGAAACCGCACATTGCACAAACTCACGGAAGGGGGTCGAGTCTACCAACTGAAAAGGCAGCAGTTGAAGTGCTAGCAATTTAGCCAAGCTAGCATTCAACCGATGGGCATGCGGATGGCTGGGAGTGAACTTCTTTTGACGGTCCAGCAGCTGGGGCAAGGAAATTTGCCTGCTACAATCAGACGTGGGTGTACTGCTAGCAGAGTGCCCGCAAGTACTTGGCTGTGACACACCTAATTCTACACCTTCATTATTCTCAGTGCAGGTTTCAGAGAGGACTGAAGGTCTAGTGGGGTTGGAGATCCCAGCTCATAAGAAGCAAGGAGAGGTCCGCTTTGTTCTTAGGTGTGGGTCTTTAAGGTACGCTTGCCAACGAGCTGCATGGCAGGTCAACGTATGTCTGGTCAAGCATGTGGTGCCCAAGCGGCCGATGTTTTGGCCACGCGAGATATGCTTGAGACATATGTTGCAAATAGCAGCGGTGCAATCTGATGCACTGGTCTCAAAAAAGGTCCACACCAAAGAACTTTTGGAATAACACACAGAGGCAGCGCCCTGCACAGGCGGAGCTCTGCGGTGTGATTCATTCGGTGTGCTGCCCCTAAGCTGGCCTTCGGAGGGCATCCTGCCTCGTTAGAGATGTGCCTCCTCCTCCTCTCTCCTATCAGGCACCCATGTGGAGTCAGTCACCTCATCATCCCCTCCCTCTTCATCACTGGAGAAAACCTGGCAGTATGCTGCAGCTGGTGGAACATGACTGCCAGATTGCTGTCCTTCTTGAGCACCCCCTCTCTCTGCGCTCACGCTACTGCCTTCCTCTAGCTGGGTATCATCATCAGAGCCTTAAAAACGCTGGACATCATCCTGGAGCATGTACCCAACACTGTGCTCAAACAGTTCGGGGGACTCCTCAGGAGGACATGGTGGGTCTAGGGAAGGAGTGACTGATGACATTGAGACGAGTGAAGAGGACGCGTTGGCAGCTGCTTTGCTAGTACCCTGAGCCTGGGTGAGAGAGGATGAGGAGGATGAAGAGAGCTTGGTCATCCACTCTACCAAGTCTTCGGCATGATGCGGCTCAACACGTCCAGCTGCCAAAAATAAGGACAAGCATGTCCCATGGCCACGTGCTGATGACAATGCACCACGTCCATGACCAGCACTGTTGTCTCTAGACACAGAGCCTGCTTTCCCTCTTTTATTGGCTCGTGACTGTCTGCCTCTCCTTGTTGGCCTTCCAGACATAGTAATGGCCTGCAGGGAGGTGGGAAAACCAGCAATTGGGTAGTGTATATTGTGCTGGAGGCACACAACACCCACTAACTCCTGCAGATGCCTGTATGAGAGAACACAAGCAATAAAGGGTAGATACAGGTGTATACTGTGCTGTGCTGTAGGCACACAACAACCACTAACTCCTGCAGGTGCCTGTATTAGAGAACGCCAGCAATAACGGGTAGATACAGGTGTATACTGTGCTGTGCTGGAGGCACACAACACCCACTAACTCCTGCAGATGCCTGTATGAGAGAACACCAGCAATAAAGGGTAGATACAGGTGTATACTGTGCTGTGCTGGAGGCACACAACACCCACTAACTCCTGCAGATGCCTCTATTAGAGAACACCAGCAATAAAGGGTAGATACAGTTGTATACTGTGCTGTGCTGTAGGCACATAACACCCACTAACTCCTGCAGATGCCTGTATTAGAGAACACCAGCAATAAAGGGTAGATACAGGTGTATACTGTGCTGTGCTGGAGGCACACAACACCCACTAACTCCTGCAGATGCCTGTATGAAAGAACACCAGCAATAAAGGGTAGATACTGGTGTACAGTGTGCTGTGCTGGAGGCACACAACACCCACTAACTCCTGCAGATGCCTGTATTAGAGAAAGCCAGCAATAAAGGGTAGATACAGGTGTATACTGTGCTGGAGGCATACAACACCCACTAACTCCTGCAGATGCCTGTATTAGAGAACACCAGCAATAAAGGGTAGATACAGGTGTATACTGTGCTGTGCTGGAGGCACACAACACCCACTAACTCCTGCAGATGCCTGTATGAAAGAACACCAGCAATAAAGGGTAGATACTGGTGTATAGTGTGCTGTGCTGGAGGCACACAACACCCACTAACTCCTGCAGATGCCTGTATTAGAGAAAGCCAGCAATAAAGGGTAGATACAGGTGTATACTGTGCTGTGCTGGAGGCATACAACACCCACTAACTCCTGCAGATGCCTGTATGAGAGAACACCAGAAATAAAGGGTAGATACAGGTGTATACTGTGCTGTGCTGGAGGCACACAACAACCACTAACTCCTGCAGATGCCTGTATGAGAGAACACCAGCAATAAAGGGTACATACAGGTGTATACTGTGCTGGAGGCACACAACACCCACTTTAACTCCTGCAGATGCCTGAGAAAAGAACACACTGTCCCTGCCTATCTATCTCTTTCCCTGCACGCCGGAACACACTACACAAGGCCACCGCACTGGCGGCCTTATATAGTGTGGGGCGTGTACTAAACACCCCTGAGCTATAATTGGCCACAGGCATCCTGCCTGTGGCCAATTATGGCTCTCTTCGCTACCGGAGCTGTGATTGGCCAAGCATGCGGGGTCACAGTGCACAGGGCAATCATGAGCCAGCAATGCACTGCGATGGCGCAGTGCATTGTGGACCGTGAGCGCCACACGAATTTGGTGCGAACGCCCCATAACGTTTGGTATTCGCCGAACGTGCGAACAGCCGATGTTCGAGTCGAACATACATTCGAATCGAACACAAAGCTCATACCTACTCACCAGCATCCATATATATTTGGACACTGGCACAATTTTGCTTTTTTTCTGGTATTTACCAAAACGTATTCAAGCTATATATATATAAAGGATATGAGCTGAAAGTGCACTCTCTCAGGTTTAATTTGAGGGTATGTACATCCAAGTCGGAGGAAGGGTTTATGAATTTATAGAGACGAAAAGAGAAAGTCTGGGTGTTAAGTGGTGGTTTCCTGATAATATAACATACTATTACTTACCATCTGGGAGAGTCTGATGAGTAGAGGGAGACCTCTTGTACAGCCCCAGCTCAAGGACCACTGGAGTTGCAACAGTGGCCGCGAGAGCACAGTGAGGTAAGAGCGCCTGCAAAGTCCTCCGTTGGTAGCGGTCGTGGCAACTGATGAATTGCAGGATCAGACTGGATTGCTGAGCAGCAGAAGGTAGCAGGAACAGCGGATGCAGGTATGCTGTGGATGCAGAACAGAAGATGCAGGTAAGCTGTAGATGCAGGACAGCAGTACTGGAGCTACACAGGCTAGAATCAGAAAGGCTGCAGCAGAGTCAGACAAGCCAGGTCATATCATAAACAGCAGGCAAAAAATGGTCAACGTTCAAGCAGGGTTAAGCAACAGGAAATCAGGCAGAAAGGCAGGAATAATCAGGGTCAAGGCAAGCCAAAGTTCAGGACTGGAGAGCAGCGTGGTCAGAAAGCCGGGTCAAATACTGGATAAGATACAGGCACAGGATCAGAACACAGGGTAAAGCCACAGATTAGACAGCAGCTACACTAGTGCAGCTGCTGTCTTTATATATTATAGGCTATTTGGTGCCAGCATTAATGGCTAACATGTGCGAGTATTTTCACGCATGCGCATATGCATTCGCCTGTTAGCGCTAATGTTCCTGCGCATAGGCTTTATGAGCCCGGCAGGGCGGCACCTGCTAATGCACATCTGCGCATACCATGTCCCTGACACATAGAAATATATTATTTAAAAGTTTTAAATATTTGTTCAAATGTAGAAAAGCGCATATACATGCAAAAAAAGGCCATCAAAGAAGCCTGCAAATTTAAAACAACTACATATACATAGATGCCATCAAGAGGTGTTTGTATGGAGAATGCCAACATGTTTCATGGCCTAGAGGGCTGCTTCTTCAGGTCTTAATCACATAGCGACTGGCTCCACACCTATGTTAGATATAAATAAACATAGAAAAAGTAATAATAAAAAAAAAAAATACATAATCCACTTATAGCTTACCATCCTCTAAAAGTGGAGATGCTTGAGTGGAGAGAAAAAAGAAGGGGGGTGTACATTTTAAGTTGTTTGGCATGTTTGGACTAAGGGGAGACCAATGATAGACCCTCTTGTGGGTGGCCATTATATAGCATGAGATACTCAATGAATTCAAGGAGCAGTTACTATAAATACTCTCAACTTAAAGAAAAATATATAAAAAACTTTCATAAGAAACTATAAATGTACAAGGGAGAAACCATATAAATAATATTATTGGACACCAGCTTAATATAACTGTGTCACAGCCAATCAGCCCAAAGCTAACCTGGGTAGAATGAATAGATGAAAGTCAAGGCGATAACCGCACAAATCCTTCTAAAACTAGAATACATCCAATAAGTCAGCAACCAAGAGTTCCCCGAAAAATAAATGTATATACTGTATATATAACACTACCATAGCCAGGTGTCCCTGAACTGCAGTAAATTCAAATACAGCCACAAACAATACTTACCAATTACAAAGCATAAAGGGTCTCCATATGTCCTCTACAATGTGGAATGGAGGGAACATGGGTATTTCCCTCATGCATAAAGTCCCCAAACTGTGTCTATCAGGGTCTCCCAAGGACCACGCAATCCAGCATGTATTACCCCAATGCCAGCCTACTCCTCTATGCAGGACCAGAAACACACCAGACAACTTAAAGGTAAATTTTTTATTCCTCCTCCCTTTTTTTCTCCCCTAAAGCATCTCAAATTTTAGGGGATAGTGAGCTATATGTGGGTTATGTATTTAGTTTTTTTATTATTACTTTTTCTATGTTTATTTATATCCAACATAGGTGTGGATCCAGTCGTTATGGATTAAAGCCCTGAAGAAGCGTCCCTCTAGGCCATGAAACATGTTGGCATTCTCCATAGAAACACCTACATCTATGTGTATGTAGTTTTAAATTTGCAGGCTTCTTTGATAGCCTTTTGTTTGTATGTATATATATATATATATGCTTTTCTACATTTGAATAAATATTTAAAACTTTTAAATAATATATGTGTATATTATATATTATATTATATATATTATATTTAAATAATTATTGATTAGCCAATTTATGTTTTCATACATGTAGCTGGCTTTTCTTTCATTGTATGGGGCGCATTTGCAGGCTGGTCGGGTTTGTATTTACCAACGGAACAGATCTATGGTTTAAATGTCACAATGATAGAATTTATAGGGACTAGCTGGGTTGATTTTGCTGACCATCTCAAGGTCAGCATGGCGGGCCCTTCTAAAAATGACAATTAAATAGTGACCTATTTTGCACAACTTAAACAGCTGTTAGAACAGAAGTCCAGGCTATACTGGCATGCCTCTTATTTTTGTCAATATTTGGAGGGTAAAGTAATACCCTTAGGTTTACCGGTCCAGATTTTTCCCACAATCCAGAACCCCTCGCAAGATCTTAAAGAGAAATGGGAACAGAGCCTCACAGCATGCTCATTGAGTATGCTCAGTATACTTAAACACCACTATGAGGAAGAAGTTATAAGATTACATAGGGAGGTCCAAACCATTTTGAATGGTTAATATAAGCTAATATAGCTTATTTTGAAGTAATAAAGGATTTAAATTTATGGCAAATTTAATTTTAAACATCATTTTGAAAGTTCCAAGTATATGATTGATGAACCTCAGGGTGAATCAATCATATTTAAGCAACGATAATTCACCCATGCTGAATGCCGGGTTCTCAAGCCACTTATAGTGGTTGTAAATTTTTTCTCTCAAAAAAAATAAATAAAAACAACCTGCAACTCAAAGGCATAATGAGTAGTGATGGACGAACTTCCGACGGGACGTTTCGCGAACGCGAAATGCGAACGGACCCAAACGTTCGCGAAACAGAACGTTCGCCGCGGGCCCCATTGACTTCAATGGGAGGCGAACTTTGCAAACCTTCATGTCGAATTTGCGGCCACGTGGTAATTATTAGGGGGTAAAACGTAGTCCCACCATCTGGAGAATGACATAATACATGTATGAGGTGAATTTGGGATCGATAACTACAAGCATTTTTATTTTATTTGGGAAATTGTTCTAACAATTCAGGACTATGGAGCTAATGAAGGCAATGGAGGAGAGGGAAGGTCAGGGACCAGGGTAGGCAAAGAAGAGGGTGCAGGAGATGATCACCAGCAGCGTGACATACCGGAATGACACATGCACCGTGATAGAGGCATCTGACAGCAGCACCGTAATACAGAGCACTGACAGCAGCACCGTGACATACAGCGCTGACAGCAGCACCGTGACATACAGCGCTGACAGCAGCACCGTGACATACAGCGCTGACAGCAGCACCGTGACATACAGCGCTGACAGCAGCACCGTGACATACAGCGCTGACAGCAGCACCGTGACATACAGCGCTGACAGCAGCACCGTGACATACAGCGCTGACAGCAGCACCGTGACATACAGCGCTGACAGCAGCACCGTGACATACAGCGCTGACAGCAGCACCGTGACATACAGCGCTGACAGCAGCACCGTGACATACAGCGCTGACAGCAGCACCGTGACATACAGCACTGACAGCAGCACCGTAAGCAGCCCCAGGAGGAAGTCAGCACAGCACAGGGATGGTGTGATCCCCTCATAATAAGAACCCCCAGGAGGAAGTCAGCACAGCACAGGGATAGTGTGATCCCTTCATAATAAGAACCCCCAGGAGGAAGTCAGCACAGCACAGGGATATCATAAGCAGCCCCAGTAGAAATATGACACCGCTCAACCTCTTCAAAGAGGAGGGTAGGGGCATATAGTACGGTGTGCTTTTTTGGGTCAAGGAAGTGAGCCAAATGAATTAAGAAGGTCTGTGTGCTTGATTAAAAAAATAGTTTATAGACATATACATGGTCTACTGGTCACATGTGTTGAATTCCTCCGAGATCCATGCCTCATTCATTTTTAGAAATGTGAGGTAGTTAACACTGTGGTGAGCTAGGCGAGTACGCTTATCGGTCACAATCCCCCCTGCTGCGCTGAACGTCCTTTCGGACAGGACACTGGATGAGGGGCAAGCCAACAGTTCGATTGCAAATTGGGCAAGCTCTGGCCAGAGGTCAAGCCTGCCCACCCAGTAGTCTAGGGGTTCATCACTCCTCAGAGCGTCCACATCGGCCGTTAACCCAATGTAGTCGGACACCTGACGGTCTAGGCGTTCCCTGATGCTGGATCCGGATGACACCTGTCGATGGGTCGGCTGAAAGAATGACCTCATATCCGAAGTCACCAACACATCTTCAAACCGGCCTCTTCTTGCAGGCGCTGTTGGATTGGTACCCGCAAATCCTTCTCTGGGAGTGGGAATTGCTCCTCTGCCAGCGCACGCAAAAGCAGAATGCAGCATTTCTCGAAGCAAGGCCTGGAAGTGCTGCATTCTGACAGCCCTCTGCGACGGCGGTAACATTTCCGCCATTTTGTGTTTGTACCGGGGGTCTAAGTACGTTGCCACCCAGTACTGGTCCTTGACCCTCATGCTTTTTATACGGGGGTCCCTATTAAAACACTGGAGCATGAAGGCCCCCATTTGCACTAAAGTGGAAGCGGTGTGGTGGCCTGGCTCCTGCTCATCATCCAGGATAATGTCGTCCTCTTCATTCTCCTCTCCCCATCCACGCACAACAGGGATCCCAGAAAGGTTTAAAGCATGCTCTTCTTGCTCCTGCTCATCCGTCCCGGCACCATCCTCCTCTGACTCCTCATCAGACTCCTGTTGTTGACTTGTCTCAGATAGAGTAGCCCCCCCTGGGAATTCATCCAGCATTGCGACTTCCTCATCTTCCCGCTCCTGCTCCTCCACAGCCTGATCAATGACACGACGCAATGCACGCTCCAGAAAGAAGGCATAAGGTACCATGTCACTGATGGCGCCATGGCTGCGACTGACCAGTTTGGTGATCTCCTCAAATGGCCGCAGAAGTCTGCATGTGTCGCGCATGAGCAGCCACTGGCGCGGTGAAAAAAAACCCAGCTCCCCAGAACCGTTTCTTTCGCAGAGTTCATACAGGTAGACGTTAACTGCACGTTTCTGCTGGAGCAGCCTATCAAGCATATAGAAGGTTGAGTTCCATCGCGTCGGGCAATCGCAAATAAGACGTCTGACCGGCAGATGGTGTCGCCGCTGAATGTCAGCAAGGCGAGCCATGGCCGTGTAAGATCTTCTGAAATGGGCCGAGATTTTCCTTGCCTGCCGCAAGATGTCCTGGACCCCAGGGTATTTGACAAGGAATCGCTGCACGACCAAGTTTAAGACGTGTGCCATGCACGGCACGTGCGTGATTTTGCCCTGTTTCAATGCGCTAAGCAGATTGGCACCGTTGTCACACACCACTTTACCAACTGTCAAATTGAGCGGTGTTAGCCACTCATCTGCCTGTGAACGCAAAGCTGAAAGGAGTGCCGGGCCAGTGTGGCTCTTTGCTTCCAGGCACAACAGACGCAGCACGGCATGGCAACGTCTCACCTGGCATGTGGAATAGGTTCTGGGGAGCTTGGGCGGTGCAGTGGAAGAGACGCTAGCAGCGGAAAAGGAGGAGGCAGCTGAGGAGGAGAGGGAGGAGGATGGAGTAGGAGGAGGAGAAGAAGAGTCAGGCCTGCATGCAATCCGTGGCGGTAAAACCAAATCTACACGGGTGCCACGGGTTACATGCTTGACGGCCGTCAGAAGGTTCACCCAGTGGGCAGTAAAACTGATATACCTTCCCTGCCCGTGTTTGCTAGACCACGTGTCTGTGGTCAGATGTATCTTGGCACCGACACTGTGTGCCAGAGATACATTCACTTGCCGCTGAACATGGCCATATAGCTCTGGGATGCCCTTCTCTGAGAAATACTTCCTTCCTGGGACCTTCCATTGTGGTGTTCCAATGGCCACAAATTTGCGAAAGGCCTCCGAGTCCACCAGTTTATATGGCAGTAGTTGGCGGGCTATGAGTTCTGACAAGCCAGCCGCCAACCGTTGGGCAAGAGGGTTATCCGGCATCATCATTTTTTTACGCTCAAACATTAGGCCCACGGAAGCCTGCCTTTTTGCAGAAAAATGTGAGCTTGGCGTGATGGAAGGTGGAGTGGAGGACAATTGTGAGGAGAGAGGAGAAGGAGAAGTAGAAGACGAGGCTGGACGGTGAGAGCCTGCAGTGTGGCTTTGTGTGTTCCGTTGCTCCCACTGGGCTCGGTGATGGCTGCTCATGTGCCTTCTTAAGGCGGTCGTCCCTAGGTGAGTATTGGGCTTACCGCGACTAACGCGTTGACTGCAAAGATTGCAGATGGCAACGCTATTGTCAGCAGCGGACACGTTAAAAAAAGCCCACACTGCGGAGCCATGTGCCGGTGTCCTGGGAGCGCCAGATGTGACCGTACATGGTCGATGACTCGCTCCTGATACATTTGCAGTCTGCTTTGTCCCTGCTGTGCAATGTAAGTCATTGCTGCTTCTCCTCCCTATCTGCTGGTCCATATCTCCCTCTGAACTCCCCTCCTCTTCCTCTCTTGTGGGCACCCACGTGACATCACTAGACACGTCATCATCAACGTCACCTTCCCCACCGCTATAAGTAGAGATCTCGGAGTAGGCAGCAACACCGGGGACCAACCTCCTCCTTGGGCTGATCTGGGTACTGGCGTCAGACTGCTGAGTAGCGCTTGTTGCTACCTCCTCTTCCTGATCCAATACCAAGAGTGGCTGCGCATCAGAAATGTCCTCTTGATATGGATCGGAAAATAATTCCAGTGACTCAAGCGGAAGGTATGTGGTGGTGGTGGTGGTGGTCGTGTTGTTGGTGGTAGTGTCTTTGGGGGTGCACATAGCAGAGAGTGAAGAAGAGGGTGCAGATCGAGAGGATGAGGAGGGTGCAGAAGAGTAAGGCTGAGCGAGCCACTCAACCAAGTCTGGTGCATCCTTTAAAGTAATTGAACGCACCTTCTGCAACTTCCCACTTTGGCTCAAGCCTGTTGCTCCTGCCCTACCCCTACCACCCCTGCGGAAGGGCCTGCCTCTTCCTCTGCATGTCATTTTTTAAATGACCCTGTGACAAAACTCTTAGTCCCTATACCGCTGAAGGACTGCTGCAGTATAGGTGAGCGGTCAGCAGTGGTGCACGTCAACCCTATCTATTGTGGACCTATAGCGGTCCTTACAGAACAGCAGACTGTACCGCACTCAAGCCTATGTACCGTAGCACCCTATACCAAGTTACCAGTCCTTATAAGAACTTTTGTGGAACAAGCAGGTTGTGTGTTAGTGATTAGCAGACTGTACGTCAGTCCCTATACCGCTGAAGGACTGCTGCAGTATAGGGCAGCGGTCAGCAGTGGTGCACGTCAACCCTATCTATTGTGGACCGATAGCGGTCCTTACAGAACAGCAGACTGTACCGCACTCAAGCCTATGTACCGTAGCACCCTATACCAAGTTACCAGTCCTTATAAGAACTTTTGTGGAACAAGCAGGTTGTGTGTTAGTGATTAGCAGACTGTACGTCAGTCCCTATACCGCTGAAGGACTGCTGCAGTATAGGTGAGCGGTCAGCAGTGGTGCACGTCAACCCTATCTATTGTGGACCTATAGCGGTCCTTACAGAACAGCAGACTGTACCGCACTCAAGCCTATGTACCGTAGCACCCTATACCAAGTTACCAGTCCTTATAAGAACTTTTGTGGACCAAGCAGGTTGTGTATTAGTGTTTAGCAGACTGTACGTCAGTCCCTATACCGCTGAAGGACTGCTGCAGTATAGGGCAGCGGTCAGCAGTGGTGCACGTCAACCCTATCTATTGTGGACCGATAGCGGTCCTTACAGAACAGCAGACTGTACCGCACTCAAGCCTATGTACCGTAGCACCCTATACCAAGTTACCAGTCCTTATAAGAACTTTTGTGGACCAAGCAGGTTGTGTATTAGTGTTTAGCAGACTGTACGTCAGTCCCTATACCGCTGAAGGACTGCTGCAGTATAGGGCAGCGGTCAGCAGTGGTGCACGTCAACCCTATCTATTGTGGACCGATAGCGGTCCTTACAGAACAGCAGACTGTACCGCACTCAAGCCTATGTACCGTAGCACCCTATACCAAGTTACCAGTCCTTATAAGAACTTTTGTGGACCAAGCAGGTTGTGTATTAGTGTTTAGCAGACTGTACGTCAGTCCCTATACCGCTGAAGGACTGCTGCAGTATAGGGCAGCGGTCAGCAGTGGTGCACGTCAACCCTATCTATTGTGGACCGATAGCGGTCCTTACAGAACAGCAGACTGTACCGCACTCAAGCCTATGTACCGTAGCACCCTATACCAAGTTACCAGTCCTTATAAGAACTTTTGTGGAACAAGCAGGTTGTGTGTTAGTGATTAGCAGACTGTACGTCAGTCCCTATACCGCTGAAGGACTGCTGCAGTATAGGGCAGCGGTCAGCAGTGGTGCACGTCAACCCTATCTATTGTGGACCGATAGCGGTCCTTACAGAACAGCAGACTGTACCGCACTCAAGCCTATGTACCGTAGCACCCTATACCAAGTTACCAGTCCTTATAAGAACTTTTGTGGAACAAGCAGGTTGTGTGTTAGTGATTAGCAGACTGTACGTCAGTCCCTATACCGCTGAAGGACTGCTGCAGTATAGGTGAGCGGTCAGCAGTGGTGCACGTCAACCCTATCTATTGTGGACCTATAGCGGTCCTTACAGAACAGCAGACTGTACCGCACTCAAGCCTATGTACCGTAGCACCCTATACCAAGTTACCAGTCCTTATAAGAACTTTTGTGGACCAAGCAGGTTGTGTATTAGTGTTTAGCAGACTGTACGTCAGTCCCTATACCGCTGAAGGACTGCTGCAGTATAGGGCAGCGGTCAGCAGTGGTGCACGTCAACCCTATCTATTGTGGACCGATAGCGGTCCTTACAGAACAGCAGACTGTACCGCACTCAAGCCTATGTACCGTAGCACCCTATACCAAGTTACCAGTCCTTATAAGAACTTTTGTGGACCAAGCAGGTTGTGTATTAGTGTTTAGCAGACTGTACGTCAGTCCCTATACCGCTGAAGGACTGCTGCAGTATAGGGCAGCGGTCAGCAGTGGTGCACGTCAACCCTATCTATTGTGGACCGATAGCGGTCCTTACAGAACAGCAGACTGTACCGCACTCAAGCCTATGTACCGTAGCACCCTATACCAAGTTACCAGTCCTTATAAGAACTTTTGTGGACCAAGCAGGTTGTGTATTAGTGTTTAGCAGACTGTACGTCAGTCCCTATACCGCTGAAGGACTGCTGCAGTATAGGGCAGCGGTCAGCAGTGGTGCACGTCAACCCTATCTATTGTGGACCGATAGCGGTCCTTACAGAACAGCAGACTGTACCGCACTCAAGCCTATGTACCGTAGCACCCTATACCAAGTTACCAGTCCTTATAAGAACTTTTGTGGAACAAGCAGGTTGTGTGTTAGTGATTAGCAGACTGTACGTCAGTCCCTATACCGCTGAAGGACTGCTGCAGTATAGGGCAGCGGTCAGCAGTGGTGCACGTCAACCCTATCTATTGTGGACCGATAGCGGTCCTTACAGAACAGCAGACTGTACCGCACTCAAGCCTATGTACCGTAGCACCCTATACCAAGTTACCAGTCCTTATAAGAACTTTTGTGGAACAAGTGAGTTGTGAATGTTTAGCAGACTGCAGCAGAAGGGCAGCAGTCAAGTATAATATCCTTTCTATATTTGGAAGAAAGAATATTATACATGTACAAGCCTATTACTGTACCACTGATACCAGTCCTGAAAAGAACCTTTGTGGAACTAATAATAACAGCAAGTCTTTAAAATTACCCTCACTGCCTGACAACACTGCTTCCTTCCTGTCCCTATACAAATTGGCAAAAAAAGAGAACGATTAGTGGTTACTGGAACAGCTCTTTTGTGGACCTTGATAGTAACAGCTAATGATGATGATGATGATGATGATGATGAAAGACTAATCTGGCTGTCCCTGTAGCATACACCGTCCTTTCCCTTTCTCTAAACTAACAAAAGACACTCAGGCTGCTGCAAGAATCAGCAGCACAGCAAACCTATCAACACCTAACACCTATACCAGTCCTGAAAAGAACTTTTGTGTACCAAATAGCTAGTGGTTTATCTCTCCCTACTCCACACAGGAACCTGTCCCTATCGTAACAGAAGAAAGAATGTAAAATGGCCACCGGATCGGGTGTATTTATAGGTTAGGGGGAATGTACAAGTGTCCATGTGCTGTCATGTCTCAATTGGCTGTCCTGTATCACATGATAAACGTGTCACCAAAGGTTAAAGTTCTTGTATACATTAAACACGTAAGTCCGCCGCGGCGAACGACGGAAAAAGGCGTTCGAACGTGCGGACCGCGAATGTCGGAAATTCGCCGCGAAACGACCGCCGGGCGAACCGTTCGGCCATCACTAATAATGAGCTAGTATGCATCGCATACTAGCTCCTTATGAAATACCTTAGATTGAAGCTGTTGCAGTGGTCCCTGTACACTGTACCCTGTACATACAATGTGACCAGCGACATGTCTCGTGACACCTGCGACATAACCCGGTGAGGGACCCTTTTAAAATGAGTCCTATCACAATTTGGCAGACAGTTTGGTAATTGCCAGACAAAGGGCATAGTTTATTTACTTTTAGGAGGCTGTGATGTCTTCTATGTAGGCAAAACCAAACGCATGTTTTGGCAGCGTATTAAGGCGACATTCAAAATTGGGTCTGTGAGAGCCCTATTGCAAGGCATGTCAATGAGTGTGGCTCCTGTGATTTGGATACCATCTGTTTTTCAGCAATTGATAGAATACATCCCAATCCTTGTGGGGGAGATTTTGAAAACCGCATCCTGTTTGAATGATGCTGGATCTTACCCTGAAGGCCAATTACTCCTCCGGTGTAAATGGATTTGTTAGCTACGCTCCATTTTTGACTGATTAATACCATGTTTATTGTCAGGGTACTTAAGTGACCTTGATATTGTATGGTGAGAGATTGTGCACCCTTTTTAAGTGGAGATACTGGGGGGTTCTGTTGTTTTATTTATCTTTATCCCCTTTAAAAACATTTTTTTGTGTGTGTTTCATTTTGGGGGGTTTTGGACTAGGTCTCTTTTGGGCGTTTGTTTTATTTTGGGTTGATTCATTTTTCCCTCTTCCAGTTGTTTGAGAATACCAGGTAGAGAGGGTTACACATTGGGAATATTTTTCTGTATTCCCCATTTCTGCCTTTTGGTAGATGGGCCATCCACGAAAAGGTAGAAATGGGGAATATAGTATACATTTCGGACATGTCAGGTGGGGTCTGTTTGTCCTTTTTGGTTATTTGTGGGGGGCTTTTCTCCAGGAGCATTTTGAGCATTTGAGTGTTTGGTTTTTGCACCCAGATATGTGGGGGTTGTGTTAAGGGAAGGCTCCAGATCATGCCTTACTAGACACACCTGGTGTGTAATATGCGTTCACGTGCGGTGCTTACCTTCCAGGTATGTGCACAGTGTGGAACGCATTTCTGATCTGGTGGCCATCTTGGTTCCGGGAGATGCTACGTCACCTCCGGTCTTTCGGGACTATTAGCGTCTTTGGTATGCCCTAACTGTCTCCTCCTGCCTGCCTGCTCCCCTTTAGAACTGGTCATGGGATGGTTACCATGGAATGGATGTATCGGGTGTGGTGCATGTTATAGGGCTGTTATTTGGCTCCCTTTTTAGCCATTAGAGAGAGGACCTGCCCAGGACCCTGCTAACCACGCCTCTTTCTGGTCCTACATAGATGGGTAGGCTGGCATTGGGGTAATACATGATGGATTGCGCGGTCCTCGGGAGATCCTTTATGCTTTGTAATTGGTAAGTATTGTTTGTGGCTGCATTTGAATTTACTGTGGTTCTGGGACCCCTGGCGATGGTGGTGTTTTATATATATATATATATATATATATATATATATATATATATATATATATATATATATAATTTTTGTTTTCTCAGGAAAGCTTTGGTTGCTGACTTATTGGATAGATCCTTATTTTAGAAGGATTTGTGCAGTTATCTGCTTGACTTTCATTTATTTATTATACCCAGGTTAGCTTTGGGCTGATTGGCTGTGAAACATGTTGCCATTCTCCATACAAACACCTCCCGATGGCATCTATGTATACAGTTGTGCTCATAGGTGTACATACCCTGGCAGAATTTATGATTTCTTGGCCATTGTTCAGAGAATATGAATGATAACTCAAAAACTTTTCTTTCAGCTATGGTTAGTGTTTAGGCTGAAGCCATGTATTATCAATCTACTGTTTTTACTCTTTTTAAATCATAATCACAACAGAAACTACCCAAATGACCCTGGTGATTTTGGCCTGATAACATGCACACAAGTTCACACAAAGGGGTTTAAATGGCTATTAAAGGTAACCATCCTCACCTGTGATCTGTTTGCTTGTAATTAGTGTGTATGTATAAAAGGTCAATGAGTTTCTAGACTCCTGACAGACCCTTGCATTTTTCATCAACTGCTGCACTGACATTTCTGGATTCTGTGTAATGGGGAAAGCAAAAGAATTTCAAAGGATCTGTGGGAAAAGGTAGTTTAACTGTATAAAACAGGAAAGGAATATAAAACAATATATCCAAGGAATTGAGAATGGCAATCAGCACTGTTCAAACTCTAATCAAGACGTGGAAAATGAGGGGTTCTGTTATAACCAAACCACGGTCAGGTAGACCAACTAAAATATCAGCCACAACTGCCAGGAAAATTGTTTGGGATGCAAAGATAAATCCACAAATAACTTCAGGTGAAATACGGGACTCTGAAAACACGTGGCGTGGCTGTTTCAAGATGCACAATAAGGAGTCACTTGAATAAAGATGGGCTGCACGGTTGAGTCGCCAGAAGAAAGCTATTACTTCCCAAATGCCACAAAGTATCCCGCTTACAATACACCAAACAGCATAGAAACAAGCCTCCAATCTTCTGGCACAAAGTCATTTGGAGTGATAAGACCAAAATTTAGCTTTTTGGCAACAACCATAAACACTACATTTGGAGAGGAGTCAACAAGGCCTATGATGAAAGGTACATCATTCTCACTGTGAAACATGGAGGTGGGTCGCTGATGTTTTGGGGATCTGTGAGCTACAAAGGCATAGGAAATTTGGTCAAAATTCATGGCAAGATGAATGCAGTATATCATCAGAAAATACTGGAGGAACATTTGCATTCATCAGCCAGGAAGCTGTGCATGGGACGTACTTGGACATTCCAACATGAAAATGATCCAAAACAAAAGGCCAAGTGGACCTGTTATTGACTATAGCAGAATAAAGTGAAGGTTCTGGAGTGGCCCTCTCAGTCTTCTGACCTCAATATAATTGAGCCACTCTAGGGAGATCTCAAACATTCACGCAAGACAGCCCAAGAATTTACAGAAACTGGAGGCTTTTGGCAAGAGGGATGAGCAGCTTTATCATCTGAGAAGATAAAGAGCCTCATCCACAAATACCACAAAAGACTTCAAGCTGTTATTGATGTTAAAGAGGGCAATACATGATATTAAGAGCTGGGGTGTGTAAACTTTTGATCAGGGTCATTTGGGTATTTTGTGTTGTGATTATAATTTAAAAAGGGGGGGCGTGGCCAAGCGCATGGAGGAGAAGGACGTGTGAGAGCTCAGCTCCCGCTCCATTGCACCCACCGGCACACAGCGCCGCCAGACCGCACCGACCCGAACATCTCCATGAGCAGGAGAGGAGGCACCAACACCCCCCGCACCTCGGGGACCCAGAAAACCGGGGACATCGGCAGTTTTTTCCCCTCGAGGGGACCGAACAACAAGGCCGCGCCGGAATCCAAGATGGCGGCGACCCGCTCGGCAGCAGCACATGCGGCGCACGCCGCATCTAAGGTACAGGCCTCTCGACCCCCCTCGCCTCGGTCCTCTCCCGGATCCCCGGAGCGGCATAGTGGGAGCCCTGACAGCCCAGCACACTCAAGGAGCCCTTCCCCGGCCCCTGGCACACAACATGGAGGTTGGGACATGGAGAGCTACATTAAAGCTCTCCCAACTAAGAGAGACATTGAAGCATATATCAGCAGGCTAGAGAGGTCATATCAGAGGGAGATTAAGGACTTGCGCCAGGACATAGGCCACCGCATGGAGGACATTGAGATTCATGTGGAAGAGTCAGCACTTAGACTCAAAGAACATGACCACGTCCTGCAGCAGCATACCAATCAAATTCAGCACTTGCTCTATGGTCTCGACGACCAGGAGAACAGAAGTCGCCGCAACAATATCCGCATCCGCGGTATCCCTGAAGCGATTGAAAACAAAGATCTAATGTCAGCCGCCTCCACTATGTTTAACCAGTTGCTGAACAAACCCAAAGAAACCCCGATCGAAATTGATAGGATTCACAGGTCCCTTGGCCCTCGCAACCCTAATCCTGCACACCCTAGAGACGTCATCTGCCGCGTCCATTTCTTCAACGTCAAAGCTGAAATAATGCATGCTGCCCGCACACAAGACTCCATCCTGTTTAATGGGTCACCGGTCATGCTCCTGACGGATCTATCAAAGCAGACGCTGCTGATGAGGAAAGCCCCGAAGCCAGTAACGGATGCTTTGCATGCTAAACAGATCAAGTTTCGATGGGGATTCCCGTTCCACCTTTTTGCATCCCATGATGGTAAATCTGCCACCTTCCGCACATTGGGAGATCTACCCAACTTTCTTGGCACCTTTGAACTACCTCAAATCAGGATTCCGGACTGGCCACTAACGGCCGTCACCCCTGGCCTACCTACCACTTCAGCCTGGGTTACACAAACCAAGAAGAAGAGGTCCCGCTCCCGTACCACCAAATCCCCTCCCGGATGAACGCATTGAGTACCACTGATAAGTGGTTGTCTGACTTCCACATCTCTGTCTCTATGTCTCTTTTGAGACATATGCCTCAGGTTATCCCCCTGCACTTTGTGACTTGAAAGTCCTTCACTCGACCCCTTTCCTGCTCTTATTTGCTCTTATTTTATTTCATCTTATTTTATCTCTTTGTTTTTTTTTTTTTTTTTTTTTTTTTTTTTTTTTTTTTTTGGTGTGGATCAATCCCCACCACTCCTCCCCCTAGCTATAAGTTTTACGAGCTTCTTCTGTTGATATGAGCTCTCATGGTTTTGGATCTGTATTATGTTACGCTATTCAGGTGTAGGGGTGGAGGGTGGGGGGACGGTTCATTGGGTCTTTGTACTGTCTAAACAGATCTGTATGTCATTTGGTAAGCTTTTTCACACTCTTTAGATTCAATATGGTGAATGGTAAATGACTATATGCTAGACCCACTCGATCTCTCCATTGATACAGATGACGTGCACTTTTTCTGCCCCTCCGGATGGAAGGCTGCCTTGTTGGCTAGCCCATTGTTAACTTCTGCACACGCCATCGTATGATCCCTACATATATAGACGCTGTGTGCTACATATCAGCTTATCCAGTTTCACAGTTAACTACAGTTGGGGCGGAGCCCTTGAGTTCAGCTTGACCGCGTATCCCCACGTTAGGGTGTACAGAGTCGATTTCTGACTTTGTTACGGTTGTACCTGTTAGTTTTTCACTGTAGTGCTCATAGATTTAACCCCCCTATGGACACTAGAGGGAGTTTTCTCCCTATAACTTTACATCCTCAGCTTCCTAGAAAGCATTGCATCACGCTGTTGCAGGAATTAGTTTCCCACCCTCTTTTGCACTTAGCACCCCAGGCTCCTCTGGAGGAGCACACACGAATTTTCCTACTTCAGCGCTCTGATCTTCTTCTTCCCTATCCATCCTTGACCTCCCCTTCTTCCCTTTTCCCCTTCACCTTTGTTGCACAGCCTACCAGTACACTCGCCTACTCAGTAGCATTCAGTAGCACCCAGGAACATTCCTCCCACCTCTCCATTCAATGGCCGCAGCTCTAGACCTTAAGTTTTCCTCTCTTAATTGCAGAGGCTTTAACACCCCGGAAAAACGTAGACAGATTCTACACCACTTTCACAAGGCCGGATCGCAGGTTCTTTTACTACAAGAGACTCACTTTCGATCCGACAAGATACCTCCCATTCCAGATAGACACTACACGACCTGGTTCCACAGCACGAACCCCATAGCAAGATCCAAAGGGGTTTCGATTGCTTTTCATCGTTCCTTTACACCACAAGTACTCGAAAGTGTCATAGACCCAAAAGGGCGGTTTTTATTTTTGAAATTGCAGTATCTACAAAATGTACTAACTATTGCCAATATTTATCTTCCTAATCAGAACCAACATCAGTTCCTCTGCTCCGTGACTGCGCGCCTTAAATCTTTCCGGACTCCTAACCTGATCCTAGGAGGTGACTTAAATGTTCCCCTTGTGCCGAGACTGGACTCCTCTACCGGTAAGTCTCACCTATCACCCACCTCACTTAACAAAATCAGGGCTGCCCTAGCTGACATGTCTCTAGTAGATACCTGGAGATTGCTACACCCCTCAGATAGGGACTATACCTACTTCTCCCCTGCACACAACTCTTACAGTAGGATAGATTACATCCTTCTAAGCCAAAACCTACTGGACTTTGAACCTCAATGCGAGATTGGGATGCGACTATGGTCGGATCACGCTCCGGTACATTTGACACTTGGGAAGCTTCCTCGCTGCCCCCGTCGGGGTACGTGGAGGCTGAACGACAACTTACTGACTGACACGGTGTGTGTAGCGGCAATCTCTCAAGCGATCACAGATTTCACCAAAGACCATGCCCAGGACGAGACTAGTAATATGACTAAGTGGGAAGCCCTGAAATGCGTTATTCGCGGGATTTTTATCCAACACGGGTCTAGATTGAAGCGAGCTCGTACAGAGGAGGTACACCGGCTTTTCTCTCAGATAGCTCTCCTAGAGACCTCCCACAAACGTTCTTTAGACACTCGGACTTTGGCGGAGCTCTCTAATGCACGGCGGGAATTGCTTCAGATATTTTCAGATAGATCACTAACCGCATACCATAAGGGCCGCCATACCCACTACTCACAGGCTAACAAATGCGGAAAACACTTAGCACGAGTTATCCACCCTAGACAACAGAGACAAACCATCCCTTGCATCTTATCGGCTGCTCAGCAGAAGAGGTTCAGGAACTCCGAGATCGTTTCGGAGTTCAGGGACTTCTACTCCTCCCTCTATAATCTTCCCCCCTCGGGTGCCTCGAACCCCACTTCAACGCCCGACTTAAACTGCTACATTCAGGACACTGCCTTGCCCTCTATTCCCTTAACTGATAGAGCTGATTTGGAGCTACCCCTGTCCACTTCTGATTTTCTGACAGCGATTAAAGGCCTAAAGAATGGCAAAAGCCCCGGCCCTGACGGTTACTCCCCACAGTTCTATAAAACATTTGCACACCAACTCGCCCCGATTTTGGCCAAAACATTTGAGGACATAGATGATGCACATCCCCTCTCACTCCAAATTCTCCAGGCACAGATAGTTGTTATACCCAAACCGGGTAAGGACCACATGCAATGTGGAAATTATAGGCCCATATCCCTACTGAACGTAGACCTCAAGCTTTACTCCAAAATCTTGGCAACACGTCTCGCTCCCCTACTCCCCTCCATCATTCATAACGACCAAGTGGGCTTTGTCCCGGGCCGAGAAGCTAGGGATAACACCACTAAGACTTTACATCTCATTTCATATGCCAAATCCCACAATATCCCTACCCTTCTACTAGCCTGCGATGCCGAAAAGGCGTTTGATAGGGTGAGCTGGAAGTTCCTCCAGGCCTCCCTGCAACAGATAGGCTTAGGCCCGCGAATGCTCTCTAAAATCATGGCCCTATATACGAGCCCATCTGCCAAAGTCTTAGCTAATGGAGAATCGTCGGGGGCTTTCGGAATCCGGAACGGCACCAGGCAGGGATGCCCGTTGTCGCCACTCCTGTTCGCAATTGTTGTAGAACATCTGGCTCAAGCCATCCGAAACAATCCCTCCATTCATGGGATCAACACCCCCTCGGCTCCTCGCAAGCTGTCACTCTATGCAGATGATCTGCTCTTATATATCACTCAACCCCGCATTAGTCTTCCAGCCATCCTAGAGGAGCTTGACCGGTTTGGCACTCATAGTAACTTTAAACTTAACCTAAACAAGACGGAAGCTTTAAATATCTCTTTACCCCCGAAAGATCTGGACTTTGTTCGGGAGCGGTTCTCCTTTAAATGGCAACCACGCTCGATCAAATATCTTGGGACAGAGATTCCCTCAGCTGTTCATGACGTATATACCCTAAACTTTAGCCCATTGCTGACTTCTATCAGACGTTCCCTCGAGAGCTGGCACAACCTCAAGCTCTCCTGGTGGGGGAGAATGAGTGTTATTAAAATGGATATCCTCCCGAAGGCATTATATTTATTTCAGGCTCTTCCCATTCTTTTACCGGGGACTTTCTTTCGGACGCTACGAGCTTTGGTAAACAAGTTCCTCTGGCAACACCAACCTCCCAGACTTAAGCATAAGATTTTATGTGCCCCCAAACTTAGGGGGGGTACGGGCCTCCCGGACTTCCAACTATATCATACATCAGCGGTATTTTCCCGACTTCTAGACTGGTTTCCGCAATCGAACATCAAACCTTCCACCTCAGTTGAGCAGGACATGGCAGGGGTGGACCTGCGTGCCCTGCTATGGGGGTATAACACCAGATATCGCACGATGCAGGAGCTCTCCCCCTTAACGAGGGCGGCCCTTACATTGTGGTACACTAAAGCTACTCCTTATGCCTTATCCACAGATCCCAGCCCATTAACGCCCCTGTTTGATAATCTGGCCCTCTCCTCCATAGCAGCTAAAACGTCCTGCGGGAACTACAAGCGTGACAGTTGGCCGACAGCAAACCAGTTTGTCCACCCCGCCACTGGACACTTCCGTCCTCCCTCTGACTCACAAGCAGCCACCTCTTCGGACTGGTTGACCACGATTTCCTTAAACCAGCTATGCAGAGACCTTCACCTCTCGGGCAAAACACACAGACCACTCACGTTGTTTGAGGATCTCTGCAAACTAGCCCAAACCCCCAGACACACTCTGTCATTAATTTACAAAGATGTTCAATCTCGCTCATACGACGCCCTCCCGACCTATACGAGTAAATGGTCTAGAGACCTGAATTTAGATATCACCCCAACACAGTGGACTACCTCCTTCACCCACACGCATCACTCCTCTAGGTCAGGGTTTTCCCAAGAGAAGAACTATAAATTGCTCTCGAGGTGGTACAGGGTCCCGGTCTCGGTGCACAGGATGTTCCCTTCAACCACAAACATGTGTTGGCGCTGTCACGGAGCACAAGGTTCTTATATTCACATGTGGTGGGACTGCGATAAGGTTCGCCCATTTTGGAATAAAATATATGAAATTTATAATGAGGTATATCAGACCACGTTGCCTCCTTCGCCTTTGTCTGCTCTTCTATCCATTCTCCCAGGGACAATTCGGTCCCAGAAAGGTAGTCTTTTAAGATTCTTTCTTTCAGCAGCCCGTCACACCATTTCCCTGTGCTGGAAGAGGGAATCCGCTCCCTCTATTTCAACTTGGGTGGATAACATTAATGACATCATGCTCATGGAGGAATTGCAGGCGAAGGCGGATGATACTTATGATAAGTTTACTATGCTGTGGTCTGTCTGGCGGCATCACTCTCAAAAGGAAATATTTCTTAACAATCTTAAACTCACTTGAACAATCCTTCTGCCATGATTGAGCAGAGAGTGGTGGCGCCGGGAGAGCCACGGGTAACACCGGAAGAACATACATAATTGTTTCCACAACTGAAACTAGGCGACTGTGGTGCTTTTATCCTTCACATAAACCAAGTATTTTGATACATGTGTTGATCATTTTGTTTCCACTAAATGAATCTGCTGTGCACTCCCCCCTTTCCCCCTCACCTGTCTTCTTTTCTTTCCCATCTTCCTCTCCCCATCTCCCTGTAGTACTTACCTTCTCCCCCCCCCCCTCCCTTGATCTATTGTGTTTAACAATGTGCATTAGTAGTCGTTGTTGGTGACATGAGTTATATGCCTACTCATTATCAGGTACACTATGTTATCCCACCTGGCATATAGTCGTACACAAGTTTTCATTATTAACTTTGTAACCTTACCCTTCCCCATCCCCCCTTCCCCTCCCCTCCTACCTACCCTTGGGTTATACAGCATACTATGTCCATCTACTTGGACATGTTATACGCTCAGGAAAATGTTTGCAACTTTCTGCACTGTTAATCGCGTTTAAATGTTCATACGTTAAGTACCATCTGAGTGGTTGTAATTGTTTACCACTACCTCCCATTTCCCCCCCCCTTTTTCTTTATTCTGTACCCTTAATTATTTTTACTGCAAAATGATTAATAAAATATATATTCAGCCTTATAATTTAAAAAGAGTAAACACAGTTGATTGATAATAGATGGCTTCAGCCAAACCCTAACCATAAGCGAAAGAAAAGTTTTTGTGTTATCATTCATATTCTCTAAGAAAATGGCCAAGAAATCAAATTCTGCCAGGGTATGTAAACTTATGAGCACAACTGTATGTAGTTTTAAATTTGCGGGCTTTTTTGATAGCCTTTTTTGTATGTATATGTGCTTTTCTACATTTGAATAAATATTTCAAACTTTTAAATAATATATGTGTATGTTATATTATCAGGGAACCACCACTTAACACCCAAACTTTCCCTTTCATCTCTATACATACCCAATACATAGGGCTGGTGCTTCCTGATAATTTGTTAAGCTGCTTTAGCTATGGACCTTGACTATATATCTATAATGCTTAATTTTCATGGTTTAGGAATTACAGCTCTTTCAGAAGGGACCAAAAGTAATTGGTCTGGAGCTGATACTAAGTGTGGTATTTGCATTTTGGATTCTATTGCTGTGAACCTATATCATGCATTCAAAGGAGCTGTCCATGCAAGTGAAACAGGCCATTGTTATGCCCTGTACACACGGTCAGAAATTCCAAAAGAAAAGGTCAGATCGGATTATATTATCGGAAAATCCGATCATGTGTGGGCTAAATTAGACTTTTTCTATCGGAAATTCCGATGGAAAAAATTTGAGAGCAGGATCTCAAATTTTCCGACAAAAAAATCCGATCTGACTTTTTCCGATCGTTTTTAGAGAATTCCGATGGACAATGTGCCACGCATGCTCAGATTAAATTACGAGACCAAAGCTATTGGCTACTAGCCTCTACGTAGTCCCGTCATACGCAACGAACATCTCCACATTCTGAACTATCAGATTTTCCGACAACTTTGCCCGACTGTGTGTATGCACCACAAGTTTTGGACAAAATCCACCTGAAAAATCAGACAGGTTTTGTGGTCAGAATGTTCGACCGTGTGTACAGGGCATAAGGGTTCAAAAACAAAACAACTGCATCAGAGAGATAGTAGCAACATTAGGAGTGGCCAAATGAACAGTTTGGTACATTCTAAGAAAAGAAGAATGCACTGGTGAGCTCAGCAACATAAAAAGGCCTGGATGTCCATGGAAGACAACAGTGGTGGATGATCACAGGATCCTCTCTATGGTAAAAAAAAAAATTCAGAACAGACAAGTGAAGGGCACATTTTCCAGGAGGTGGGCGTATCATTGTCAAAGTCTACAATCAAGAGAAGACTTCACTAGAGCAAATACAGAGGGTTCACCACAAGGTGAAAAACATTCATAAGCCTGAAGAATAGAAAAGCCAGATTAGACTTTGCCAAAAAAAATCTAAAAAAGCCAGACCAGTTCTGGCAATGCAGTCTTTGGACGGAAGAAATTAAGATGAATCTGTACCAGAATGAAGGGAAGAAAAAAGTGTGGAGAGGGCTTAGATCAGCTCATGATCCAAAGTACACTACGTCATCTGTAAAACATGGTGGATATAGTGTGATGGCATGGGTTCCAGTGGCTTCCAGTGGCACTGGGTCATTGGTGTTTATTGATGTGACAGAAGAGAGAAGCAGCCCGATGAATTCTGCAGTATTTAGAGATCTACTGTCAGCCCAAAGCAGCAAGTTGTTTGGACGGTGCTTCAAAGTACAGATGGTCAATGATCCAAAGCAACCCAGGAGCTTTTGAAGGAAAAGAAGTGGAAACTATGCATTCACCTGATCTCGACCCAATTGAGCATGCATTTCACTTGTTTAAAGTGGGAGAAAACCCGCTGACATTTTTTTTTTACCTGCAAGGGAAGTCATAATGAGCTAGTATGCACCGCATACTAGCTCATGTTGAAATACTTACCTTAGAAGGAGGCCCCGACATCTGGCCCGATCCACGCAGAGGAAGCTGACATGTTCCCTTGGCGCGTCTTCTGGGTATCGTGGCTCCGGCACTGTGAGTGGCCAGAGCCACGATATTGTCACTCCCACACATGCACGAGGGAGATTTCTTTCCGGCAGGGTCCGGCGTCTGCCGCACTTTCAGCCGAGAATCCCCTGTGCGCATACGCCACTGCAGTCAGCGGCGCATTGCAAGGGTAATATCTCCTAAACCGTACAGGTTTAGGAGATTTTTTTTTACCTACAGGTAAGCCTTATTATAGGCTTACCTGTAGGTTAAACTTATAAAAAAGACTATACAACCACTTTAAGGCAAAACTAAAGACAGAAAGAGCCACAAAGAACAACTGAAGACAGCTGCAGTTAGAACCTGGCAAAGCATTAGAAAGCAGAAAATCCACTCTTTGGTAATGTCCATGGGTTCCAGACTTCAGGCAGTCATTGCCAGTAAAGGATTTGCAACAAAATATTAAAAATGAACATTTTATTTATGATTATATTAAATTGTCAAATTACATTTGAGCCCCTGAAAAAGGGAGGACCATGTATAAAAATGGTTGCAGTTCCTAAATGTTGTACTTTTTATTTATGTTCTATTTATGTCCCTTTAATTAAAGCTGAATGTCTGCACATTGTTTGTTTAAATTTTATTCTGGTGACATACAGAGCCAAAAGTATGAAAATTGTGCCTGTGTCCAAATATATATGGACCTAACTATTCAACCATACTTCCCAAAATATTCTGCTTTACTGATTAAAATATCTCTAAAGTCATACGATTTTTTATCTGAATGCATTCTATGTATTTAGGTAAAAAAAAACGTTCTCCCCCTCACCCCCCTTATACTTAACCGAGTCGTGTATCAATCCAGCACTGTGCTCATCAGCAGGACTACCCTCCTCTCTCTGCTTGCACAGGCTTGGCTGAGAGCAGCAGGAGACCTTGGCTCCCGCCACTGTCAGGCCGCGTACACACGGGCGGACTGTTCGCCCAACCTTGTCCGCTGAACAGTGTTTGGGCGGACAGTCCGCCCGTGTGTGGGCTTTCAGCGGACAGTTTCAGCGGACAGTTGGACGGACAAAGTCTTTCGGAAATTCCGAAAAACTGTCCGCTGAAACTGTGTTTGAGCGAACAGTCCGCCCGTGTGTAGGCTACTTTCGAAATGAGCAAACTGTTCCCGCTCGGAAAGTCCGCCCATTTCGAGCACGTGTACAGGTAGGCGGGGCCCACGAAGGAGACGTCGCGGGCTCTGCCGCCTGGAATGGGCTTAAAGGGGAACCCCAACGCCGAAAAAAATCGGCGTGGGGGTTCCCCCAAAGTCCACACCAGACCCTTGTCCGAGCACGCTACCCGGCCGGCCAGGAAAGGGGGGCGAGCGAGCGCGCCCCCCTCCTGAGCCGTACCAGGCCGCGTGCCCTCAACATGGGGGGTGCCTTGGGGAAGGGGGGGCCGCGCGGCCCCCCCACCCCAAAGCACCTTGTCCCCATGTTGATGAGGACAAGGGCCTCTTCCCGACAACCCTGGCCGTTGGTTGTCGGGGTCTGCGGGCGGGGGGCTTATCGGAATCCGGGAGCCCCCTTTAAGAAGGGGGCCCCTGGATACCGGCCCCCCACCCTATGTGAATGAGTATGGGGTACAATGTACCCCTACCCATTCACCTGTGAAATAAAGTACAAAAAAAAACACAACACAGGGAAAAAATATTTTATTGCACAGCTCCGGGGGTCTTCCGTCTTCGGGGGTCTTCTCGCCGGACTCCTCCGCTATCTGTGTGTAGCTCTTTTACTAGCGGAGGAGTCCGGCTTTCTTCCTCCCCGCCGCCGGCCTCTTCTCCCGACTTCGGGGGTCTTGTCCCCCTCTTCGGTTCTTCTGCCGGGCCACCGCGCCTTCTTGTAGCTCTTTTGCAGGCGGTGGCCCGGTCTTCTGTCGCCGCCGCCGCTGCCTTCCGTTCTTCTGTCGCCGCCTTCGGTTCTTCTGCCGGGCCACCGCGCCTTCTTGTAGCTCTTTTACAGGCGGTGGCCCGGTCTTCTGTCGCCGCTGTCGCTGTCGCCGCCTTCCGTTCTTGTTCTTCTTCTTGTTCTTCTTGTTCTTCTCCAGGAGATGTTGACACGTCGCTCTCTCCGGCCGGAATGCCAGAGCCGCGCTGTGCGGTCACTTATATAGTGACAATGGGGCAGTGTCACATGGTATATGTCACATGGGTTGGTCACATGGGTTGATGTCACATGGGGACTATGACATCGTAAGGGGGCGGGGTCACCATGTGACCAACCCATGTGACATATACCATGTGACACCGCCCCATTGTCACTATATAAGTGGCAGCGGAGCGTGTCCCTGGCATTCCGGCCGGAGAGCTCGTCGAGTCAACATCTCCAGGAGAAGAAGAAGAAGAACAAGAAGAAGAACAAGAACGGAAGGCGGCGGCGGCGGCGACGACAGCGGCGACAGAAGACCGGGCCACCGCCTGTAAAAGAGCTACAAGAAGGCGCGGTGGCCCGGCAGAAGAACCGAAGAGGGGGACAAGACCCCCGAAGTTGGGAGAAGAGGCCGGCGGCGGGGAGGAAGAAAGCCAGACTCCTCCGCTAGCAAAAGAGCTACACACAGATAGCGGAGGAGTCCGGCGAGAAGACCCCCGAAGACGGAAGACCCCCGGAGCTGTGCAATAAAATATTTTTTCCCTGTGTTGTGTTTTTTTTTGTACTTTATTTCACAGGTGAATGGGTAGGGGTACATTGTACCCCATACTCATTCACATAGGGTGGGGGGCCGGTATCCGGGGGCCCCCTTCTTAAAGGGGGCTCCCGGATTCCGATAAGCCCCCCGCCCGCAGACCCCGACAACCAACGGCCAGGGTTGTCGGGAAGAGGCCCTTGTCCTCATCAACATGGGGACAAGGTGCTTTGGGGTGGGGGGAGAATGTCCGACCATCTGTTCGTGTACTCAAGCTGAAACGAACTTGGGTTCTGCAGCAGGACAATGATCCTAAACACACCAGCAAGTCCACCACCGAATGGCTGAAGAAAAACAAAATGAAGACTTTGGAGTGGCCTAGCCAAAGTCCTGACCTGAATCCTATTGAGATGTTGTGGTATCACCTTAAAAAGGCCGTTCATGCTCGAAAACCCTCTAATGTAACTGAATTAGGACAATTCTGCAAAGATGAGTGGGCCAAAATTCCTCCAGGACGCTGTAAAAGCCTCATTGCACGTTATCGCAAACGCTTGGTTGCAGTTGTTGCTGCTAAGGGTGGCCCAACCAGTTATTAGGTTTAGAGGGCAATCACTTTTTCACACAGGGCCATGATGGTTTGGATTTTTTTTCACCTTTAATAATAAACACCTTCATTTACAAATTGCATTTTGTGTTTACTTGTGTTGTCCTTGACTATTGTTTAAATTGGTTTGATGTTCCGAAACACTTAAGTGTGACAAACATGCAAAGGAACAGGAAATGAGGAAGGGGGCAAACACTTTTTCACACCACTGTATACCTGTGCTACCACACCTATGTTTAAATCACTCAAACAAAAAAATGTATTGATTGTTGCCAGCACTGACATGTGTTCCTACATCCACCAGCTGAAATTCTATATAAAATGCAGTGCAATCTGTGTGCAAACTATATCAAATTAACATCTCTTTGGTCTCCTCCAAATGTATTAACAGCATCTTTACCACCACATACACCTCCAGGATTCTCAGAAAAACACCTGCCAGCACTTTTGATCGATCAAATCCAGAAGAAACAAAAGCCCATCTTAGTGCAGTATGTTAAACACCAATGTGATACCAAAAAACTTGCCACCACCCTCATCTATAGCTGATAATTGTGAGCTGGTGGTAAGTAGGCTTTGTTTTTTTCCTGGGCATTCCCCAGGCTTTTGTTGTTACATGTTTAAACACCACCTACTTTATTAACACTATATTGCCCCTTTAAGAGATAATATCAGCATCATCACAACATACAGCAGAACTTTACTTCTGGTAAAATGTGATGATGTCACAGTAGCTCCACCCCTGGATGGTCTTGCAATTAATAGCTCCGCCTCCATCATCCAAATTGCATAACTTTCAATCTGCTCTGCTATTTCTCAGTACTATTGATGCTGCACTTAGTTTGTTGCCCCCCTCCCCCCGGTTTGTTCTCTTGGTCCTGCAGGTGTATCCATCCACCCAGTACTCTTATTCGTCTGAGGTTCTCTGTTGTGAGACTGTCCATCAGAAGCTTTTACTATGTGATCAGCCTGATTTTAACTGTCACAATTGGAGTTGCCATCTGTCTTTTCACCACAATAAATCTGTTAAAATACTGCAGATTGTGCACTACTTTTCTTCTTATCCGATTCCCTGACTTCTGCTTATCTACCAACTTCTGATGCTTTGCCACCAGCTCTGACATTTGACTATATCTACAAAATTCTACGTCTTTTGTCCCTGATTTGTGGTTAGGTCTACTGACCTCTGATCCTCTATAATTTACCATTGACCTTTGGATACCTCTGATGATTTCTGATAGTATGATGTGCGCCCTGACTTCTACTCAACTACTTAAATACGGATTCTATTTCACCTGCCTAAACTCTACCATCTCCTCTGGCCTCTAGGGAACTGCTGCTAGACACCTAGTCAGCAACTTCTTATGGGAGATACAACAGCAATAATCCAAAAAATAAATCTGCCCATACATGTATAGTTTTTTTCTTTCAGCCTGCAGGCCAACAGATTCCTCCATCCATGCTATAAAATGTGGATGGGCGAATCTCCTGCTCCAGCTATTGCTTTTTAATTGATGGCTGTTAAAATACTCAACAGCATCTGCATCTGACTGGATGCAGCTGCTGGGCTATGTCCAGCTTGGCTCCTTCAATTTTCCATTCTAAGGATGTTGAGGAGAAGGGTGTACCATCCACGAAGTTCCAATTCATCAAGGATCCAGACGAGATAGAAAGGAAGGAAAGACTCCAACCAAAAGTTTGGTAATGAACGAGGCCAAACTCCTAAGGGGGATCACATATGAGACAAAAAAGAAAAACAGATTCCCATAGTGTAGATGAAAATATAAAGGTAGCTTTTTAGGGAACTTGACCAGAAATGATCTCCAGAGAGTTCCCTAAAAAGCTACCTTTATATTTTCATCTACACTATGGAAAGCTGTTTTTCTTTTTTGTCTCATATGTGATCCCCCTTACCAGTTTGGGCTCGTTCATTACCGAATTTTTGGTTGGAGTCTTTCCTTCCTTTCTATCTCGTCTGGATCCTTGATAAATTGGAAATTCGTGGATGGTACAGACCACTCCTTCATCGACCAGAGGACCTACAGCCCTTTCAGTGGTGGATAGACTTGCAGGGATTCATCGATCCATACACACATGCATGACCTAGTGTACATTAGGGATGAGCCGAACACACCCCGGTTCGGTTCGCACCAGAACTTTCGAACGGAACCCAAATTCGTACGAACGTTAGAACCCCATTGAAGTCTATGGGACTCGAAAGTTCGAAATTAAAAGTGCTAATTTTAACGGCTAATATGCAAGATACTGTCCTAAAAAGGGTTTGGGGACCTGGCTCCTGCCCCAGGGGATATGGGTCAATGCAAAAAAAAGTTTTAAAAACGGCCGTTTTGGCGGGAGCACTGATTTTAATGACGATTAAAGTGAAAAAAAAAGTGAAATATTCCTTTAAATATCATGCCTGGGGGGTGTCTATAGTATGCCTGTGAAGTGCCCCGTGTTTCCCGTGTTTAGAACAGTCCCTGCACAAAATGACATTTAACGGAAATAACGTCATTTAAAACTGCTTGCGGTTTTAATGTTATATCTGGTTCCTGCAATATGGTTGAAAATCATTGAGAAAAATGGCATGGGTAGCCCTCCCTGCCCATTACCAGCCCCTTTGGGTCTTGTACGGATATTAAGGGGAACCCCATACCCATATTAAAAAAAGGAAATACGTGTGGCCCCCAGGCCCTATATACTCAGAACAGCAGTATACAGGCGGTGCAAACAAGACAGGGACTGTGTAGATTTGTTGTGTTAAGTTGAATCTGTTTGTAATTTTCAACTGGTACATTTTTAAAGTGTAGCTCCAGTCAAAAAAACTATTTTTAAGCTTTTTGGAAAACATATCACTTGCTGTTGTCTCCTTCCGTTTGCAAGTAGGAGATGTTTGTAAGTTGGATGTTTGAAAGTAGGGGCCTGCCCTATATGCTCTGCAGAAATGGCGGAACAAGGTGTTGGTTTTGCCACAACATTGTAAGCCCTCAAAGTGACTCTTGGTGGGCGCTGGAACGCCCTGCTGTGAACGATAATATCAAGAATTGTAATTACATGCCATTGTTGAACAGTGGTAGAAAAATTGACCTTTGGTTGTGGTGCTGGTGCCATAACACTATAAGTCCTCACAGTTACTCTGGGTACAGGAACAGGGCCTCCTGTGAAATATTATATAAAAAATTGTAATTAAACGCCCCTGTTAAACAGGGGCAGAAAAATTGGGCCTTAGGCACTGGTGCTGGTGCCACGACACTGCAACCTCTCCCATATACTCTAGTTGTAGTGCAGGAATGAGCCCTGCTGAAAAGCATTGCATCAAAAATTGTAATTAAACGCCCCTGTTAAACAGGGGCAGAAAAATTGGGCCTTAGGCACTGGTGCTGGTGCCACAACACTGCAACCTCTCCCATATACTCTAGTTTTAGTGCAGGAATTAGCCCTGCTGCAAAGCATTGCATCAAAAATTGTAATTAAACGCCCCTGTTAAACAGGGGCAGAAAAATTGGGCCTTAGGCACTGGTGCTGGTGCCACGACACTGCAACCTCTCCCATATACTCTAGTTTTAGTGCAGGAATTAGCCCTGCTGCAAAGCATTGCATCAAAAATTGGAATTAAACGCCCCTGTTAAAAAGGGGCAGAAAAATTGGGCCTTAGGCAATGGTGCTGGTGCCACGACACTGCAACCACTCCCATATACTCTAGTTTTAGTGCAGGAATTAGCCTTGCTGCAAAGCATTGCATCAAAAATTGTAATTAAACGCCCCTGTTAAACAGGGGCAGAAAAATTAGCCTGATGGCATCACCCAGAACCAAAAATGTTCTTCCAACATATCAGCAGAGGAGGAAGAGGATAGACAATCAACATAACAGGACAGTCACTCAGCATCAGCATAGGCAGTCTTGAAGGGATGTGATATTTCTAAAAAAATTATTCGGTTACATCAGCTTCAGGTGCTTGGTAGCTGGTGGTGATCCAAGACTGATTCATCTTGATGAAAGTCAGTCGATCAACTGATTCGGTGGACAGGCGCACCCTGTGATCGGTAACAAAGCCACCAGCAGCACTGAAGGTGCGTTCCGAAAGAACGCTGGATGCAGGACAGGCCAGTAGCTCAAGGTCCAGTAAGCCAGAGGATTTTCGGTAGGAAAGGTGTCCAAGTCTGACCTTGCCCCTAGGTATTCCTCAACCATGTAAATCAGACGCTGGCGATGGTTGCTGGAACCGATCATACCTTGGGGCTGCGGACTAAAAAATTGTCTGAAAGCATCGGTCAGATGGCCACCTTCTCCACCGCTCCTTCTGACCGATGCCTCAGCAACACGTTGTCCAGGACCAGGAGTTTGTAACCTCCCAGTCTCTGGGAACGCGTTGCACAGACCTTTCTGCAAGGCCTCCCGGAGATGTCTCATCCTCTGCGATGGCAAGATAAGGTCGGCAACCTTACCCTTGTACCGTGGATCAAGGAGAGTGGCCAGCCAGTAATGGTCCCTCTCCTTGATCCGAAGAATACGAGGATCCTTCCGCAGGCTTTGCAGGATCAGGGAGGCCATGCAGCGTAGGTTAGCTGAGGCATTCGGTCCGGAGTCCTCTGGGTTACTAAGGACAACATGATCCGCAGCTACCTCCTCCCAGCCACGTACAAGTCCACGGGTTTCTTGGGACTGCAAATCATCCCTACAAGACTGCTGCTGCTGCTGCTGATGCTGAGTGCCAGCCTTCACCTCCATGCTGACACAATCATCCTCCTCCTCTTCCTGTGTGATGGGGGGCACAGCAGGAACACTGTCTGCATAAAGGGGTCCTTGAGAGGCAAGGAAGTCCCCCTCTTCCTGCCTCTGTTCTGCCTCAAGTGCCCTGTCCATTATTCCACGCAGCATATGCTCCAAGAGGTGGACAAGAGGTACAGTGTCACTGATGCATGCACTGTCACTGCTCACCATCCTTGTGGCCTCCTCAAACGGTGACAGGACAGTGCATGCATCCCTAATCATGCCCCACTGGCGTGGTGAGAAAAAACCGAGCTCCCCTGACCCTGTCCTGGTGCCGTAGTCGCACAGGTACTCATTGATGGCCCTCTGCTGCGTGTGCAGCCGCTGCAGCATGGCCAACGTTGAGTTCCACCTGGTGGGCATGTCACATATAAGGCGGTTCTTGGGCAGGTTCAACTCCTTTTGGAGCTCAGCCAGCCGAGCACAGGCATTAAATGATCGGCGGAAATGCACACAGACTTTCCTGGCCTGCTTCAGGACATCCTGTAAGCCCGGGTACCTGCCCAAGAACCGCTGAACCACCAGGTTAAGGACGTGAGCCACACAGGGCACATGGGTCAGTTGTCCCTGTCGGAGGGCGGAGAGGAGGTTGGTACCATTGTCGCAAACCACCATTCCTGGCTTAAGCTGGCGTGGCGTCAACCACCTCTCGGCCTGCCCCTGCAGAGCTGACAAAACATCCACCCCAGTGTGGCTCCTGTCCCCCAAACAAACCAGCGCAAGCACGGCATGGCCTTGTTTTGCCTGCGTACTTGCGTAGCCCCTGGAACGCCTACGGAGCACCGCTGGTTCTGAGGACAGAGCACTGGAAGAGGCCATGGAGGAAGAAGAAGAGGAGGGGGTGGAGGAGAGAGGTGTGTCACAACCAATAGTAGCATTTTGGAGGCATGGTGGCAGAACAACCTCCAACACTACTGCACCTTGTCCTGCATCCTTCCCAGCTGCCAGAAGAGTGACCCAATGGGCCGTGAAAGACAGGTAACGTCCCTGTCCATGTCTGCTGGACCATGAGTCAGCGGTAATATGCACCTTACCGCTGACCGCCCTGTCCAGCGAGGCAAGGACATTGGCTTCCACATGCCGGTAGAGAGCCGGAATCGCCTTCCGTGAGAAAAAGTGGCGTTTGGGGACCTGCCACTGAGGAACCGCACATTGTACAAACTCACGGAAGGGGGCAGAGTCTACCAACTGAAAAGGCAGCAGTTGAAGTGCTAGTAAATTAGTCAAGCTAGCATTCAACCGCCTTGGAGGCCATGGAGGAAGAAGAAGAGGAGGGGGTGGAGGAGAGAGGTGTGTCACAACCAATAGTAGCATTTTGGAGGCATGGTGGCAGAACAACCTCCAACACTACTGCACCTTGTCCTGCATCCTTCCCAGCTGCCAGAAGAGTGACCCAATGGGCCGTGAAAGACAGGTAACGTCCCTGTCCATGTCTGCTGGACCATGAGTCAGCGGTAATATGCACCTTACCGCTGACCGCCCTGTCCAGCGAGGCAAGGACATTGGCTTCCACATGCCGGTAGAGAGCCGGAATCGCCTTCCGTGAGAAAAAGTGGCGTTTGGGGACCTGCCACTGAGGAACCGCACATTGTACAAACTCACGGAAGGGGGCAGAGTCTACCAACTGAAAAGGCAGCAGTTGAAGTGCTAGTAAATTAGTCAAGCTAGCATTCAACCGCTGGGCATGTGGATGACTGGGAGTGAACTTCTTTCGCCTGTCCAGCAGCTGGGGCAGGGACATTTGCCTGCTATAATCGGACGTGTGTGTACTGCTAGCAGAGTGCCCGGAAGCACTTGGCTGTGAGACACCTAATTCTACACCTTCATTCCTCTCAGAGCAGGTTTCAGAGGTCTAGTGGGGTTGGAGATGCCAGCTGATGAGGAGCAAGGAGAGGTCCGCTTTGTTCTTTGGTGTGGGTCTTTGAGGTACGATTGCCAACGAGCTGCATGGCAGGTCAACATATGTCTGGTCAAGCATGTGGTGCCCAAGCGGCTGATGTTTTGGCCACGCAAGATACGCTTGAGACATATGTTGCAAATAGCAGCGGTGCGATCTGATGCACTCGTCTCAAAAGGCCCACACCAAAGAACTTTTAGAATAACGCGCAGAGGCAGCTCCCTGCACAGGCGGAACTCTGTGGTGTGATTCAGTCGGTGTGCTGCCCCTAAGCTGGCCCCCGGAGGGCATCCTGCCTCGTTGGACATGTGCCTCCTCCCCCTCCTCTCTCCTGCCAGGCACCCACGTGGAGTCAGTGCCCTCATCATCCCCTCCCTCTTCATCGCTGGAGAAAACCTGGCAGTATGCTGCAGCTTGTGGAACATGACTGCCAGATTGCTGTCTTTCCTGAGCATCCCCTCTCTCTGCATTCATGCTACTGCCTTCCTCTAGCTGGGTATCATCATCAGAGCCTACAAAACACTGGGCATCCTCCTGGAGCATGTACCCAACACTGTGCTCAAAGAGTTCAGGAGACTCCTCAGGAGGACGTAGTGGGTCTAGGGAAGGAGTCACTGATGATGACATTGAGAGGAGGGAAGACGATGCGTTGGCAGCTGCTTTGCTAGTACCCTGAGCCTGGGTGAGAGAGGATGAGGAGGATGAAGAGGGCTTGGTCATCCACTCTACCAAGTCGTTGGCATGTTGCGGCTCAACATGTGCAGCTGCCGAAAAGAAGGACAAGCGTGTCCCATGGCCCTCTTTTATCAGCTTGCCCTCTTTTATCGGCTCACGCATGTCTGCCTCTCCTTGCTGGCCTTCCAGACATGGTAATGGCCTGAAGGGAGTTCGGAAAACCAGCAATTTGGTAGTGTATATTGTGCTGGAGGCACGCACAACACCCACTAACTCCTGCAGATGGCAGATGGCTCAATTAGAGAAGAGCTATGTAGGTGGATATAGCAGTGTATACTGGGTTCAGAGCACGCACAATCTCCTACCACTGACTGCAAGCTCTATTAAAAAAAAGCAAGATAGCTAGCTATATAGATGGATATAGCGGTGTATACTGGGTTCAGAGCACGCAAACAGCATGCACAATCTCCTACCACTGACTGCAAGCTCTATTTAAAACGAGCAAGATAGCTAGCTATATAGATGGATATAGCAGTGCATACTGGGTTTAGAGCACGCAGACAGCACGCACAATCTCCTACCACTGACTGCAAGCTCTATTAAAAAAAAGCAAGATAGTTAGCTATATAGGTGGATATAGCAGTGTATACTGGGTTCAGAGCATGCAGACAGCACGCACAATCTCCTACCACTGACTGCAAGCTCTATTTAAAACGAGCAAGATAGCTAGCTATATAGATGGATATAGCGGTGTATACTGGGTTGAGAGCACGCAGACAGCACGCACAATCTCCTACCACTGACTGCAAGCTCTATTAAAAAAAAGCAAGATAGTTAGCTATATAGGTGGATATAGCGGTGTATACTGGGTTCAGAGCACGCAGATAGCACGCACAATCTCCTACCACTGACTGCAAGCTCTATTTAAAACGAGCAAGATAGCTAGCTATATAGATGTATATAGCGGTGTATACTGGGTTCAGAGCATGCAGACAGCACGCACAATCTCCTACCACTGACTGCAAGCTCTATTTAAAACGAGCAAGATAGCTAGCTATATAGATGGATATATCGGTGTATACTGGGTTCAGAGCACGCAGGCAGCACGCACAATCTCCTACCACTGACTGCAAGCTCTATTAAAAAAAGCAAGATAGTTAGCTATATAGGTGGATATAGCAGTGTATACTGGGTTCAGAGCACGCACAATCTCCTACCACTGACTGCAAGCTCTATTAAAAAAAAGCAAGATAGCTAGCTATATAGATGGATATAGCGGTGTATACTGGGTTCAGAGCACGCAAACAGCATGCACAATCTCCTACCACTGACTGCAAGCTCTATTTAAAACGAGCAAGATAGCTAGCTATATAGATGGATATAGCAGTGCATACTGGGTTTAGAGCACGCAGACAGCACGCACAATCTCCTACCACTGACTGCAAGCTCTATTAAAAAAAAGCAAGATAGTTAGCTATATAGGTGGATATAGCGGTGTATACTGGGTTCAGAGCATGCAGACAGCACGCACAATCTCCTACCACTGACTGCAAGCTCTATTTAAAACGAGCAAGATAGCTAGCTATATAGATGGATATAGCGGTGTATACTGGGTTGAGAGCACGCAGACAGCACGCACAATCTCCTACCACTGACTGCAAGCTCTATTAAAAAAGAGAAATATAGCTAGCTATATAGGTGAATATAGCGGTGTATACTGCGGTCAGGGCACGCAGACAACAACCACTACAGAAGAGCAAGAACGAAAAATCGTCCGATAACGATCGGTGTATACTGTGTTGAAGGTACACAGAACACCCACTAACTCCTATAGACGCCAACACACTACACAAGTCCGCCGCGCTAGCGGCCTTATATAGTGTGGGGCGTGTACTACACAGCCTGAGCTATGATTGGCCACAGGCATCCTGCCTGTGGCCAATCATGGCTCTCCTCGCTGCCGGCGCGGTGATTGGCCAAGCATGCGGGGTCACAGTGCATGCTTGGCCAATCATGAGCCAGCAATGTACTGCGATGGCGCAGTGCATTGTGGGCCGTGAGCGCCACACGAATTTGGCGCGAATGGCCCATAACGTTCGGAATTCGACTCGAATACGAAGCTCATCCCTAGTGTACATACACAGGTCCAGTGGTTCCGGTAAGAGTACCCATCTTTTTTACCTACCCAGATGTCACTGATGTGAGATGTCTCCGGGATTACTTTTTGGTTCATACACTGTGTGAAATATTTTGTGTCCTATGTGGACTCTAAGGACTAATTTACTCACTTATGATTTGGACTTTATTTGTTCCTTTTCTTTTTAGGGTTATATATTTTACTCGTTACCATTACCTGCCTCATTAGTCCTGCCTACACCCAAGCCCCTTTTGGCTATTTAAACAGCTTTGCTCATCTCCACTGTGCCCTTGCATGCTCTATGATCTCCACTGTTTTCCTGTGTATGGCTTGGCCTGGTTGACTTCTCTTCCGATACTGGTTCCCGTTTTTGCTCCTTACTACACTGGCTTCTTGACCCCAGCTCGTCTGATTACATGCTTTGGCATCCAAACCCTGGCTTTAGTTTTTGACTATGTTCTAGAACTGTGTTTTTTGCCAATTTTATTTTTTTAGGTGTGCTTTTAAAATGCATTGTCTGTCTCCACCTGGTTTATGGTTCCTGACAAATATATTACATTTTTGAGTTTAGAGTTAGATACCCTTTAACTACTTTTCTGTGTACAGCAAAAATAATGGAACCTATGGTTGTGCAATGACTCGGTCATCTTTTTTTTGAGTTCTGTGTTTACACACTATAGTGGTTTAATGGTTAGAATCAAACAAGTAACACCACCAGCCTCAGCAGTAAGGCCATTTTGCTATATACTAAATCAGACCCAGAATCTAAACGCAGGTTAGTATACATACTCTGAAAAGGGCTGTATGCTTTCTTGGTGATATAAAAATTCATCAAATAAAATAGATATCTCTTTTTTTTTTTAGTTTGCCATCACTGCTTAAAAATCTTCCAATAAAAAAAAAAAATTACCCACCCCACCTCAGTTTTAGAGCCAACTGTGTAATAGATATATATATATATATATATTGCTGTCAGCATGGCAGTGTGATGTGCATGAACATCCTGCTACAATAGCTCTTTTCTCCAGCAAGTAGAGTTGTAGGTAAAATATGTCAACATTGTTTATATCAGGGAAACTGGGCACCTACAGAAGACAGGGAACACTTTTGTAGACCCTGTTCAAATAGACATTTGAAGGGGCTGCTTGACAGGACCGGCTGGCACATGGCAAGAACCAGCAGGCAGAATCAGAAAATTGTGACAACATTGCTAACATTATGATTGTGACATCTTCATATAGACTCTGTAGGTCAACTTTATTTTGAATGAATATCTCTCCATTGTCAGTTCACGCGTATACAGTTATTACATTTCCTTCAGACATTTTCAGCCATAGTTTTCTTCCAGATGTCAAAAAAACGTATATAAACCCGATACATAAAGACTCATTTAGTACTCAACTTGCTTAAACCTTAAAAACAATTATTTTCTACTGCCCAAAAAGATGCACCTACAGGAAACGTATATATACAAATATTTTCATTTTAATACTGTATAAATAATGTACATTACATTAAATGTGATATAAAATATTAGACATAAAGGAAAGGGCTCTATGCTGGTTGGTTTGCACAATTGGTTACCTCAAAGAAGACAAAATTATAAAAGGTGGTAAACTTTTGAAGACTGCTTTGCAACCAATTCATTCTTTTATACCTGTTTTGTACAAGAAGTCTCTTAGCACCATATCAGTTTTCCCTCTATGTCAAATATAGATGAAGAAACGGAAATTTACAAAAAGAACGTCAAAGGGGGCTGTAAAATACCATCCTAGATTTTTGGGATCCTTCCAAATTTAAAACTTGGAAGCCTACATCCTGCTTCCCCTTGGCTCTCTGGTTTACCTGCAGAGTTCCTGTTGATTAATCTAAGTTTAATGGCTGTTCTGGGCAGCATTTTTCCATGTAGAAAGATCTAATTCTGAAAATAAATTTACAACAGGATGAGGAACAATGCAATGTTGCTGTAAAATTAAGGACCCCTTTATGTTACTACAGAAAATTATCAGAATTATTTGGGAAATTCTTTGATTTTTTTTAATTTATTTTTTTATGGAAATGTAAATCCTGAGGGTTGGGGACTGAAAATATGTCTAAGCTTTTGGATTACTTAGTTTTTCACAGATGTAAGATTCTCAGTTTGGGGTAGTGGAACACACCAATACTAGTGGTCCCCAGCGAGGCTCCACAAATGTAATAGGGAGAGCTTGTTCCATATCCTCAAAACTACTGTTGCAGAAGCCATATTTCTTCATAAAATATTAGAATGCATAGCAAGTCTTAATGAGTCTTATTAGGTTTGTAATAATGGAGTGGCTATGGCAGACACAGAAGAAGGCAGAATTACTATTAAAAAAATCAAATGGCAGATCATCTTTAACATATAAAATATTAGTTCACAATAACTCATAAATAACGTTATAATTGCTTGACCAACAATGTTTCCATATGTTTTGGGAAAGTATTACATAGTAACATAGTAACAACAATACAACACGACAAGCTTTTAAATTAAAGAAACATGTAGACAAATGTAGACTGAGTTCATCTATTGGAGGTAAGGAAGTGTGGGAGTTGTAATACACTGCAATTATTTAGATACTTGATTTTATTTTTCACATGCACTAGAGGTGTGACAGCTAGCTTTTGATTGGTTTCTCCGGGCAACATTTACACTTTCCCTTTTCTCAACCATTATTCCTTACTGCTTGAACATAGTTATTAGCTTATCTCATAAAATCCAGTGGGAGATCAGAAGTTACAGCTCCAGCTGCATGTGGATATATGTGAATAAAGCAGGGAGCCAGTAAAATAAATGAATTTTTCACCGGAGTATAAACATGTTATCTAAAACAAACTGAGCACTTTGCACAAAGGACAGTGAAGCTGGTGGTGTAACTTTGTATAAAATCTATTTGCAGAAGAGCAAGAGTAAGAGCAGGTAAATTACAGATGGCTTCTCAATAGAGGCCTTTGCAATGACTGTATTTAGTCTTGACTTTCTTTCTGTTGAAAAGCAACTTAATATTTAAAAAAAGTCACAAAATTGACCATTACATACTGTATTAATGTTTTTGCAGATAAGCCAAAAGCTCAATCTTAGGATGGTTTGGTTTAAAAAATATAAAATTTGGTAATTGGATCCAAGTAAACAGTTACCTGAAAGAAAGCTACTTGACCCATTCACTGCAAAGTACATCTGGTGTTATTTTTCCCAGTAGGTTCCAGGCAATGGCACCCTACATGTGTAACTGAGCTCCCTCAGCTTGTTATGCTCATTGACAATACTCCCGTGCTTTAGTATGAATTAGCATTTATAGCCAATGGCAGAACATCAGGCGCAAGGACTTTTCTGTTTATTTTTCACTGGATGCTAAGGACCCAATTACCCTACATTACACATAATTTCAGCCTTACTGCTCATATCACATCATGTGCTTCTTTTTCCACATTGTAAAATCAGCCTATGTCACCTAATACGCTACTATGTTCTGAGGTGCAAACCTCAGTACACAATTGTGTAGCAGGTATTGTGCCCCCAATACCCTTTTTAGCCCAGGGAATATTGCCTCTCTTGTCCCATTCATACTGATATGACAACCTCCACCCCTACAAGGCTGTGTATCATTCATTATTCTAGATTGTAACCTTCATGTGATCATTCCTACCACGCACTGTTATACAAGCTTCATATGCACTTTGTTCAACCCACCCATTACAATTATATACCAGCTTTTAGTGCCAGACTATGGTCCCTCAATCCTTAACACACCCATACTGGAATAACCAGATTTATCAAATTTTTGGTTCTGTGGTCCCTCCTTTCTCAGTATTTGATATTCTAGCTTTAACATCCCCTACAAATAATATGCCTATTTATACTTATTTTCTGCAGCCACTGATATGTCAGCCAATATCAACCCTTTGATCCCTACAAACTGGCACAGTTACACGTTTATTTAGCTATTGTCATACTACACACTTGTATTTTACTTCGTCCTTCTCAACAAAACCATGCCCTGGTTGAACCCACTGTTTTGGAGAATCCCTCACCTTAAGCATTTACAGAGAATGGCACAAGTAGTTCTGTTTGCAATAGTTACACAATATAACTTGCATATAAAAAGGTCTGAAATGAAAATGTCCATTTCAATGATGCTAAGAATTAGATTCTCACTTTCATGTTTCTAGAATAGCTTAGAAGATAAAAGGGTAAACTTTGATCAGTTGCTGTGCACAATCTAAGCACCTTTAGACAGTTTATGTATGGGTTTAATTATATGGTATATTGTGTATATGCTATTCCTCAATACCTTGTCATTGTTCTATAGACTGGCAATAGACAGCAGACAACGTTGGGAGGTCACGATTAAAGCTGTGCTTATCTTGGAGGTAACAGCAGCTTACTATAAAAAATAATCCCTACCAGGAAGTCTGAATTCCACTGATCAAGAGTTGCAGCAGAAAATATAGAGACATCCCCAATCATTTACTGATCCTGCCTAAATTGAGGAGAATGGTTAGGCTATGGATATGATAATTTGCAATCACTAGTAAGCCAGTTTAAAGCTGTTTTCCCAAGAACACAGGAAGTTGCATATCAAAGTGTGTAACAGAAGAACTGTCTATGTTGCCCCACACTAACCATTTCACTTTCTCAGGTTTTAAAAAATTGAAAGGCAGACCATGATTGATTACAACACATACAGTTCTAATTTACGGTAGGTCATTTTGATAAGTCCACTGTTTCGGTCTAAAAAATTCATATCAAGCTATTCTGAGTGTGTATGCCGATAACCTGTGTACCAAGGATTACCCTAATATCTGGCAATTATTTTTATTATGCCGAACATAAAATTAAATACGCTCCTTCAAAATTCAGTTTTTCTTCTGAAAATGGGTATATGCCCAGAAAAACAGCAAGACTTTAACAAAAGATTCTATTACAATACATTCTCTGAAATAAAATAATTAGAATAATACTTAAGAGAAAGAGAACAGAACGCTACAAATAATCAAACCACAGATGTTTTAATCCAAAAAAATGTACCTGAGTGTATAGATAATATACTATAATATTTATATATATATTTATACTATATACTTGCCAACTTTAAGTAAAAAAAGAAAAAAAAAACTAAAATAACATAAAAAACAAAACAAAAAAGAAATATGTTTGAAAAAGCGTAACTAAGGAGAAAAAAATGGGAAATGCATTGAGGTGTTGCCTTTTTAAAAGCTGGAAAACCATACAAGTTATATAAAGAATAACATGATACATTTTGAAGGAATTACACGTCTAGCTTGTAAATTTTAAATGATAGTGCAAACCATATGAGTGCACTGTAAATTCATAACAGCCAATTGGTTATATTAATTTACATTGCAGTATCCTACTCTCTGATTGGCTGCCATGGCCTAGATTTCAGATATGTAACTTAGGCCTGTTGGCTGAGCTTCTACCTTAACAAATTAAAGCTTTGGAGGCTACAGAAAGTGCTGTGTTCCGATTATACAACATTTTTCTCAGCCCTTATACATAAGAATGGGTACAGATTTAAATTCAGAATCCAAGGGAGCTGCACTGTTAATCTCTCTTATCTGGAGCCCAGATGCCATTTCTAATGTGTTTGGGGCTCAGATACTGTTAAGCCGCGTACACACGGGCGGATTGTATGGCCTACTTAGTCCGTCATACAATCCGACGGACAGTCCGTCATACTTTCGAATGAACGGACTTGACCACACACGGATGCACAAACAGTCCGTCGAAAGCTTGCGCGATGACGTGTACAGCACGTACGACGGGACTAGAAATAGGAAGTCCAATACACAGCAATGCAACCTTTCGCCGTGTAAATCCTTTCTGAGCATGCGCCATTCTTTGTCCGTCGAACTAGCCTACTGACGAGCGGATTGTCCGCTGAAACCAAAGTATGACGGACAGTATTACGGAAATTCCGAAATACTTAGTACGCCAGACTGCACGCTGAAAAAGTCCGCTGAAGCCCACACACGAGCGGGACTGTCCGCTGAAATGTGTTTCGACGGACTAAGTTGGCCATACAGTCCGCCCTTGTGTACGCGGCTTAAGTTACACAGTTGCAATGGCTTTAAGTTTTATAAGGGATGTAGAAACTCCTATTGCAAGCAACCACTTTTAACAGATGGTAGTGACAAAATGTCTTATATTTCCCCATTAATCTTAATAAATACCACCTTCCCAGTGCTGTCTCATTACAGGTTCAGAACAGCTATAACATTGTCTCCAAACTGACCCTGCCTAACTACAAAATAAGAAGGAACTATCCTCATCTCTCTTGAGCCACTTGCTGATCATACTATGCAGAGGAAAAATTCTATCTTATATAGCAGAGGTCTCCAAACTGCAGCCCAAGTACAGCTGGCTGCAAGATTTTATGCGGCCCACAGCTAGGGTCAGTGACCGCTCACAGGTCAGCCAACGGTCTCTGTTTCTCCCCAGCTTCCAACATCCACCCCCCCTCCCTTTCTCCAGCACTGGTTACTCCGGCTCTGTCATAGTAGCGTTGTTGGTTGCTAGGACCCTGAGTGTCCTAACAACAAATAATGTGCTTGCCCCAGCGTTCACAGGAGGATGGTTCCCAGCCATGCTGTAAGTGTGTAATGGTGGAGACAAGCATGTAAGGCTCAGGTTTATGTGAAATTTTGTTGCTTAGTTTACTTAAGTTCTTTGTCTGTTCTGAATCATATCATTCTAATTACAAAAAAGCTCCAAGTAAAACATATCCATTCATAAACTGATTTTATTCCAGCTCCTGAGTCTTTGTAAAATATACAATGTGGCCCTCATATTAAATAGTTTGGAAACCCTTGTTATACAGAAAAGAGGAAAGTAGTGTGAATGTACAACTTTTGATCACTTTCAGGAGCGGTCACAAAAGGTGGGTTATCGTGCCATTTCAGATGGCTGAGAGAGAAGGAACATCCATATGCAGAACTTAAGTATGGATCAAACAATTGAACATAGGAACCCATAATTATTACCATGTAGTGGTATATATTCTAATGAGGTTTGCTTTGTTTTTTGGGTTTCTGAGAAATGGCACTCTGGGTCTAATGAAATGTTGTTAGCTGTCTGAACCATGTTAATAAATGTTCTTAAATATATTAAATGTCTTATAGCATTACCAAGTAGTAACCATTATGATCTGATTTACCAAGCTCAGCCCACTGCTGTTGGATTCAGTGCTCTGTACATAGTTTCGGAACTATCATCTTTAAATAGCCTGCATATATGTAACTATCACCTATACCAAGTGGAAGATGATTCCTACATATTGTACCATTCATTTTAAACTATCAGTTTGTTAGAGAATTACTACTGTCCTAGGGTGTGGCAAGTCACAATTCCTCCACAGTGTGAAACACATAGAACCTGTTATAAAGACTAGTTCTATCTACAGAAACTTTAAATAGCTGTTATATGGCTAAATAGCCATTGTTTTTATGAAATATGTGACAATTTAAAGCAGACATTATTTCAGCAGCTGGTTAAACAGTAAAAAATATGAATAAAATGGTTACACTGATTTTGTGTTACAGCCGATTAGTTAAATTTATAATTACCTTCTCTTGTGCATTAGGGTTCCAGCAGGCAGATATAAATATGCATGAATAAGAATCAGTGTGAACAGCCTATTTAGAGAAACAGACTGATCTCACCTATTCCTAAAAGCCACTATAATTGGTTAAACACTTCCAACATACGTCAAAGTCTAAGCCCTTGTACACGCGGTTGGACATTCCGACGGAAAATGTGCGATTGGACCGTGTTGTCGGATAATCCAACTGTGTGTGGGCTCCATCGGACTGTTTCCGTCAGAATATCTGAAGGACAAAGTTTTAGATCTGGGCTATAAAACTTTCCGACAACTTGATCCAATCATACTTTGTCCGATTGTGTGTAGAGAATTCCGATCAGACAAAGTGCCACGCATGCTCAGATCAAATTCCTAGACCAAAGCTATTGGCTACTAGCCTGAACGTAGTCCCGTCGTAACGAAATAACGTCATCACGTTACGTACAATCGGATTTTCCGACAACTTTGTCCAACCGTGTGTATGCAACACAAGTTTCGGACAAAATCCGTCAGACAAAATCCGGTGGATTTTGTTGTCGGAATGTCCGACCGTGTGTACAAGGGCTTAGATTTGACTGTTGATAGCCACATGCAGCGTAATGCATCAGCTTTTGCCATTTAATACAAAGTAAGGAGGTCCAGATTTTTTCTTAATTTCTCACAAATGGCATGTGTGACAGTAATTGCATTATAATTAAATTAAATCACACTGAAGATTTTTTTTTCTAATCTTATAAAACCGCTTTAAAATATCTAAAAATAAAAATATTACAAAAGAATAGGAAGATTTTACTAAGTAAATATGTTGGCATTTTTCTCCTTTATAAACATACAAAATAGGTAAACAACTTACATGCATACACACAAAAATGTCATACATATGCATTTACACATACGCACGCATGCACGCACACACATACACACGTGAGTTTGCATGTAAGGCAAGTCTACCCGTTTCATAATGAAAATCATGAACTAACACGAAGTACGAAAAATACTAGAGGTAGTCTGCTGTTTGTGGGTTTTTTGTTAGTGATATTTTTTGATGTAAGAAACTGTTCAGATTGTTTATTTCTGCTAAAGGCTTCTGTGCAACAAGTCCAACTGTATATAAACACCATTTAATGCAAATATCCATCCATAGGTCCAATGTAAACGAAGTGCTTGATGATCTTTATAAACTGTATCCAAAGTCCACTTTGATGCCACAAAGCCTGTCAATAAATGTACCTTAAAAGTCAGGCAAATTAATTTCTTACTAACAATGCAATTCTCTTCATAAGAAAAGATTTCAAAATAGTGGACTGTTCTCCTTGGAATTGATGATTCTTTATGTTTGGTAGAAATGATGATAGTGGTGGTGATGCTCATGATGATGATGGTGCTCGTGTCTTTGTATCAAATGTCCAGTATGACCTTCATAAAGTAACATGCTTGGTAGGTCCCTCACATGCTCATTCTCCACCACATTTACAGGAGACTGGAAGGCTTTGCACATCTGGTGACTTTCCTTAGCTTTCTGTTTGCTCTTTCTGTGTGGCTGCTGAGGTGGTAAAGGATGGTATGGATAACCCTGTCCCATAAAAGCAGCTGGAGAAGTCACGGGAATTGACATACCATGGTTAGGTTTGCTTCTTGGTGTCCTTCCTGGTTGGCTGATCGATGCAGTAACATTTTTAGCTGAAGCTTTGGGGCTTTTTACAGAATGTTTGTTGGACTCCTGGCCTCTTTGCCTTTGTTGAAGTTCTACCATTTTTGGATGAGAAGGGTCTAGAAGACTGAAATGCCCAGGATCCAGTGCCTGGGACCTCCTCTGGTGGAGGTACAGGGTTTCAGGTTCATGGGACCGAGATCTCATCTGATTAGAAGGTCTGGCATGGGAATCATTTTTTTCACCTGTGGTTGGAGAACCTAAGAAACACAACAACATTTTTATTCCCAACACAGAATTCAAATTGCTAAAAAAAAAAAAAAAAAAAAACATTGACTTAATACTTGACTTGATGAAAGAAGAACAAAATATTATACGTGCTCTTTTGGATATAAATTATTCTCTCTCTCATATATATATATATATATATATATATATATATATATATATATATATATATATATATATATAATAAAATACAAACTTGTAATGCCAATATGCTACTACACAGTTACAAACATCACTATCGCTAGAACAGTGATGTTCGTAACTGTGCAGTAGCATATTGGAATTACAAATTTGTATTTTTGAAAAATTTTCAGTAAATGGATTGCAGCATTGGAGCAATTGTCCTGTTTTTTATCCTCATCCGAATTTGGTGGATAAATTGGGAGCCCGCCCTGACATTGCTCTAACAACAGAGAAGTTTGAAGGAGAAAGTAACCCACCTGTTGTAGAGATGTAGATATCTATACAGAGAGAGAGAGAGAGAGAGAGAGAGAGAGAGAGAGAGAGAGAGAGAGAGAGAGAGATATGGATAGGGGTTTTCCTCCGTCATCAGTATCAGAGCATAGCGGAGACTGATGTCATAGGACATCCGCTAACCCATAGGGATACATGTATGTTTGTTTTTCATCCGAAAACAGATGGATGAAAAACAGACATATGGTCTGCCCATGCAAAAGGGGCCTTAATCTTTCAGTTGTAACTGTCTGAGAGGGGATTCACCCACACATTTGAAAAGATTTTCGCTCACTTCCTGTTTCATGTCTGTTTCATGTCTGAGGCAGGAAGTGAAGAAACCCTCCTCAACGGAACAATGATCGCAAAAAAACGTACTCTATCCAAAACAAAATAAAAATTGGCTATATACACACTATAAAGGGGATCTAATATGAGGTTCACTGTAATTAATGTTACATTGCCAATTGAAGGTGTGCATGTGTGCAAGTTCTCGCTATAACTCACCTGTTGCCTGGAATTCAGTGATTCTATATACAGTATCTCACAAAAGTGAGTACACCCCTCACGTTTTTGTAAATTTTATTATATCTTTTCATGTGACAACACTGAAGAAATTAAACTTTGCTATAATGTAACGTAGTGAGTGTACAGCTTGCATAACAGTATAAATTTGTTGTCCCCTCAAAATAACTCAACACACAGCTATTAATGTCTAAACCGCTGGCAACAAATGTGAGTACATCCCTAAGTGAAAATGTCCAAATTGGGCCCAATTATCCATTTTCTCTCCCTGGTGTCATGTGACTATTTAGTGTTACAAGGTCTCAGGTGTGAATGGACAGCAGGTGTGTTAAATTTGGTATTATTGCTCTCACTCTCTCAAACTGATCACTGGAAGTTCAATATGGCACCTCATGGCTATGAACTCTGAGGATCTGAGAAAAGGAATTGCTGCTCTACATAAAGATGGCCTAGGCTATAAGAAGATTGCCAAGACACTGAAACAAACTGCTGTATGGTCTTGGCTGCAGCTCAAACAGGACAGGTTTCACTCAGAACAGGCCACACTTGGGAGTCAGTGTCCACTGGTGGCATTACTGACAGGTTGAGGTTGCCTGGTTTCTGTTGAGAATCTCCCTGCCCCATCTCACTGACTTATAACTCATCTCTGCCAGCTCCCTCAGCCACTTACACAGTACGCTCCCTAATGTTTATCTTGTCTCCTACACATCCCTTCATGAATCATCCAATCAGTTACTAGTCAATTGACTGTCATGTGCAAGGTTCCTTCAAACATTTCGTTACCAGCACAGCAGCTGGACACTGATTCAATGATATTTTAGCTCCCATTGCAGCCATTTGGTTTTCCTTTCTTTCATTGACTGACTACTTTGACTGGCTTTGTGGGTGTGTTTTCATGTATGTAGCCCCATTTGGGCAGGTATGCATCTCTGTCCCACTTGGAACAGGTGCCTCCTTCGCCCACTGTGGCTTTAAGGTGGAGCACCGCACTTGGTGCAACAAGTGTTACCTCTGTATTTTGGTAGGGTTTGTCAGGGTCCCTTGGTATGGGGGAGGTTTTTGTTTAAAGGAGGGTGGGCTCAGCTCTGCTTTGGGACTGCATCCTTCGCTTTTTCAAGGGTGGTCCATGGTTCCAGTCTGGGAGAGGTTAATAGGGGGACTCAGGTGGTTGTTAGGATATTATGAGAAATGTTAGGTTATTTATGCTGTTGATCTTGAGCCTATTGCTCAATAAATTTGTAGTTTACTAATTTTGGTGTGTAGTGTCTTTCATTTTTCATATTCCTTTGGAATGAAAAAGCAACTTGAAGCAGATTTATCCAGCAGAGAAGGGGGCAAATGAAGTTCAGAAGGAAGTCAATTTAAGTTCAAATGCACCTGTTAATAAACTCTTGAATAATCTCAAAGTGATGCCAAGTGCAAGCTGAATACATCTGAAGCACTAGCTCATTGTTAAAAGCCCAATGGCCTTCAACACAAGCCCTAAAAAAATTGAGAATGTAAGGCAGAGTAGCAATGTATAAGCCATAAAAATATGTGCCTAGATGTGTGCTTTGTTGTTAGAGGCTCTTGTTTGGCAGAAGACAATTGCCCACATCAGATTTCAATCTAATACAATTTAAGATTTCACCACAGGATTTCTGAGTATGCTCAGTACTATTCACCTGACTTCTGTGAGATCTGAGCAAAAAGATCTACCCAATAATAGGAATGTATATAGAAGCTAATAACTGAAAGCAACAGATCTGAAAGTAAACGCCTCGTATCTCATCTAGTCCAAACTTCTAAATTCCAACACCTTCTGTGCTCCCTTTTATGCTGTGGATAGGCGTTCAATTAAACTGAATAGAGTTTGCAGAAGATTTCAGAATTAAGTTTGTTTATCTCCATTACATGGTGCATTCATTGGACTAGTATTTTGTACCATATAGATGAGGTTTTTGTGCCTTCTTTTATGTTCATGGTAAATAAAAACATTGCATTTCTGACAAGATCATCAAGAATTTTTGCATTTGCTGAAAATATTCTTGGCTTGGAAACTAATGCAGCCCAGCACATCTAAAGACTGGTAAGCTACATGTGTATTTTATGTTTTAGGGTTTAGATACGCTTATACAAACATCACTGTTACAGATATGCCCTGTACACACGGTCGGACATTCTGACAACAAAATCTGTTGGATTTTTTCAGATGGATTTTGGCCCAAACTTGTCTTGCATACACACGGTCGCACAAAGTTGTCGGAAAATCTGATCATTCAGAACGAGGTGATGTAAGCTGCGTACAAAGGGACTATGAAGAGGGTAGTAGCCAATAGCTTTCATCTCATATTTTATTCTGAGCATGCGTGGCACTTTGTCTGTCGGAATTGTCTACACACGATCGGGAATTTAAACAGGATCGGATTTTGTTGTCGGAAAATTTTAGATCCAGCTCTCAAACTTCGTGTGTCCGAAATTCTGACTGAAAAAGTCCGATGGAGCCCACACACGATTGCATTTTCCGACAACAAGACCTGATCACACATTTTCCGTCGGAAAATCTGACCGAGTGTACAGGGCATTAGTGTGAACAGCAGAGAGAACCCTGGTTATTACAATGCACTTTCTAAAGTATCTTTTTACAAACATGCTATGTTAACATTTATACTTCGCTGCTAAAAATTTACTGCACTGGCACATGCGTAGAGAATCACCATAGCAAACAGCTGCTAACAGCATTGTATTAACAGTTGGCCGTTTCTGAGATTCCCCCTATAATTCAGCTGTCATTACAACATATTTTTAGAGACTAAATACAGCAGTATCGAAGAAGAAGATCACATGTGTAAAAAGGTACTTTAGATCCCCAAAGTCTGATTCCAATCAGGCAGCTCAATAGTGAAATACTGACCATATTGCCTGCCTAAGCATGTATGGATTCTGTATGCCATTCGATTGTGCATAGATATTGCACAAAGGCAATACATAATACTGTGTACTGATATTACTGGCAGTAAATTTATACACATCATGCTCATGCATTAAATATGTACGGAATCTCTACTTATATCTAAAACACAGATGCAGTTTTCAGATGAACACAACTAACTTTTTTATGCCCCAACTGTCAGCAATACACACCTGGTCCAAACCTTGAAGTGTAGTTCTCTATTCCTGCAAGATCCAAATAGTGGTTTCTTCTTTCAATGTTTTCATCCACACATTGCCTCAGACATTCAGTCTGTTCTGTTTCATTTTCAGCTGGGTTATGTCTATGAGAGATAACAAAGAACAGGATATGTCTGGGAACCACTCTCATAACATCTATGAACAGATAAAAGAATTTGCATCAACTTTGTTTATTTTTTTTATTACAATCTGGAGGAATTTTCTTCTCTTTTTATCACCCTGTCTTAGCTTGCTCTTAAAGTGGAACTAAAAGTGGCAAAAAGTGCTGACAGGTAGGCTTTTTAGGACAGTAAAGACTATGTGTTCTGTCAAAGTTGAGGCTCCCTGCCAGCACTTTGTTCTTTAAGTGTATACTTAGCTGTACATGCGCAGCTCAGTGTACAGTGTCAACATGTTTCTGTGCCAGGCCAAAGTAACATGTGTATGCATGCGCAAGAGTTACATTTTTTCGGTCCCGGCAAATTTAAAGGCAGAAGACTCTGAACTTGGAAACACTGGTGATGGAGGAAAGTGCTGAAATTGTAATGCCGGAGAAGATGGCTTTGGTAGATAAGTCTACTAGTACATTATGTCATAAAGCTCCAGGGGCCAAACATTTTTCATTAGGTGTGGCAGTTTAGTTGACCTTTAAAATTTACTTGTCATACACTTGAACCTAAGGCTGCCATTTTGAAACCTACAAATTTTTATAGAATGCAACCTACTGTATATAACATTTTTCTAATGCGTATTACAATATAAATTGGCAGTCTCTCAGATTAGTATTTTTAAAGGGAACATAATAATCATTTTATTTATAGGTCTCCCCTAGAACCTTACATTTTAGACTCCTATAACACAGCATGCAAAGTAGCGAAATTTTATCCTTACCAGACTTCAACTGATTAGCATTTGTTGTGCCTCTTATACAAAAGAGGTAAGAGATATGCCCAATTGAAAGGGATTGGGGAAAAAAGCTACTGCTCCAATTAAGAAGAATGTTTTCAGGTCTAACAGGTGTGATTAGAGGCAGGGCAAGGTTAAGGAACTAAAACCACAGACAGAAGATTTAAAATATGTTGAGCTGGAGGTAACTTATGATACCTGTTTTTTACATGATGTTATTTGTTGTTTTGTTTTTTGTTAGGTTACTTTAAAATAGATTATCATTTCTAGTGGTAGACATGTGAATGAACAAAATTAGAACATTTTTGTCTGCAAACCACTAATATATACCAAAACTTTATTTTAAATGTGTGCTTTTCTGTCTGCTTGAAATTCCACTTCAAGGCCAACTCTATGTGCATGTTGCCAAAACATTCTTGAGAGGTTAAGGTGAGGAAGAATTAAGTTCAACAGGTACAGCTGCTAATCTGAAAAAAAAAAAAAAAAAACCTCCCTCCAGTACTCCTGGGGCGTTTTCAAACTGATGCAGTGCGGTTTTCCGGTTTTCACAGCGCAGTATACCCATGGTTTTTGTGCGCTTTACTTATTAGATAGTAGACTTCTATTAGATTGAGCGGTTTTAATAAGCTTTCAGAAAATGCACCAAAACCAACTCGGAACATAAAACATTGTGACACTCAACTATCCAATAACCTAACAACTAGAGCTGCACGATTAATCGTCAAGAATCGTTATCGCAATTTTTTTCATGTTGTGATCTTGACAAAAAAGTGTTTCATGAGTCTTGCTATGGCAAAGAATTCTCTCTGCCCTTCTGAAGCCACAGCTGTCAAAAGAAAGGAAGAATAAAACTGGGCAGTCTGCCAAGAATCACAACATTCTTTAGCAGTTGAACTAAGTCTAAACATTGTAACAATTTGTCAAAGGAATATGTGTGTAAGTGAGGAAAGTTTAACCACTTAAACACTAAACCTTTTTCTGACATTTGTTGGTTTCAAGGTAAAATCATTTTTTTTTTGCTAGAAAATTACTTAGAACCCCCAAACATTATATATATATATATATATATATATATATATATATATATATATATATATATATTTTTTTTGTAGAGACCCTAGAGAATAAAATGATGGATGTTGCAATATTTTATGTCACATTGTATTTGCACATGGTCTTTCAAATGCAATTTTTTTTGGTAAAAATGACTTTCAAGAATAAAAAAAAAAAAAAATACTACCCAGTAACGTTAGCCCAATTTTTGGTATAATGTCAAAGATTTTACATTGCGAAACTCGTGAGAGAATCATGATCTTTTTATTCTAAGCAAGAAAATAGTGATTCTCATTTTGGCCAGAATTGTGCAGCTCTACTAACCACTAACACTATAACATGCACAGACTAACACTGAACTCCATGCAGATGTGGAAGACACCAATTAATGTAATTACGTATTCCAAGAAAACCTACATTTATTTTTAAACATGATTAGTGCAAATACTTGAGAATTAATTGATATTGGCCTTTTGTAATCCTCTGTGAAGGTGCACTCTGATTGGGATAGTGCTAAAACCTAATAGGTGAGCTGGATATACATGTTCTGACAGAGACCATGCTGACAGGAGGAGAGTGCAGTGGATTTAATGCAATGAAGGAGAATCTGGACAGCCGCACTCCAATATGCCTTTATTGTATAAAATAACAAAATTCATACAGCAGCAGGATACAGATTGAAATTACTGATATGATTAATCACTATTGAGAGTGTGAAACGCATCTACACAACCACAAAGGTTTGCCACAAATATATACTAGTGTGACATGGATTACATGATCAATTGTAATAAATTAAATAGCAAAAATAGAGGAAAAAGAAGAGCAGTGGATTGAATGCATCAGTTTGCTGCCGCTTCTCCTTCACTATCCAATTATGGGCTTTAGGTTGGGAATTAAACTTGCTGTGCTCTCAAAAGTCAGGAAAAAAAAGAAAAACCTGTCTTTATTACTTGGCAGGGGTGTGAAAATCTCAGGACTGGACAGACAGAAATATAAATTCTTTGGCATTTAAGACAGCAGCCTCAACTAAAATCATTGAGTACCGTATATATAGCTTTGCATGGAGTTAATTTTTTATGGAATGTGTATATCCTGTATTCTACAGCATTTTACCTGTTAAATAATGACAGATACAATTTAAGTCCTATGAAATTGATTGAGTTTGGTGGTTAGTTACTTCACAACTATTATTCAACTTTTTATTTCTCAGGGAATGTTTATGTGTCTTCCTAGAACTTTCCATGTCTGTTCTCTATATCTAGGTAAAACATTTTCCACCCTTTAGACATAACACTCCCTTTTATCTTTTCCTTTGTCTGTCTCTATCTTCCAAATCCTAAATTCTGTAAATCCCAGCACCGCAAGCAGTCTAGCGTCTGGGGCCCTCAGAATACTTTTTATCACAAAGAATGGACTAAATTAGCGCCAAAAGGTCTCTATACAGAGAGACCCAGCACAGACTAGAAGCTACAGCCATGCTTGGAATGTGAAACAACGAAGCATTGGGGAAAAAATTAGATCAGCTGCTGCCAACAAAAATAATCCTGCAGGGACATGGGACCTTCAGACTTTTATTTTCAATTCATATTTGCAGATTTAATAGTATCTTTTTTTAATATAAAAGATACAGCTTCTGTGTATGTGGCCTACAGAATGTATAAGGAAATCATACATGAGGGGAATCATCTCATTGGAAATGCACGCATTTAACAATGAAAATTATTCTATAAATGAGACTTTAAAGTTGACACTGTGCAAAGCGATTTTTAAATGTTTTTGTATAAAGTCAGGAAAAGTTAAAAACCCTGCCAGTTTCTTTTTTTGCGTTCTGTGTACTGTTGAGGAAATTTCCCTTCACTTCCTCACAAAGATGCTACAAGAGATTGGTGGAAACCTCCAAAAGTGAGGGTAATTCTCCTCTTTGACAGCTGTCCTCGGAGCAGGTGACCTCATCGGAAGATTTCCTCTTACCGCTTGTATTTGGCACAACTTGAAAAAACAGAAAACTTAAATTTGATAGATCTAAAAACGTTCCCACTTTATCCAAAAGGAAAAAGGGTTATGCTTAGGGTTATAGTCTAAAAATATTTACCTTCCTAATCCACGCCTTTTTTCAGAGTTCCGTAAGTCTTCATTGACCTTGCTGTCACTTCTGTGTCTCCCATTTTGCACCTCTGCAAAAAATCAAAACTAACAGTCACATGATTGATAAGCATGCAACTCCCTAAAGCTGGCCATACACTGAGTGAATACCCATCTGGTTGCTGATAAACCCCCCAAAATTCACTTTGTGGGTAGCTCTGTCGGCACTCTATCACCCAACATACTTCAATACGTATAGTATATAATAAAGTATAGTATTTATAGTATTCTACGTATAGTAGTGCTATGGTATGAAACTGATGAGGAAGGTATAGCTAACCCCAATCCATGGATATATTATATAAATCCAAACAGGTACAACGTTTTACAGACTGGGGTAAGAGGATCCACCTTCTCTATCAGATGATAAGTGCATGTGTGGTACAGGCAAAACTTTTAGAGGTGTAAGAGAATGGTATTTTCTATTCTCTGGGTGGAGCTTTTTGAACCGCTGAATAAAATTTGGAAAATTATCAGGCTTGTACTCATTTTACATCTTTTTTGGGCAATTACATCACATCCAGAAAGTTGAAATAGTGCTTCACTTTTTCCACATTTTGTTATGTTGCAGCCTTATTCCAAAATGGATTAAATTCATTATTTCTCAAAATTCTACAAACAATACCCCATAATGACAACGTGAAAGAAGTTTGAAATCTTTACACATTTATTAAAAATAAAAAAAACATGTCTCAGAAGTTGGGACAGGGCAACAAGAAGCTGGCACTCTGAGAGAATGTCTCAGAAGTAAACATAGGCAGACATTCACAAATCTGTAAAAAGCTGCATCTAAAAATTGTTTTACAATTTCAGAATAATGTTTCTTAATGCAAAATTGCAAAGACTTTACATATCATCTACAGTACACAATATCACCAAAAGATTTAAAGAATCTGGAGAAATCTCTTTGCCTGTGAACTTTGGGCCCTCAGACGGCACTGCATTAAAAATGGACATGATTATGTGATGGACATCACTCCATGGGCTCAGAAATACTTCACTGTGAACACAGTTTGCTGCCATCCACAAATGCCAGTTAACGTTCTATTATGCAAAGAAGAAGCCATATTTGAAAACAATCCAAAAAAAAGATCCAAAATCTTCCCCGGTGCCAAAGCTCTGTTATGTGGTCGGACAAATAAAAAATGTGACATTCTTTTTGGCAACCATGGGTGCCGTGTCCTCTGGACTAAAGAGAAGAGGGACCTTCTTGCTTGTTATCAGTGCTTCGTTCAAAAGCCTGAATCTCTGATGGTACGGGGGTGCGTTAGTGCGTATGGAATGGGCAGCTTGCATATCTGGAAAGGCAGAATCAATGCTGAAAGATATATCCAGGTTTTAAAGCAGCATATGCCCCCATCCAATGTCTTTTTCAGTGAATGTCTTTCATATTTCAGCAGGACAAAAGCTAAACCGCATACTTCATCTATGACAACAACATGGCTTTGTAGTAGAAGCTACCGATGCTTCACTGGCCTGCCTGCAGTCCAGACCTTTCACCAATTGAACATTTTTGGTGAATCTTGAATAAAAAAAATTACGACAAAGACCCAGGACTGTTGAGTAGGTAAAATCCTAGATCAGCAAGAATGGGATAACATTCCTCTCCCAAAACTCCAGCAACTGGTCTCAGTTCCCAGAGTGTTGTTAAAAGAAGAGGACTGCTACACTGTGGTAAACTTTTTTGTGACGTGTTGATGCCATCAATTTCATAATTACCTTATTTATTCTTAAAATGGTACATTTTCTCAGTTTAAACAATTGATATGTTTTCTATTTTCTATTGTGGAAAAAATATGGGTTAATGAGGTTTGCAAATCATTGCAATCTGTTTTCATGTATATTTTACATAGCATCCCAGCTTTTTTTGTAATCGGGGTTGTATTACTATTCATTTTAATCACAGCTGATACCATTTTACATGAAGCCTAGATCATATTTGGTGTGCTTAGAGTTAAAAATGGCAGCTAATGTAAATCTAGGAACTAGCAAAGACACTGAGATTTGAATATCTTCTATTACACAAATATAAGCAAGTGTCATCTTTCAAACAGGGGACCACCAAAGAAGACAATTTGAATTACCTGCATGGTTGAGCAGGGTGGTTCTCTTCTTCAGGGTGGCATCTGGAGCCACTGACAGCTTGACCCTCAGGGTTTTACTGGAGCTACTTGAGTGATTCACGGATGCATCAAAGACTTCATATATAGTATGAAGCAAACTTGTAATGTCCTGGAGAAAGTCAATAATAGCATAAAACATGATTATGAAAGGAAAATAATGCCTATAAAATAAATAACTAAATTTAAACTCTAACAGACAGTTGTCAGCTACTGTCAGTGGGAATCACAATATTCAAATATTTTATTGACCGCTAGGAATAGATATGTAGCTGTATGTTTTAGCTCTCAATGTTCCTTCAAAAGAAATATTTAAAAGCACAGTCTATTAATTTCAACCAATATATAAGACAAGGCAGTAAAACCACCAATTTACCCTCAACTGTGTATATTTATTACCTATCTTGGTGTCTGACCATTGTAAGAATTTTGAAGACTCTAATTTGCCCAGTGGAAAATGTTTAAATGTTCTTGCAGCAGGGTGTTAGCTGTGTTTCTGACATAAGCATGCACACAGGGTGTGCATGGACACAACCCAATCACCCCGTAATGTACTGAATCCCCCTTCTTTCTGGTGCCTTCCGTCTCCCCCTTGCAGTGCTGCCAGCCTTCCTCTTCTCCCTTTGGCTGCTACTGAGGTAGTATTACAATTGAGTTTGGGTGAAGGGACTGGTAAATATATCATGTATTGGTCCTTTCCTTTTCTGAATGAACACAGTGAGTGATCTGTATCAATCACTCCGGTGTTTATTCTTAACTGAAGCATAGTAAACTATGCTGCTCAGCACAGAGCACTCCCCATTCCTTCACTATCCAGTGCAGCCGAGGCTGCAGAGAAAGCCGCTGGGGAAGCACTGTTCTTTTCTTGGTCTCAAAAGTGAGAAATCGGGGGTCTATTTAGACCCTTGATATTTCACCAAAGCCTGGGGCTCCTAAAAAAATAATAAAAAAAATTAACAAATAAAAAAATATTGTAAAAAACAAAACAAAAAAAAAAAACGAAATTGTACAAAATAATAAAAATATAAAAACTACTGACACCGTCCACTGCCCTACTGACACCAATCTCTGCTCTACAGATACCGCCCACTGCTCTTCCGAGGTTTGTGCTCTGGGGTGCATACCCTAATGCAATAGGCTGCACACACCAATGGTCTCTGAAATCATTTTGTAAAACCTCTCAGGATACTAAGGTTGGCTATATCTATCTTGAACAATGCAACCAATGAGCAAAATATCTTATGGACACTGGGCAGTATACAGTATGTCTTACCAACAGCTTGATAACATGCATTTATAAGTGTCGGAATTGCTCATTATTACATGCAAACAATTCCAACAGACAGAAAATGGGACAATGTTTTTACAATGTGTGTGCAACATCTGAGCAAGGAGTAAAGGCTAGGTAGTTCCGAAGGTGGAAAAATACAGATGAGGATCTAGATCTAGATGATATAGTTCATCTTTCTCTCTGGGAAATTCGCCCATTCATGAATATCATAAATGTATGAGTTTTGTAAGGATATTTATTTCTACAGTTTTTTTCACCACAGGTGAAACATACTGCTCCTGAAAAAAAAAAAGAGTTGAGGTGTCCCCACTTATTGGGTTGTCTTCTCTATAATATAAACTAAATTATAAACTCAACAGGTAGAGTGAATTAGCTGATTTAATTTTCTATCATCTCCAAAATCTATGGTGGCAGTTAAGAGCAGAGGAACGCTGTAAGGATAAAAAGCCAAGAAAAACACTGCAATGGCTGAAAGAGTTAATGGAACAGAGCAGCAAATGAGTGATCTTGTTCTTTTATAGCTCAAACATGCTCATAACGTTTTACGGATCACAAAACATTAGTTCAATTATCAGAGCCCGATTAGCCATTTTTCCTTACAAAGATAATTACAGGGCAGCCTGTCAATTGTAGAAAAAGACCTCAAGAGCAAAATAAATTGGACTGTCAATTGAGAAAAGTACGCTATTAGCTAATTCTTTTCAACAGGAGTATTAAAGCTATGCCGTTATCTTAACACGCTCACAAAGACAGCACTGAAAGGCTCATCAAAGCCATTAGAAGCGGGGTGTTTTCTACACTCACTTGGCAAGAGAGTCACGGAACGTGTCATCCTGGTAATGAGACAGTTCATATGCAGAAGATTGGCAAAGAGAATAATGTACCGATCAGAAGTACAAACATTAAAAGCTCCTGCTTTAAGGTCAGCTCTAAGATAAGAATGGAATCTTGCTAGTAAAAAAGGTATTCAGTACTGCTAGGATTTATTTTTTCAATTAAAACTTTCAAATATGGGAACTGGGGTATTTTCATACTAATAACCTAACTAATGACCTTTGCACATATACATATAGAAATTGCATACATTTAAAAATTAACCTACAACTAGGAGACATATAAATAAAAATGATCCTCATTAAGATCTGATCCATTCATCCCCTTCCCTTACAATGGTAGATGAACAAACGTTTACAAGCTTTGCCAACCCAAAATCTAAAACGTATTTTAAACTGGAAAGGGGGATCAGAAAATCCGGATTCTTCTGCCACCAGCCTTTGGACCACCGACAGTCCACGAAGTACTCAACAAATGTTCTGACTTAACTGAGCACAAATCAAAAGGATTACCAACTGTAAAATGGAATCTTTTTATCATTTTTTTTGTGATCCTTCAAAATTATAACACAAATTATTGCTGCATACGAAATAAAATGAAACCGAGTTTGGACTATTTTATTCTAAAATGTTCCATAACCAAAGTACCCTTATTATGTGAAAATCTTTTGAACAATTACCGATGATACCAGAGGGATATCATATTGATATTTACCGAAATTTGGCTTATCTGACAGGTGAAGCAATGGCTTCTCATTGTTCTCAATCCAGGCTTCTAAACAAGGAAATGTGTCAGACCATTTTTATTTTCAGTATAATATCAATATTTTAAAATCTGAACCCTGGGCACCAATAAAAGATATAAATGAATGCAGTTGGGTAATAAATTCTTATGTTTATTTTTAAAATATGGCAACTTAGGCTTCATGTACATGGGACGTTTTTACAACCTCCCTTTAACAATTTTACTTAACAGATACTAACACACGTTTAAAATGTCCGTTTTGACACGTTTAAATGGCGCGTTTGCGTTTAGATACGTTTCAAATAGCCAAAAATGAAAAACGCCTGTAAATGAAATGTGGCTAAAATGCAAGTTACCACGTTTAGAAGCGTTTGGCACTTGAAATGCCTCTAAACTTAGGTTCTGAACAAATTTTTTGTGTTCCAAAAAAAGCCTTGAAACTCAATTGCCTAGAAACGACTGTAAATGACCCTGTGTACATGTACTAATAAGGTACAGGGTCGCTGATAGGGCAGTACAATCAGCCCTGATGTACTGGGCCCGTCCAGATCAGCTACACAGTGGGGCCCGGGCATCATAAACAATTTGTTACTGCATTTAAAAAAAAAAAAAAAAATTCTAAACTCTTCCCTGCTTCCGCCTCATCTGGTCAATGCAGGGGCTCAGGAGGGGAGCACAACAGAGGGATTATTTCTTTATTTTCAGGGCGCATATATATCATGCCGCCCCACTATTTTATTAGTCCCGGCTGGCGGAGTGATATTGTGATTCTCCGTTCGGCTCCCGGCTGCAATCCTCACCAGATGTGAAGAAGCTGAATGGCTGACAGGGAAGAGCAGGAGGAGATCGTGGCTGCACTGGACACAGTGAGTGGGAAATAGGGGAAAGAATACTCACTGTGTCCTATTATATATCTCACAGCAGGGTACATCATCACACAGGCAGCACAGCAGGGTCTCTGTCATGGCTCTGTGTTACATTGCTTTTGGGTGCTGACTTTGTTATGGTTGTACTGTTACAGTCTGTTATATGCAATACAGCCATAAGTTAACTAAGCCAGCACTCAACAGCCATGTGACAAAATCATGATACATTCATGATAACTTCATGATAGAGCCCCTGTTTACTGTGATGCCTGTGTGATAATTGTAACCTGATGATAATAAGAAACATGCTACTTTAAAAACTAATTTGGAGGAGCAGTAAACGTGCAGCGGAGCTACATTTTTACTGCCCCCCAAACCAATCCCCTTTAATTGCTTCCCATCATTGCTGGATTGGAAGGTTGATGATATCTCGATATCATCAATGATATGCTCAATCATCACGATATGCTCTTGAACAAGCATATGATCAAACTGATCTTAGCTTGAGCAGATGCTTTGGAGGCCAGAGGACAGATATGGGGTCTAAAAGACCTCATATCTCCCTATAAAGAGGACCTGTTATGGCCCTTGCTATCACAAGGAATGTTGTCCATCCCCTGTGAAAGCAAAAATGACAATAAAAAAAATGTAAAGATACAATGTAAGATTTTTTTTATTTGTAATTAATAAAATACAATTGAAAAGAAATGTAAACTGCCCCCTGCTCCTTCATGCTTACTAATTGCAAACATGTTTTGGCTTCACACGCATATGTAAACGGCAACAAACCTGCATTTCTTTTCAAGTCGGGGTCAGGGGTGGGGGCAAGGGCGTGGTTGAAGGGGGCCCTGTCAGGTAGGCTGTACGGGGCCCCATGATTTCTAACCGCGGCCCTGATAAGGTAACACAGAGGAGAGTTCAGGAGCAGTTGAAAAAAATGCTCAACTGCTTCTAAATGTCCGTTTCGAAGCAGCAGTGTACATGAGGCCCTAAAGTACCCGAGTTTGATTTGATATCAGCCTCCTGCAATACACTATATAGCAACAGGCATATTAGGATTAGGGGTCGATCTTGTATAATGCATGCAAATGTACCAACAAGAAACATGTTAATTGGAGGAAGAAGCAGAGTAAGGCTGGCCATAGACTGTATAGCCAGTAGCAATAATCTCTGTCTTCTCCCAGCATAGACGGCTTCCTCCACCCTCCAGCCAGTAGAATACAATGGCTTCTGCTGAAAGAGGCCACTGCCATCAAGCAATACTATTTCCATTAAGGGGTGTACTTGGTCAGGAACAATGTTTAGGTAGGTGGTACGTTACAAGTAATATCCACATGAATGGTAGGACCCAAGGTTTCTCAGCAGAACATTGCCCAAAGAATCCCACTGCCTTCGCTGAGCTGCCATTGCAGTGCAGGGTAGGATAGGAACCTGAGGAACTACACTTGGCATACTGCCTTTAGATTTTTTTTCACAAAATGAGGGAATAAAAGTCTTACCTCTCGTGTAACTCTTCCACTGTTGTCAAAATCATATAATGTAAAGGTCCATTCTTGTCGGTTGTCCTCTTCCACTGAAACATCACACTGAAGTTCCTAAACATGTCAATTAAAGTAGTCAGTTTAATGCATCTACAATAGAAAGGGCAACTGCTACATCACTGACTCTTTGAAGAAACAGTAAATCCTTGCATAACTTAAAGATGATCTTTTTTTTATGGGAAAAAAATTAAGTCAGCAGCTACAAATACTGTAGCTGCTAACCTTCAGGACTCATTCACTTATCAGTCCAGGGATCCAGCTCTGTCCTCACCCAGGCCAGTTCTTCACCAGTCCTCAGGTATGCCATCTTGGAAGTGGAAAGCCAGCTGTGACTTTGTGCTGCTTCACAGCTGGCTTCCCACTACACAGGCAGAACTTTCTCAATGAACCTGCAGCCTCCTGGGACCCGAGGTTGTGGGAGGGGGTTGAAGCCCGCTCAGATCGCCTAGGCACGTTATGTCATCCTATACCCATACAAGAAGGTTTATATGCGTCAGGAAATTGTGTATTAAGTTGAGAAGGTCATGAAAAAACATTAAGGCCTCTTGCATGATACTCCTGTTTAAGCATATACTTATTCAGACTTTTTTGTATGTATTTGCGTGTATTTTCACACAAATGCGCTTGCGCAATATTTACGCGAATTGACGCATGCGCAGGAAAACTTATTTTTGCATTTTTGTTCTAGTAATAAGTAAATGGGCATCTGCACGCACTCGTGCGCATGAAGCGTAAATTGCTAACCAAAATATTAGGATTTTTCTTCTTTTTTTTTTGCTGAAGAATGCACGGTTCTTGTTTACGCTCCTTAATGGGCTGTATTTTAGCTCAGTTGAAGAAAAAAAAAGCTGTACTGCGCTTTTTCAAGCTGCAGTCTGCAAGAGGCCTGAGCATAATCACAGAAACCCCTGTCCTATCTTTTTCTGCAAGCATTTTTTCTTTTAATACAACATCGTATAACCAATGACCTGTAAACTCCTTCCTTATATTGTTCTCAGTTATAAAGTGCAAGTAAAAAGCTGCTTAAAATACATCAAGTTGAACCAGCAAAGTAAACTGCTGAAAATAGCCCAGGTTGTGTGCAGCCCAGTTACCTGCTAGATTTGCTGACTGAAATCCATTCCCTCTGGCAGTTCTAAAGAGTCTGTGTCCCCTACTGAGTTCAAAGCCTCCTGACTGTAATAAGCCAGCCTGAGATATTGCAAACGGTACCAGTCTCACATTACATGGTACTCTCTACTAGGCTAGTTTTCTAGGAGAAGCTAAAACAGGAGCAAAAGAAGGAGGTCTGGATCAGAGATAAAAAGTATCTTAAAGAAGCAAGGGAACACCACAAGTAATAACACAACGCATGTGCTACAATCAATTCTATCTTCTGTAGCAGTAACATTGCTATATATTCACATCCTTTTCTACAAATGCATATTTCTGAGTCTAAGGCACTGTTTAAGATGTAAAAAAGATTAGCATCATATACATAATATTATCAGTGGTTGTTAATGTTTTAAAAATGTTGTTTCTGTGTATACATTTCTAGTAATACATAGATGTGTATGGGGGAAGCCATATTTGTTTATTAAAATATACAGCTTAGGTCGCGTACACAGGGGCGGACTGTTCGCCCAACTTTGTCCGCTGAACAGTGTTTCAGCGGACAGTCCGCTCATGTGTGGGCTTAAGCGGACAGTTTCAGCGGACAGTCTGACGAACAAAGTTTTTCGGAATTCCCGTAAGACAGTCCGCTGAAACTTGGTTTGAGCGGACAGTCCGCTCGTGTGTAGGCTTGTTCGTCAAACTAAGTTCCGCGCATGCTCAGAAAGGATTTACACGCCGAAGGTTGCATTGCAGTGTATAGGACGTCGTTTTTCTAGTCCCGTCATACGTGCCGTTCACGTCATCGCGCACGCTTTCAGCGGACTGTTCGTTCATCGTGTGTGGTCAAGTCCGCTCATGCAAATTTTGAGCGGACTGTTTGTCGGATTGTTTGACAAACTAAGTTGGGCGAACAGTCCGCCCGTGTGTACGCGGCCTTAGGCTTCCTGCTTTGCAGTCATACCCAATGTATTGGAAACAATACACTCCCCTGTGTGGCTGATATGTTATCTCAATAAATAGAGTAATTGCAAATTTGTAAACATGGAAGTCATATAAAATGGACTTTGAGGTAAACCTTGCAATATCATCTCAGAATATGCACTTTCTAAATATACGCTATACGTTCTGTTAAAGTGTAACTTTTTCACAAAAAAATAAAAAAATGAACTAACCCACATGTACACATTTAGGGAGTCAGTAACAATTAATGGCACCACAAGTGCAATGTGCATTTTTTTGTGGTTCCGTGAACGCGCACAAAAAAATTGCAGTTTTACGTATTCACGGAACCACAAAAAAAATGTGCATTGCACTTGCACTTCACAAAGATGTGAATGGAGCATTAACTGGCCTTTAATGTTCAGGAGGTGACACAGATTCTGTAATATGTGAGTTCAGTGGGAGTGTGCAGTAAGCATGCTCTTAGCATACAACCTCAGGCAACAGGACGTATATGTGCAGGGGCTGGGTGTTAAAGCCCACCCTTAATCCCACCGCATATATCATGCATTCATAAAGTTTTCAGACCCCTCTTCACATTTTGAAATGTTGCAGCCTGATAAGACATTTGTTTAAATTCCTTTTTTTTTCATTAATCTACACTTAGTATCCCATAATGATAAAGTGAAAACAGAATTTTAGAAATCTGCAAATGTATGAAAAAGGAAAAACTGAAATATCACATTGACAAGGCTATTCAGACCATTTGCAAGAACACTTGAAATTTAGCTCAGGTACCTCTTATTTCTCGATCGTTGCTGAGATGTTTCTACACCTTAATTGGAGTCTATCAGTGATAAATTCAATTGATTGGACATGATTTGGAAAGGCACACACCTCTCTATAAAAGGCATTATAGCTGGCAATGCATTCTATTCATGTATCAACCATGTAGCAGAGCAAAAGCCATGAAGTCAAAGAAATTGTCTACAGAGCTCAAAAAAAGGATTAATGCAAAGCGCAAAACTGGGGAAGGCTACAAAAAATTTCTGCTGCACTGAAGGTTCCCAAGAGTACAGTGGCCTCCATAATTCTCAAATGGAAGACGTTTGGCACAACCAGGATTCTTCCAAGAGCTGGTCACAAACTGAGCAATGGGGGGGAGAAAGGCCTTAGCAAAAGAGGTGACTAATGCCGCGTACACACAACAGGACTTAAGTCCGGCAGACTTTCGACGGAGTTCTGACGGAGTTCCGACAGAGTTCTGACGGACTTTTCGAATGAGCGGACTTGGCCACACACAATCACACCAAACTCAGACGGATTCGAACGTGATGACGTACGACTCGAATAAGGAAGTTCATAGCCAGTAGCCAATAGCTGCCCTAGCGTCGGTTTTAGTCCGTCGGAATAGCACACACACGAGCGAATTTTTCGGTAGGAACTGGGTCCGGCAGAGTTCTGGCGGAAAAATTTGAAGCATGTTCCATTTCTAAAGTCTGTCAGACTTTTGCGAATCAAAAGTCCGTTGCAGCCCACACACGATCGAATAGTCTGCCGGAATCATTCCGTCAGACTTTGGATGTTGAAAAGTCCGCTCGTGTGTACGGGGCTTTAGAACCCGATGGTCACTCTGACTGAGCTCCAGAGATCTTGTGTGGAAATGTGACAAAGTTTCAGAAGTATAACCATCACTGCAGCCCTCCACTGATCTGGGCTTTATGGCAGAGTGACTAAAGGGAAGCTTCTCTTCAGTGCAAAAACACATGAAAGCCTGCTTGGAGTTTGAAAAAAAGCACCTGAAGGACTCTCAGACTGTGAGAAACAAGATTCTCTGGTCTGATGAAACCAAGATTGAACTATTTAGCCTCAATTCTAAACATTATATCTTGAGAAAACCAGTGGCTTATGCCACGTACACACGATCGAATTGTCCGGCGGAATTGGGTCGGCAAACAATCCGGCAAACAATCCGCCAGACTTTATAACGAACGGACTTGGCCACACACGGACACTCCGAAAGTCCGGTGATTTCTAACGTGATGACGTACAGCATGTACGACGGGACTAGAAAAAGGAAGTTCAATAGCCAGTAGTCAATAGCCTCCGTCTCGTACTTGCTTCAGAGCATGCATCATTCTTAGTCCGCCGGACTAGCACACTGACGAACAGATTGTCCGCTGAAAGCCAAGTCCGGCGGACAAATTTTGAGTCAAAACTACTTTCTAAGTCCGTCTGACTTTACGATGAAAAAGTCCGCTGGAGCCCACACATGATCGAACTGGTCCGGCGGACTTGTGTGTACGTGGCATAAGGGACAATTCTGTCAATATCCTAGAGTGGCCCAGCCACAGCCTCGACTTGAACCTATTGAACATCTCTGAAGACACATGGAAATGAATGTCTACCAACGATCCCCATCCAACCTTACAATGCTTGAGAAATTTGAAGAAATTCCCTCAATTCAGGTGTGCAAAGCTTGTCACGTCATACTCCAAAAGACTTGAGGCTGTAATTTCTGCCAAAGGTGCTTCAACAAAGTACTGAGTACAGGGTCTGAATACTTAAGTACATGCGATATTTCATTTTTTTTTCTTTTTAATAAATTCACAGACCTTTTTAAAATACTGTGTTCACTTTGTCATTATGGGGTACTGAGTGTAAATTAATGAGAGAAAAAAATGAATTAAAAACAACTGTAGCATCAAGCTGCAACATAATAAAGTTGCAAAAATTGAAAGGGGTCTGAATACTTTATGAATGCACTGTATATTAAGAGATCAGCAAGGTCAAGCTACTCAGTGCTGCTGTCTGAATGGGCCCATAGCCTGCTTTGGGGCTGGGTACAGATGCGCATAAAACTATATATGTTTAATATGTACTGTATGAAGCGTTTTTGACACCCATGTCAATCAGCTCTAATATGCACTAGCTATATGTCCAGTATCAGAAGACTTTTAATCTTGCTTACAGACTGTGGCGCAAGAGAATACATTTCCTGCACCGACCATGTATGTACAAGGTAGCCCAGGGTCACCAGATGTTAAATTACATGTATGTGGCAGCTTTACAGTTATCTTTTAAAGTGACCGAAAAATATATCTTTAATTTCCAAATCAATATTCCATACACATTGATTTTTAAGAAATTGTTTTTTTTACTATATTTTTCTGACTCCTTGTAAAGTTCTCCTGAGCCCCCAAACCTTTCTTTTCCCCTTCACTTCTGTTTGTTTGGAATGAGCAGGGCAAGTTAAATGCCATCATGTGCACTACTCTGTACACACTGGGGTTGATTTACTAAAACTGGAGAGTGCAAAATCTGGTGCAGGTCTGCAAAGAGACCAATCAGCTTCCGTTTTTTTGTTTTTTTTGCAAAGCTTAACTAAATAAGCTGAAGTTAGAAGTGGATTGGCTACTACACACATCTGCCCCATTTTGCCCTCTCCAGTTTCAGTAAGTCAACCCCAATATCCCACAGTCCATCTTAGGAGCAAAAGAGGATGGCTACCTTCCTACATAGAATGGGACCATGGAGAATGAACGTAGCCATCTTCTAACAGGAAATTGGATAACAGCAACAAAAAAGGAATTTGGAGAAAACAGAGAACAATAAAAGGAACTTTGAGTTAAGAATATATACTTCCATATATTTTTTTCTATTTAAACCACAGCTTAGTGCAAATTCGTCAGCACAAGTGAGCTCCTTAAAGTCTCTTTTTTTCTAAAATAACAAACATGTTATACTTACCTCCTATGTGCAACTGGTTTTGCACAGAGCTGCCTGGATCCTCCTCTTCTTGGGTCCCTCTTTGCTGCTCCTGGCCCCTCCCACCTATCGAGTACAACCCACAGTCAGCAACTTGCTATGGGGGCTTCCGAACCGAGTCACAGATCTGTGTGTCCATCCAAACACGAAGCCTGCCCCCCCTATTGGCTGACTGACTTTGATTGACAGCCACAAAAGCCAGCTGCCACTTCTGTGTCTCAGCCAATCAGGAGGAGTGTCCTGGATGGCTTAGACATTCGTGGACATCACTGGAGAGAGAGGAGGCTTAGGGAGGCTGTTACACACACAAGATTTTTTATCCTAATGCATAGAATGCATTAAGATTAAACCTCCTGCCTTTACAACTCCTTTAACTAACTATGGCCATACTGTAAAGTACGGCCATGGTTCTTTAAGGAAATAAAACTGAACAAAACCTACAAATAAAAGGCGATAGAAACAAAAGGAAACAATGAAGAAAAGCATACCTCAAATTTCAGCTGTTTCTTTGCACATCCATCTGTATCCCTTTCTCCTGTTTTTTTCTCTTCACAGGTGAAAAGTCCTTCACTCTTCTCAGCAGGGAGAGCAACTAGGACATAAAGAAATCATGTGAAACAGAATTAATATACACCATCCAGTACCCTGATCTTTATTATGTCTTGCCAGAACATCACAAGCATGGCTTTCAATGTCATTTCTTTTATTTGTTAGTTGTGGTTGTTATATCGAAAATAAGGAAATTTGTTAGGCAACAAACACGTGTTCTTGGTTTCTGATGGAAGTATCCATGCTCTGACTTGCACAGTAGTTCTGGGGAAGTGAAGCCAAACTCCAGGTTTTGTGTCTCTTTACAGCTGATCTCTACTTCCTTCACTAACAGATGAAGCAGCTGTGAGCGCTGTATAAAATGTATGAAGCCTCTGTAGTTTCAGGGCTGTGTTCCGGCAGGGGGACAGAGACTTTTCATCCCACTCACAGGACAAAACTGAGTCAGGCTGAGCAACGCTTAGTACAAACAAGGTCTGTAAAGACATGGATGAGTGAGTTTGGGGTGGAGGAAGTTGCCTGGCTCTGAGTCCTGACCTCAACCCGATAGAACACCTTTGGGATGAATTCGAGTGGAGACCTGACCTCACAAATGTACTTCTGGAAGAAAACATTCCCAAACCTTGTGGACAGAGTTGAAGCTTTTATAGCTGCAAAGGGTGGCCCAACTCAATATTGAACCCTTCGGGCTAAGACTGGGATGCCATTAAAGTTCATGTGCATGTTAAGGCAGGCAACCCAAATCAGTGTATAATATTTAGTCTGTAGGAAAGTCCATAAACTATGGTATATATCTGAAAATTGATCAATCCTGATATACTGACTGCCTATCATTTCTTGAGGCCCAAAAATGTCAGGACAGTACAAATACCCCCCAAATGACTCCTTCTTGGAAAGTAGACAACCCAATGTATTTAGTAAGAAGCATGACGAGTTTAACAAAACAAAATTAACATATATATATATATATATATATATATATATATATATATATATATATACATATATATATATATATATATACACAAAAGTGAGTAAACCCCTCACATTTTTGTAAATATTTTATTCTATCTTTTCATGTGACAACACTGAATAAATGACACTTTGTTACAATGTAAAGTAGTGAGTGTACAGCTTGTATAACAGTGTACATTTGCTGTCCCTTAAAAATAACTCAACACAGCCATTAATGTATAAACCGCTGGCAACGAAAGTGAGTACACCCCTAAGTGGAAATGTCCAAATTGTGCCCAATTAGCCATTTTCCTCCCCCAGTGTCATGTGACTCGTTAGTGTTACAATGTCTCAGGTGTTAATGGTGTGTTAAATTTGGGGTTATCACTCTCACTCTCTCATACTGGTCACTGGAGGTTCAACATGCCACCTCAGGGCAAAGAACTCTCTGAGGATCTGAAAAAAAGAATTCTTGCTCTACATAAAAAGATGGCCTAGCCTATAAGAAGATTGCCAACATCCTGAAACTAAGCTGCAGCATGGTGGCCAAGACCATAAAGCGGTTTAACAGGACAGGTTCCACTTAGAACAGGCCTCGCCATGGTCCACCAAAGAAGTTGAAGAGCATGATCCCCTCCCTTCGGAGACTGGGCTGCAGGGCAGTATTCCAACATAACCACCCCAAACACACCTCCAAGATGGCCACTGCCTTGCTAAAGAAGCTGAGGGTAAAGGTGATGATGGACTGGCCAAGCATGTCTCCAGACTTAAACCCTATTGAGCATCTGTGGAGCATCCTCAAATGGAAGGTGGAAGAGTGCAAGGTCTCTAACATCCACCAGCTTCATGATTTTGTCACAGAGGAGTAGAAGAGGACTCCAGTGGCAACCTGTGAAGCTCTGGTGAACTCCATGCCCAAAAGGGTTAAGGCAGTGCTGGAAAATAATGGTGGCCACAAAAAATATTGACACTTTGGACCCAATTTGGAAGTTTTCACTTAGGGGTGTACTCACTTTTGTTGCCAGCGGTTTAGACATTAATGGCTGTGTGTTGAGTTAAGAGGACAGCAAATTTACACTGTTATTCAAGCTGTACACTCACTACTTTACCCTGTAGCAAAGTGTAATTTCTTCAGTGATATCACAATGTGAGGGGTGTACTCACTTTTGTGAGATACTGTATATATTTTATATATATATATATATATATATATATAAATATATATATATATATATATTTTTTACATACTGTCACCAATGCAGTACAGCATCATCATATAATGGTGATCAGAGACAATGACTGGTGACAGTATGAAAAAAAACTAAAAACTTTTTTTACTTTTTTATTTATTTATTTATTATTATATATTTTTTCTTTTTTATGATTTGTTTAACACACTCTGACCAGAGCAGTATAATGTTACCATAGTAGCATTATACTACTCTGGGGACATAATCAGTTTTTTGTTTTTTTTTTTTATCTTTTTACACATTATGTTTGCTTATGGCAGTGAATTTCCTTGCTAGGCGCAAACATTTTAAGGAATGAAAATGGTTTGAAAATGAAGCCATTCATTGTTTACAATTGTGACCTGCTGTGATTGGTTACAGCAGTCACATGGTACCTGTAGCAGGTTGGAAGGATGTCATATGATGTCTACCCAGATCGTCAAGAGTCCTGCCTAGCCTATAGTCAATTGACAGAGTGGTAAAGTTCACTGAAACATGAAGATCAGCCTCAAATAAGTTTGTTCAGACTAAGCTGGCCCAAACTATTTCCTTGACTGGGATAAACTAGAAATAGCATCAGCAGTTCTAGCAGTGGTACTGAGACATCCTGCCCCATTCCCAGAACAGAATCGAGGCAGGCTGAGTGCTACTCAAAAGAATGCTTATATTTTATCATTGAACACAAGGCTTCCTTTGAAAGGCTGAAGTGGAAATTGTAATGCCATCTGCCCACCTCAGCCAATCAGAGAAAAGCTTGTATTTATTCATAAAAATACAAGGCTTGTTGTGAATGGCTGAGCAGCACTCAGCTCGATTTGATTTTGTCCAGGGAACAGGACAGGAAGTCCCGATACCACTGGTGGAACACAGCACTAGAACTGTATTTAGCTGACCCTACATATAGTTTCATAGCGCTAACAGCTGCCACATTTTCTTAGAAATGTATAGTTTGTGTGGGTAAGCTTGGCCCAAGCAAACTATTTAAAGCAACACAAAAGAATATATATATATATATATATATATATTAAGCATTTAGGCCTCTTCTGGGTGGATGCCTTTTACTCCTAATGAAAAGTAGCTTAAAAATCCCTGCATGCGCATTAAGGCGCGTCGAGTGTTCATCGTTTGTAGATTCCATTGGCCACTAAATGCATCTAAAGTTTATTCACATTAAGTGTTTTTTCTGCCTAAAAGCTCCTCTCCTGAATACACTGGTGATTTTTTTATCAGCCTGTAAAAACCTATGTATGAATGGACATGCAGGCCAACAGAGAGATGCTTTTACAGGCTGAAAAAAAAGGCCAAACGCCTGTTAAAGAGGTGGTTTTATGCCCTGTGTGCATGAGACGTAAAAATATTTGTAGCACACCTGGATGTTTTTTTTTTATTCAGCTGGAGTTTCACTTTAAGACTTTACACTTTAAAAGGCAAATCCCTTTGAAAGAACATTCTAAAAGGTTTGCTTTAAAATATTTGAGTAGATACACTGTTAAGCTTGCGGGGTGCTATTATGCCCAAGGAAGTTATTATCTAATTGTTTGCCTGCTAGAGATACTGGCACTCGTCCAGCACTAAAGAGGTTAACACCCCTGTTCAGACCATCTTAACCAGCACTTTGAAGTTCTTTTTTCTCAAGGCTCAAAATACCTTGTTGGACAGAGATCAGACGGGTATTAAACAGAATCGCTAATTAATTAGGCAAAGTTACATTTTTAAACAGTGTTTGTTGTGTTAGCCAAACACCCATATGGAAAATCTTACCCCCTCTATTCCTCCCTGAAAACATCAAAGCGCTTTCTCCTTCACCAACTATAAAAAGATGTGGGATCTTATCAGCTTTAGACTGGATTCTATGTACAAATAGCAGCAAGATTCGCTTTTGATCAGTGAGGATGTGAAAAATTTAGAGAAATAGTGGAATCTACCAACGCTGCATATTTTATTGCAAATTACTTCCTAGCTTGAAACAAAAACATCTAATATTTCAGGAGGGAGCACCTGGATGTCTTCTTTAAATCTATATTTTTATTTCATTGTACTATTGTAGTAAAGGTTTGATGCATTTCATTTTTTGACATGCAGATGTGTAGCTAGTACAGAGGTGCACAATAACTATGTGTTGGGACCACAGCTGTGACCCCACCATCTGGTTTCAAATCCCTGGAGGAGGATATAACAAGTTGGTTGTTGATACCAGCATTTATACACAACTGAAATATTCACACAACACATTCAGTTCCACCAGTAGAACAGTGAAGATGCACTTCCAAATATAATAGCTGATGCACAATGATAAAGGTCAAAGAGCTTCATATTCATGAGAACCTATTTATGATACATAGATAGCTGCTGACCTTAGATAAACTCAGCTGTTGGGACAATAATCACTCAGCATGTTCTAGTTGTTATACCTCTTTTGGTTTGCCAGCTCAGCAATTTAAAATGAATTATATGTAAATATAATAGTATAAAGGCAAAGAATATGATCTGAGAATAGCTGACAAGACCATGAATAATTTTTCTGGAGAGACTTTTCTAAAGTGGTCAATGACCACATTTGACTGTGATATCACGGTTTACTCTAGGACAGACTTTCTCAACCAAGATTCCACCAGAGCAGCCATTCTCAACCGGGGTCCCTCTAGAGCAGCCATTTTCAAGAAGTTAACATGGAACCCTAGGATTCCTCCAGAGGTTACTAGGGGTTCCTTGACCAAGTAGGAATTTCTGCCTCTCAGAAAAGCTCCCATTGACACCACCTCAAGAGTGGGGATTTTTCCCACGGACCACAAATGTAAGTAGCATTATTCCCACAGATCGTCACACTAATTTACAGCGAGCTGTAGATAGATATAGTAAATACTAACATGGGATTATTCTAATGCCGCGCACACACGACATGACTTTTTTTTTGCCGGAACTCCACTGGACCCAGTTCCTATCGAGAAATCTGCTTGTGTGTATGCTAGTCCGACGGCCAAAAAACGACACCAGGGCAGCTATTGGCTACTGGATATGAACTTCCTTATTCTAGTCCAGTCGTACGTCATCAAGTTCAAATCCATCTGACTTTGGTGTGATTGTATGTGGCCCAGTCCGTTCATTCGGAAAGTCTGTCAGAACTCCGCCGAAAGTCCACTGGGAAGACTGTTGGTCCTAGTCCGTCGAAAAGTCCGGTCGTGTGTACGCGGCATAAGGGTTCCTCTGCTAAAAAGACTAGAAAAGAGCTAGAAAGGCTACTAGGCATTCCTTGAGCAATTAGAGACTCTCATATAAGTAACCACTGACAACAACAATCTATTTAAGCTATCAGTAAGCGGTGGAGGGGGGGAGGGGGGGCGTTTTCCTAAGACTGCAAATGTAAGGAGCATTTTTATTTTCCAGTGACCATCACACAAATCTATTGTGAGCTGTAGATCTAGTAAATATTATAAGGGGTTCCCTGAGACAGTAATTTCAAGAGTTCCTCTGTTCAATAAATTAAGAAAGGCTGAGAGAGATTTAATGAATGATCACCGAAGAAGTCTGTCTGCTTTTCATGCATAAAGAAAAAGGTCTGGCTTGTTTTAGTACATGTCTGGCCTATACAGAGATGAGAAAGCAAACAGGCATTTCGTAGTACTGGGTTATTAGGGCTAAACAACAGTGACTGGACAAAGTTTCTAAAAGAAAGAGTTTAACCTAAACTTCAACTGGACCTTAAGGCCTCATGTACACTGCTGCTGGTAAACGGACATTTAGGAGCAGTTGGGCGTATTTTTTTTCAGCTGCCCCTGAACTTCCCTCTATGTAATCTTATCAGTACATGTACACAGGGTCGTTTATAGTAATTTCTAGGAAGTTGAGTTTAAAAGCATTTTTTGTAATGCAAAAAAATGCGTTCAGGACGGATGTTCAGAGCCATTCAAAATGCCAAAATGCCTAGAACACCTTGTAAACGCGGTGATTCGCATTTAGCCAGGTTTCATTTATAGTTGTTTTACATTTTTTGCTAATTAGCCATTTTTTCTTTTTAAAAACGCTTCTAAATGCAAACGTGGCTAAACGCAGCTTGTAAACGTGGCAAAACTGAAGTTTTAAACCACGGTTACTATCTGTCAAGGTAAGTCGTTCAGAAGAGTGTACATGAACCCTTAGTTTATATCTGCCAAATGCATTCCAGGACCATCAAAACAAGAAGATATTCAAAAAGTGTTAGGCCCCCTGCACACTGGACCTTAAAGCAGACCTTTAGTAATTTTTTCAACTTTACATCTATTAAATATTCTTCCCTTATTGTTTTAACTTTGGATAGTAAAACATTTTTTTTTCCCCATCAGTAAATACCTTGTACAGCCCACTTTCTGTTTCTTGTCTGGTGAAAAGCCTAGGCTTATGACATCACGCACAGCTCTCTCTCATTCTTGTGAGAGTTTGCCAGGAAGGGAGGGGGGGATCAGTCATAAGAGGGACAATGAGAGCTGCAGAGCTGGAGGCATGCCTCTGTTTGTCTGTGTAAATTCAGGAAATTAACAGGCAGCAGATTCAGCTTCCCACTGTTAATATGGTTTCAGCCAGACTCAGCGGAGAGAGAATTCTGCAGCATATTTGGCAAGTACAGAATCACAGTATATACAAAATACTGTGGTTGGAGGGAAGCTTCAGAATGGCAAAGATGTTTTTATTACAAATTGTGTGGCAAGACTGCAGTTCCTCTTTAAAGTGGTTGTAAACCCTTTGATGTCATCGGCACATGCACACTGGAGCAATGGCACGTTTATGCCGTTGCTTCAGCTAGTATGCTGTTGCCTGCGGCTCCAACACACATGCCATGTCATCATGGCTCCGGACATTCACAACGCAGGAACCCGCGATATCCGGAAGTAACTCTGGGAGCGATGTCGCCAGCCGGAGCAGTGTACGAGGACCGCTGCGGGGGCTTCGATCTAAGGTAAGTAATTCATAATGAGCTAGTAAGCAATGCATACTAGCTCATTATGCCTTTGTCTTGCAGGTTTTTGTTTTGTTAGTGGGTTTACAAAGACTTTAAGCCTATATGCATCAAATCCAGGTATTTTCAGGAAGGCACAGGTGCAACGTCCGGTCACGTTTGCCTGTAATTCGTGGAGGCTGGATGCTGTACCAAGTGATACCCATGTTTATGGTTATATGCATACATATGCCCATAACTCCGGAATTCTGCATTCCAGGTATACATCTCTGAATGTATACGGCCAAAAATGTAAGTACTGCTTTATACTGCATCTAGCCGCCATGTATGGCATTGCAGCTGAATGTTGCATCTGTGTTTCTCAGGTACACAAAAAGTGCAATGCCCAGTGTGTATGTAGCCTTAGTTAGTTTTCTTTATAAAGCAGCCACAACTCTGCTGTTCTTTGTGCCCAAGTTAGAACTCACCAGTCAGCAAGTAGTGTAAACTTTACCAGTCACAGAGCTCTAGCTCTCAAGCTGGTCATAGATGGATTGAAATTCATCCGATTCAGCAAGAACTGGCCACATTTCGATCAACTGTAAGCAGCTGGTAGTACTAAAGACGATCAAGCCACTTCAATACAACCAGCCTGTCAGGTTTTTCTTATGTGATCACTACCAGCAGCTATAGCCACCATCAGTGATCATTGTATTCTGACATCTGGGAAACCTCCCGGTTTCGGGAGAAGGATTCCCCCATGAATACGGATTGCGTTGATGGGTGAATTGAGCAATTTTAGTTCCTTCAAACTGTGGTTGAAGGAAAGAAAACATAATGTATGGCCTGCCTGACTCAGCAGGAGGTATGTCAGACATCTTTGCGTTAGGAAACCAGATCCAATTTCTGCTATATTCCCTTTGATAATCTAGTACTGAAGGAGTCTGCAATATGCAACCCAATCCACTTTGCAACCATTTGTGTTCAAGCCACTGCTGGGAAACCCATTGCCCTATGTAATGGGATCTTCAGGCACATCTATCCTCTCTTGTGTCTGGTCACCTTTATAGTACTTGTCTTACTTTGTAGGTCACTTTTTAATGTGACAAAGATGACTGAGAAACAGATAACAGAATCTCCCTGATGTTAGTTCAAACACAATGAGCGGTTCACAGGATCTGAGGATTCAGAAAGTTGCCCTCTTATCACTGTGTACAGACTCATGAGATCAGCACAATGATTTGTAAGTTCAAACATGCAAAACTTTTGCTACTTTACACTGTGTGTGGCCCAGACATCTAACTGTGCAGGAATGTGGAGATGGAGCATGCGTGGTTCATCTCTTCTACGATCTGTTATTTCACAGCACTAAGATGTTCATTATATGCATTCCATGTGTAGTGTTTATATGCAGTGAGGAAAGACAGGTATCCTGATTTGTATAATAACAAAGTCAGCCCTTATCTAATAATACAACTTCTGAGAACAAGCCAAGTCAATGACAATCTGGAAAACCCAGCTTCTTGATTTATCCTATCAACATAACCCCAATTTAAAAAAATCATCAGACATGATGACATCATACATTTTGCTGAAATTTACAACATGGACAGAACACATAGACCGATGAAAATCCTTGGTTATCCACTAGGGCTGAAACAACTAATTGATTAATCGACAGCTAATCGATTGTGAAATTAATCGATTACTATTTTCATATTTGATTAATCGACCAGCCGATTAGTTGGTCTTCATACAGAATGCATTATTTGTTTACATATCGGGAAATACAGTGCAACATACATTCAGCTCAGTACATGATCCATAAATTTCAGTAAGTGCCTGAGAGCTTGTGAGTGTGTGAGGAGCAATGCATCATGGGACATGTAGTCCGGCAGGTAGTGAGTGGTTCTAAAGGCAGACATTTTCTTTACCTTGCTATTGGGGCATTCTATACTGTACTTAACGCACAGCAAAAAGCACTGTAGAAACAGATCAAAAGCAAACTGCATAGGTGTGTACCGAGCCTTATGCTGGCCACACTGATCAATTTTCAGATGAGAATATTCATATGAAAAATCTTTGTACATTTCCTGAAAGAATGTGGTTTGAATATGTCACTTGCTTTTAACATTCTGTTTTAAAATGAAGATAATTTATGAACAAAAACCAACATACACTGTCTGCAAATTCCTTTGACAAAGAAGTTTTCTATTTCTAAATTTTCCTGTCACTGTGGTTAAACGAACGTTGATTTGACCCCATTAACTTTTTTTAAGGACGACATTGTTTTTTTTATGCCAGCATATAATAGATTACAGTTCTGTTTGAAATTCTGCAAAACAGTCTTTACGTTGTTTTTTTTCTTTAAAAAAAGATCTGAGTCTGATGATATTTACCAGATTCAATCAATAGTATATATATACAGTATATCTCGTCAAATAGTATATACATCTCCTCTAATAGTATATACAGTATATCTCTTCTGTCTGTTATTCTCAGATTGGATTCGAGATTTTGCTCTTTAACCATAGAGTTGGTTATATTTACCTGCATATAGATATTTAAGAAGAAATTGCCTTTTTTTTCAACTTTACATATTAACTAAATTATATACCACACTTTTGTTAAGGTTGTTAACCGATTAATCGAAACAATACTCAGCCAACTAATCAATTATGAAAATAATCGTTAGTTGCAGCCCTATTATCCACAGAGCACATTTATATCACAACACTGTGTTGCACTGCACTATATTTTTGCGGTTAGCCCTTGTACACACGGTCGGAGATTCCGACGGAATGTGTCCTATCGGACTGTTTTGTTGGATATTCCGACTGTGTGTGGTCTGCATCGGACTGTTTCCGTCTGAATATCCGGCGGACCAAATTTTTCAACTTACCGGTAAAATTTTCCAACACAATTCTCCGATCAGACATACACCGATCATGTGTAGCCTACTCCGACGGACAAAGTGCCACGCAAGCTCAGATCAAATTCCTAGACCAAAGCTATTGGCTACTAGCCTGAATGTAGTCCCGTCGTAACGAAATAACGTCATCACCGTGTGTATGCAACATCACTTCCGGACCTCTTCCGGAATTAATCCGTCGGAATTACTCGGAATTATTTGGTTGTCGGAATCTCCGGCGTGTGTACAAGGGCTTAGAATGGCAATGGGTACCTGTGTACCACAGTACGGGCACACATTGCCAAACACATTGTGATATAAAGAGCCTTTAAACTCAACTTGTGCCTAGATCATGTACACTTAAGTATTAATCTATTCTGATGAAACAGTAAAAGGACTTTAAAGATGACTTCCAGGAATTACTTGTATTACATATTTACATTGATCCGCTTGGCACAAGTATGCATATCTCGTACCTAATGGGCTGCTGAGGAAACTGGAAATCACTGTAGTATTAGTCATTACTACAATGATAGCCAAGACCTTCTGGGTTCTGCTCATGCTGTGTGTGTGAGTGTCTGCTCCTCTGCACACTGACCACAGGGGGTTGTCCACTCAGCACCACCACCATTCATAGGATGACATACCTGAGCAGGACCTGGAAGATGAAGGTTATCACTGTAGTAGTGCTGGCTACTACAGTTGATATCCAACCTCCCCCTAGATATACATATTTAAATTGTTCTAAGCTGTACCAAGTATGCAAAAAAATAAAAATAAACTCTGGCTCTATCACCACTGTGAAAAAATGTATTTTCATAATTCACAACGCAGTAGAGCTTCACAATTCTGGATAAAATGAGAATCACCATTTTTTTTTTGCTTAGAATAAAGATCACGATTCTCAGTGTAACATCATCTTTCACATTATACAAAAAAATTGGGCTAACTTTATTGTTTATTTTTTTTTATTTTTATTCATTGAAGTGTATTTTTTCCCCAAAAATTGCATTGAAAGACTGCTGCGCAAATACAGTGTGATATAAAATATTGCAATGACCACCATTTTATTCTCTAGGGTCTCTGCTAAAAAAATAGATATAATGTTTGGTTCTAAGTATTTTTCTAGCAAAAAATACTGATTTTAACTTGCAAGCAACAAGTGTCAGAAAATGGCTTAGTGTTCAAAGCAGACCTTCAGTAATTTTTTCAACTTTCCATCTATTAAATCTGTTGTTTTAACTTTGGATAGTAATTTTTTTCTGCCAGTAAATCCCTTATACAGCCCACTTCCTGTTTGTCTGGTCATTAGCCTAGGTTTATGACATCATGCACAGCTTTCTCTCACTCTTGTGTGAGTTTGTCAGGAAGGGAGGGGGTGAGTCATAAGAGGGCCAATGAGAGCTGCAGGGCTGCAAAGCTGGAGGTGTGCCTTTGTGTGTCTGTGTAAATTCAGGAAGTAAACTGGCATCAGCTTCAGCAGTGAAAGCACTCTGCTTGCAGGACATTAGAAAAAGTCCTGCAAGCAGCATCCTTTGAGCAGTGTATACACCTCTCCTCCACCGCCCCTGCCCACTGAAATGAATGGGCACCGCTGCTGAAGCGCCTGCAAAGCACTCCGGTAGTGGCAATTTTCGGGCGTATTTAACCCTTTCTTCGGTCGCTAGCGGGGGTTAAAACTTTTAACCCCCGCTAGTGGCCGAAAAGCGATGCCAAAACAATGGTACAACGCTGCTAAAACTAGAGGCGCTTTACCGCTAATGCGGCACGCTGGCAGTGTGAAAGGGGACTTAGTGGTTAAACTGAGCTCATTTACAGACCGAAAGTCATCCCTTTGATCTAAAAGAACCAAATGATACAATGTTTCTTTTTATCTCAGCGCTAAGCAATATATTGTGATAAACTTTGCTGGCTTTTTTTTTTTTTGACAGCTCTGAGCAGAGAACTGCTCTGCACTTGTTACATGAATCTTGATCGTGAGGGGCGTTGCATCGAGATCGCAATTTTTAAACGATTAATCATGCAGCTCCACAACGCAGGAAGTGTTTATCTCCATGAAACCAGCCTACCAGCCACCTAAACCATTCCAGTTGTTGGAAACCCATCTTTGAAAATGAATAAATTCCCATCAAAAGATGATAGAGTTCAGGAATAGTTTGTTTTAGAATGTTGTTAAGATATGTAAATAAATATTTTAAAGGTACTTTTTTTCATAATAAACATGTCATACCACTTTAAATGTTCATAGTCTGAACACAGGTGCACTTTAAGCCATATTTGCTTTCCATAAGGGAGCCTTGTGTCTTAAATCTAATATGGTAAAAAAACGCACAACATACGGTATTCATAAAGCAACATGAATTTTCTTAATAGTTGTGTAATAACAGGGGCAATTTAAAACTCATAAAACAGGGGAACTGCTGCAGCTAGGTTAGCCTTTATGTTTTTTGACTGATGGGATAAAATCATCTGTGAATATTGTATTAATATAAAAAACATTTTAAACATTCCTAATACAAGAAATCACTATCCACTAGTTACTAACCAAGTTCCAAAATCAACCCGATAACTTTAGGCTTCCACAATAACCAATCAAGAAAAAAGCAGAATGGCAAGCAATTTTAAAATATAGTCTAATATAATGGATTTTCTTACCTTCCAGGTGGAAATGTTCTTCTCCAATAGCTTCCTTACAAATATTCCCTGATGGGTCCTATCAAAAGAATAGTTTACAATTGGATTAAAACGATCGTTGTGCTTTTCCTGAAAGAGAAATGCATGCAAGCAGATTGTGATTAAATAGGGGAACATATTATTGAAGTGTCTCTCGTGGTCAAAAATGGTGCTGCTGCATTTCATACTTTATCTTGTATAAAGGCCCTGTTCCCAACACGCATACGTTTACTATTGCTACATTTGATATTCTTTATTACGGTGAGTTGTAAAGGGTATTTTTAAAATATAAAATAATCAACATGACATACTTACCCAAACTGTGCAATGGGTATTGCACAAGGCAGCCCTGAATCTCCTATTCTGGGGGCCCCGCTGGAACTCCAGACTCCTCCTCTCCTCTGTGTGCCACCATAGTAAGCTGCTTCCTATGGGGACACAGCTGTGGGTTCACTCCAGAACTGGGCTGTGTGCATCCATTGACATACACACAACATGGCTCAACCCCACCCCATCCTCACAGGATTTTATTGTGGTCTCTGAGCATGTGAGAGGGAGAATTTTTTTTTTTTTTAATGCAGGGAGTGCATGAAGGTAAAAAAAAAAAAAAAAAGTAATTTAGCCTTCAGAACCACTTTAAGTTAGACTATTCATGCTGACTGGGCTGACACGCCTCAATGCATGGAAGATCGAAAGTGATGCCCTTTTTTCAGCATTCCATAACTGCATTTGTATTGTTAAACACTGTGGTGTGGGTGCATTGCCCACTACTGTACTAGCATGTCAGGATGCCATTTAAAATGAATGTCACTGCAACACAATTCATGTATTTTACTGCAACATGAAAATGTTAATGGGCCTTTGGGGGCATATTTAGAAATATATTGCAAAGTGATTAAGGTATGAAACATCTTGTTTCAAAGTATTTTGATGACTTTCTTTTACCATGAAATAACCTAAATAAAATATCAAGCTTTCAAAGAAGTCAGTGAACCAGAAAGAGGTGGCTTTTAAAGGCTGCAAGCCGAATATTTCTGCAAAAGATGCAAACTCCAGTATACAAAACTTGTAGACTTGAATAATACCGGAAAAGTAGAAGAAAATGTTTCTTAGCCTATAGAAGAAGTGGTTAAAGTTACAAGGACTTGTGGTGTAAACAAGTCCTCGAAGTTGCCTGCACATAAAATTGCATCACAGCACATGTACAAATGCACAACATTACATACTGTAAGTGATCGTCAATGGATATGCGCTGATGCACGGATTGTGACGTGTGCCTGCCCTGAGAGTGGTGGCTTTTACCTGCTGCTATGTAGTGGAGAACAGAGTCACCTGAACATCCTCCAGTTATTAACTCACTGCAGTAACGGACATTGTGATAACATATTGATTCAGTTGGGGTACAACTTTCACGTCCACCAAATGAAATACCTTTATCAACTCTTTATCCAGAGCCTAATAAACTTTTGTTTACGTACAATGTACGGAATGTCAAGGTGGATCCAAGTGAAAAAATGATTTCCTACAAATGTAATATTAATAGTATACAGTATATCAATACTTTGGAAGAACTTGTAAATCGATATGGGGTTTTCAGGAACAGCGCCCAACTTTTCATTGATAGGTTCTCACAGGTTTAAGCAATCTAAAAAAATATCAATATATGCCTGGAAGAACAAAGACCGTACTACTAATAAACAGATGCCCCAAAATATAGCGTGACCATAAGGAGGTGCTGATGGCATGGCTTACCTTTATATGGGGTGCAAGCATCTACTGTTTTGCCATGACGTCACTCCTGCACATGCGCAGGAGCTAGTTCTCCCGACAAACACAGGGATAAGGCCGGCACTATAAGCTGAGCTACCCATGCAAGATGGATATACCTCCATCCACTGCGTTTGTGTGGATGGATGAATCTGCTACCTTTTTTTTTTCTGTTCAGCCTGCTGGCTAAATAAAAAATAAAAAATAAACTATGTATGGCCAGCTAGAGAGGAAGTGATCACAAGTGAAATTTCCCCAATGGGACACAAAACTGCCTGTTTTTACTATTCCCTACTCCATCTAATAAATGTTTCACATATGCTTTAACTCTCTATATGTCAGACCTGAAATTGCTGTTGCTGTACAGTTCACCTCTCACAATCATAAGGCCTCAAGCACTCTGGGGCTATTATAATTGCTTTTCTCCTTGCAGGAAAAAAGCTCATTCAAAAATCCTAAGCCACGTTTAGGCGTATCAAGAGTTAAACATACGTGCCAAGCACTTCTCTTGAATGTACAAGTGACTTTTTTTTTCTATTATTGCTTCTAAACTCCTGTAAATGCCTATGTGTGCATAAACACATAGGCTAACATGGGGTGGGGCTTAAAAACAAAACAAAAAAACAAACAAACTGTAAAACAAGTGTTTTTGAGCTCAGGTGTGCATGAGGTCTAAGTGAGTGGATTAAACTATATTCAGCCAGGAAAGAGTGTAATATATTTTAACATTTTGATACGTATATCTATGCATATAATTTGTATAGTTAACAGCTGAGAGTTTGTCTGTTAAAAGTGCTAAATACAATGGATATGCCAATTGCTTTATACAATGCATTTATGAAATCTAACTGCAAAGACGTTAATTCCAGAAAATAAAGCCAGCCATGTTTGGAACGAAATTCGCCCGGTTCAGTGTGGATCGGGGAATCTGCTATTTTTTTTTTTGTTCAACTAGCTGGTTGAACAAAAAAAAAAAAAAAAAAGAATCATAAATGGTCCACTTAAGGATGCCTTGAAAGTATCTTTCAAAATTTCTATGGTTGGCCACAGTTTGCATTGCCCAGCCGTAGTGGGGGGGGGGGTTCAATTAAAACCTCAGCCATTAGCACCAGGGACTCCTTGCTTTGAATGTAAGTACATAGTCCCCTGTGCTGATTTAAAAACAAGACTAATGCTCAGGTTCTAAAATCTTGTTTGGCACTGTAGAAATAATACACTGCAGCATGGTTTTGCGAAAACTCCCATTCTGAGATTTTATGTGGTACATACATTTCTTAAAGTGTGTCTAAGATGTTCATCCCTGTATATTGCTTCAAGCCCTCTGATAATTCATGGTTGATTCTGCATATCCCTGTGACAAACATTAGCCACATTAAAATGGTCACTAGTTTCCAGCAAAGACTGTTTTAAACAGCTCAAACAAGCATCCCCTCCTTATTTTCATTACCTAGTGGAAGTTAATATCTGTAACAGTGGGACATCTGAGACATCGCCAAGGGTCTACACCAGCAAAAAGCCTCCCACATAAGAACTCCACCTCCCCCATTTAAAAGGTAAGGAACTCATTTTCATTCACATACATGGTGCAGCACAAACCTGGTTTTTATTATGTCAAGTTATTGTAAAAATCCTTTCCTTCTCTGTTTAACTCCTTGCATTCGGACAAATATGCACTAGGCACCGCCGTACTGAGCACTCAGTGGTCCCGTTTTTCAAGTGCCTCTGCCTACATACATCAGTATACATTTTAGCAGAAATTAACATTCTTTAGATTCTTTCTAAGTATTTTTATCTGCCTTGATACCAAAGCGGCACTGCTGCGTACTGCTCTTTTTCCCCTGTTCTGGCACTCTAGTCTCCAAGTCTAAACTCATAACACACTTCCTGACTAAAAGAATTTCTTAATTGGTTTAGAAGGAGGTGTGGGGGAGGGAGACTGAAATCTAGCAGATGCAATATCTAGTAAACGCCAACTATAACTTAGTTCTGACTTTCAAGAAGTCTTGTGAGCAGTGAAAACTCAAAGCAGGACTTTAGCCATAAACTCATTTTTTTTGCTTTCCTCGTTCCTCCTCCCTCCCTGCCTCCCAAATAACTGGGTGTTGTTCCCTTTCTATATGAAAGGTTTATAGAGAAGGTTCTTTGGATGTTCACAAATCGCTGCTGGGCGCAAACATGTCACAAGGTCTCATGTAAGCACATGTAAGCACAGATGTGCCAACAGGTCTTTAGACTCTCTCAGAGGCCTGTATCACATTTTTTCAGTTTTCCTGTGTTTGGCCAAAAAGATGCAAATACCCCCTAAGTCCATTGCTCATACTCAGTCCACCTCAGTACAGATATGGAATGAACACCCATGTGTATGCATTGGGTTTATGTCATACCTGGGCCGGCCTGTCAAGACAATTGACGACCTAGTATCCAGTAGTAATTGGAGAAGCACAAGATATCAGCGCCGGCCAAGAGCCTCACAAACATAGCGCATTTTCGAGTGGAGATAAGCATTTGTGAATTTAGTTCCACTTAAAATTTTGGTCAATCGATTCATGTTGAAATATCTCTGCTAGTGATAAGAACTGCTAAATTATTCTCTTGTAAATTGCATCTATGTCTGCTATTGTTGCCTATCAGCTCCTCCCCTGTTAGAAGCCCGAGTTGTGAGAGTTTCGCTTTTGTTACCATCCCCTCTACTGTGACCATGCATGAAGGGTGCACAGTCAGGCTGGAGGACATCGTTAGTGCTCTTCTAACTGACAAGTAAAAGTAAAACGGTGGATCCAGTCAGTACATCATGAGCTGTGTGGTGAAATAGCAGTAGGAGACTCTTGTAGACATGCCCCCTACCCCAGAATCAGTTGTGATGGCACATTCCTAATGTGGAGCTTAGGTAGAGCTTTGTTGCTTTTGCCCTCTCCGCTGTGAGCTCGCCTGTCTTTCTTACAGTTATTATATTTCTATGTTGCACTGACAGGTCGCTTCCCCTAGCAAGGATATAGATTGCATTCCTGTTGTGGAACTCAGGCCACGCTCATTTGCCTCTGCCTCCACTGCTGTAGACACACCTGTGGATGTTTTACAGGCAGTCAATGACATGCCCCCTCCTCTGCATGTATTGTGATGTTGCTAGTCTCAGGCAAGAACCTAGTGCGGTCAATCAGTACTAATTATTAGGATTCTACAAAGCAACATGGACAGACAACTATGGGGGATGGGGAGAGGGGGTACGCTGTCAAGTCTAACTCTGGATATACAGCACCTAACAAAACAGGAGCTCTACCAGCTGTCCCTGGGGGACACGATGAATAAAATATATTTACGATGAGACTTCTTAACTGAGAAAACCATTATAAGCATATGAATGTATTGTAGACATCCAGAATAAATAAAATGTGCTATTAAGTTGTTTGGCATTAGAGAATTATTATATCATTAATGCATATAAATTAGCCCCCATTTAGTTTTCCTACATCATCAGTAGGACAGACGTATCTTCTTGCAGGCAGCCCCCTGATAATGCAAGGTGTGCTAGATATAGCCCCAAAGCCTCCTGGGATGCAGGGTATGAGCATTCTAAGAGGCAACTGGCAGGGGGTGACTGACGTCATTCTCATAAAGATGAGAAAGCTGGAAGTGCAGGGCCGTGCATTTAGGGAAAAAAAAAACGTTCAAATCTTTTATGTGTAAGGAAGGTGGAGTAGGAGAAAGTGATTAGAGAGGGTGGAGGTCCACTTCAAAAACAGAGTATACATGTGCACTTGCTATATATTATCTAATAACTATATATTTGTAACTTTTTCAGGTCTCCCAGCTGTGCAGGACCTGGGACCTTTTGGATTCAGCTCTGCAAGCTTCAAAGCCCAGGGGTCACAGGCTTTCTACATCCCCCTCTAAAGCTGGCTTACACCTACAGATTTTCTTTCCGTCTGTTTAGCATGAAAAAAAAAAATCCCAACATCCATGAGGATAAACAAATCCTCCATGTGGCTGCTGTATTTTGACAGCAGGCCCTGCCGGCTGTCAAAGTACCCAAACAGTTCCCACATTTTATTGGCTGCAGCTGCTGTTTATCTGATATTCAGCTCCTTCGATATCTCAATTGAGAGATGTTGAGATGTTTGCTGCCAACTTTGGCTTGTCATTATGCTTCTACATTGACATGGGCAGGGATCATAACTGTACATGACAGTCTTGTCCTCGGTTTTCCCTTTTGCTACATGTTTTAAAGCAAGTGTCTTAAAAGAATGAAAGAGGGAGGATATGGTGGGGATAGATTTGTCCTATTACACCACTTGTAATGAATTTATCACTTCCCTCAGATGGCAGCCTCCCTTCATTACATCCTACTAATGACATCATATGCATAAACTAAGAAAGATGAAATATGGATAATACCAGTTATAAATAATCCAAAAGCTAACACAGATTTGAAAATATCTAAAGATGCATATTTTTTTATCTGAAATTTCAGAGTGATTGAATAAAAAAAAAAAAAAAAAAGCACACATATACATACACACACATATAAATATAACACACACACATAGTTCAGCTTTAACTAAAAGTATTCATCATGATGATAAGTGTAAGATGTTGTTCCAGGGAGATACAATCAGCAAGCTTGTAAAAAACAAAACAAAAAAACGCTACTGCATTAGTGTGAATGGCCCCTTTCACACTTGTACGTCCTGAAAGTTGCACGACTTGAAGCAATGCATCAAAGATGGACCAAAGTAGTGCAGGGACTACTTCGAAGTCTCTGCGACTTGCAGTCATGCAGATATGAATGGTAGTCTTTGGAAATCGTGGGGTACGACTTGCAGTCCCAAGTGGCAAAACAAGTTGCACAAGTGTGAAAGGTGCCTTAGGATCATTGACATCAGGAGGAAGTCAGCTGTGTGTATGAAAGCATCCTCCTATAGCACTGTCAAAACAATATCAGTACAATATCAAAACTGATAAATTCCCAAATATTTCACATACAGTAATAATTTGAGTATGGTGAATTTTTAAAACTATCCTTTTCAACTGCTTCAAGGACACGGGTGCATAAGTGGCATACAACTTAATATTGTGGCTTTTCTCTGCCTCCAGGAAGCCCAGTTGCTGCAAACAGTGGCCCATAGGCATGAATGGTTGTACACAAGTATATGATGTATGTGCCTAAACCTGTGTACAGAGTATGGATGTATTACCCGAATAGAGAAAGTCTGCATTCGGTCATATGTCCGTATGCTTTCTGAAGGTGTACGTCCCCACAAGTTTGTGTGCATGAGGCCTAGCAGGCCTTTGTAAACCCTCTCCAACAGATTGTATGTTGTCATAAACGCAACATAAATATTGCATTGGAATATGAGTTTCATTATTGTAGGGGAATGGGTTTAATTACTAACAAGATGTTACTAGTTAGACAAAGGATGTTTATATGCACAGTATGCCTGCAAAAAAAAAAGATGTTATCCCCTTTGCTAAAATGAAACATTCTTGAAGATTAAAGTATTCTGTGTTTAGTAACCAATTAGTAATCTGTAACTAATTAAATTCTCAAACACTGATCATCTGCCCAGGACTGATGTCATTTCAAACATCTGCAGCAATCACATTAAAAAGTCAGGTGTGAAATCTCTACGTTCGTTAATCTGCTCAACCTTACCCATTAAAATAAACATTAAAGGGACCACAGGCCCTTTAAACTCTCCAGTGATTGGGAAAATAATTCAATGGGAACTCATAACACAACACTTCAATGCCTTTCAGCAGAAACCCCGCTTTTGTTTTTCTTCCCTTTCAGCCAAATGAAGTGACTCCTAGGGATTTTATTTGTAACAGGACTGCTTTTATTCTCCATAGGAAGTCTTAGCACAGAAATCTGCTCAGTATACTCATTTTACCATGGTTAAGCATAAGTGTTATGTGCAGCAAGCTGCCTCCATTCATTCAACAGACAACACAGACATAAAAACTGAATGCAATGTTTGTGTGTCCCCCAAAACTTTTGCAGATATAAGACATTAAGTATACGAACATAAAAAGGAAACCTGACATTGCTGGAACCTGTGTCAGGCATGGCCCTACAATGGTGTTTGCTGCCCTGAACTAGCACTGCGATCAGACAATCAACAGAGCTGAGTAGATTTGGCTTCATGAATAGTGATGAGCTCAGGCGTGTTTGGATCCTAGTCCAAACCAACCTGAGCGATTCCGCCAGCCCAAACATAAGCAGCCAATTTGCTCCTCTGTGTTTCTTTCAGGATCTTGTTTCAGTCTCGGTCTACCAACAAATGGAGTCCCAGATCTTTAATCCCGCGTACACACGATCGGACTATCTAGTGGACTTGGTCCAGCGGACCAGAGTCCGCCGGACAATCCGCCCGTGTGTGGGCTCTGACCAGTTGGTCAGGAAAGGGGGCGGTGACGAGCGAGAACCCCCCCCCCCCAGCCGTACCAGCTTTGGGGAAGCACCACACCAAAGCACCTTGTCCTCATGTTGATGAGGACAAGGGATACCGGCCCCCCACCCTATGTTTTTCTGTTGTTCTGGGCTTTTATATCATGTTGCATGTTTTTGCTACCCTATAGAATACGATAGAGGAGGGGACGGCCTTTCTCTTGTAATAACTGCCTCCCTCCCAGCTTTACCTGGGAATGCAGCTATGGTATCAGTACTTTAAATAGAGGTCCTGTCCCACCCGATTGCACACCACCTCCAGGAAGTCTATATAGCTTCTCACTACCCACTCATAGGCAGCTTTTCTTTGAGCGCTGCACTCTATTAAAGCTACAATTTGGTGAACGAGATTATAATTTTTGTTGTCTCCCTCCTGTAAGCCACATGGGCCAAATATTGGGAGACATCAGGCAGTTAAAAAAGTCCGACATTAGGCCTGTGTGTATGTCACCTTGTACGTTTGGCCGGCTTCTGTTGGACAATCATGCTGGAAAACCAGCAGTCTACTGACTCCTGATCAGCGCTCTCTGCCAATCAGAGTGTTCTGACCAGAGCTGACAGATTTTTTTTTTCGTTTAACCCACTGGGTTGAACAAAAGAAAAACTCATAGTGTGTACCAGGCTTTGCTCCAACTGCTCCTTATCTCCTGTGTGTTTCCAGCTGTCTCACCTGAGTCCAGCTCTCTCTATAATCTGGTCTGAAAACAAGACCTTGCTGCTAATAAACTTTCATCTCTTTGCTTCTTTCCCAGCTATTCACTCTCTAGGGGTCCGTCTCTAGCCCCTCTTAACCTTCTCCTCTTGTGACCATGGATAGGATTAAGTTTACATCCCTGAATGTCAGGGTCTTAAATCTACCTGAGGAATGCTCCAGACTTAGGTCTGATCTAAAATTACACAAATAGTGTTTCTGCAAGAAACTCATTTCAAATATGACTATCTCACAAACTCACTAATAAAGCTTTTCCTTACCATAGTTCCTCTTACCGCTCAAAGTCTAACACACGGGCGGATTGTATGGCCTACTTAGCCCGTCATACAATCCGACGGACAGTCCGTCCTACTTTCGAATGAATGGACTTGACCACACACGGATGCATAAACAGTCCGTCGAAAGCTTGCGCGATGACGTGTACAGCACGTACGACGGGACTAGAAATAGGACGTCGAATACACAGCAATGCAACCTTCCGCCGTGTAAATCCTTTCTGAGCATGCACCATTCTTAGTCCGTCGAACTAGCCTACTGACGAGCGGATTGTCCGCTGAAACCAATGTATGATGGACAGTATTACGGAAATTCCGAAATACTTAGTACGCCAGACTGCACGCTGAAGCCCACACACGAGCGGACTGTCCGCTGAAATGTGTTTCGACGGACTAAGTTGGCCATACAGTCCGCCCGTGTGTACGCAGCTTAAAGGTGCAAGTATCTTGTTATCAAAGCCGATTCCCTGGACTATAAATTGATGATTACAATTTCCCAGAGCTGTTTCCTCTTTGTCAAGGTTACCATCCACTCCACTACAATTATTCCTGGAAATATCTACCTTCCCAAGAACACCTTAGGTTCTTATACGATATGCTTTCTACCGACCTGAAATTTGCAGAGGGTTTTTTGATGTTAGGTGGAAATTTGAACTCTGCACTAGATCCAATTATGGCTGTTTCCAGGGGCTAATCCCATCTCTAGTACGCATACATCAAAAAAATTAAGGAATTCTAGGCTTGATTACTTTCTCTTGCAACTTCAAACTGACATTTCTCTGTCTGACCATGCTGCGTTACACTTATCTCTGGATCTAGAACCTCCCCCCAGGCCACCAACATGGCGAATCAACAAATCTCTACTTCAGTACCCTAAGGGCAGATCCGACATTGACAAAGTGCTCCAAGACTTTTTCCCAAAAAACATATCTTCCCAGTGCCGTGCTAATCTGGGGTGGCACAAATGCATAATTTGTGCAACTTTAAAGCGGAGGTCCACCCTAAAGTGGACCTTCCGCTCATCGGAACCCTCCCCCCCTCCGGTGCCACAATCGGCACCTTTCAGGGGGGAGGGGGGTGCAGTTACCTGGATAATCCAGGTAACTGCACCCACTTCCGGGATAGCTCTCTGCGGAAAGGGGCGTAACTTACGCCCCTTTCCGCAAGTGCCCGCCCCTTCCCGCAAGTGCCCCGCTGCCTGCTGGGAAACACACAGATCCCAGAAGCAGCGGGGAGCGTCCTTATTGCGCAGCGCGATTCGCGCATGCGCAGTAGGGAACCGGGAAATGAAGCCGAAAGGCTCCATTTCCTGATTCCCATACCCAAGATGGCGGCGGCAGGACCCGACAGGCGACCTAGAGATCGGCTTCGGGTGCCGACATCGCGGGCGCGCTGGACAGGTAAGTGTCACTATTTTAAAAGTCAGCAGCTGCAGTATTTGTAGCTGCTGGCTTTTGGAAAAAAAAAAAAAAAACGCGGAGTCCCGGTGGACTCCCGCTTTAACTAAGATTGACACCCAACAGAAAAGGGTGAAAGTACAATTGATAGGACAACTTATTGACACATGTAAGCTTGAAACTGTCCACAAACAATATATATCTCTTTCCACTATTATTCAGAACTAAATCAAGGATAGGAAGAAATTGCATAGCATTAAAATCCACTATTCTAAATATTATTATTATACATGATTTATATATTGGGTCCATGGAAAGATACTCAACTACTTAACACCGTTCCACTTTCACTGGGCCGACAATGGAATTACATATTTAAGAATCAGGGTGGATTTGATTTAAATTAAGTCGATTTAAATCACTATTTAAATCACAAGTAAAAAGGCTTGATTTAAATGATAATTTTTAAAGAGCAACTGTGTTCTGTTCCGCAGCGGCTCCTTCTCTGACCCACTGTTGACTCACCGACAGTCCCATTCACTTTAATGAGACGGCTGGTGACGCAGCAGTGACACAACAAGGTGAGGGATGTGGTGGCAGCATGTGAGTGTATGCCTAACAGGGGCTGCCATGATGGGTCTGAAATGACAGGTGCTCAATACCGTATTAAATCACATCATTCTTTGCAGATGGCGATTCTGTGCACGATAAGAATGATCATAGTGGCTGTTCCGCTCCTTATAGGCGACGGGAGGGGCAATGTCCCCCCTCCCACCGCCATCCGGTGTTTCTCCGGGCTCTTCCGTGCCAGCGCCGGATGAGGACTATAGAGATTTCCAGTCATCTCTATGACCTTCGGAGGCATGGGCGCAACATTATGACGTCACGCTCTTTTTCCCGATCTCATGCTTTACAGCCTGGAGGAGAGATGTGGGGTCTTATTGACCTTGCACCTCTCCATAAAGAGGACCTGTCATATAGATTCCTATTACAAGGGATGTTTACATTCCTTGTAATAGGAATAAAAGTGATCAAAAAAAAAAAAAGTGTAAAAATAAAAAAATTAAGTAAAATAAAAAATAAAATTAAAAATTAAACCACCCCTGTCCCTGGTAGATCTCGCTCAGAAGCTAACACACACGCAAGTCCCGCTCGCATATGTAAACGCCTCTCAAACCACACATGTGAGGTATCGCCACGTGCCTTAGAGCATGTGCAACAATTCTAGCACTAGACTTCCTCTGTAACTCTAAACTTGTAACCTGTAAAAAAATTTAAAGCGGTCCCTATGGAGATTTTTAAGTAATGAAGTTTGGCGCTATTCCATGATTGTGCGCAATGTTAAAGCGTGACATGTTAGGTATCTATTTACTCGTCGTAACATCTTTCACATTATACAAAAAAATTGGGCTAACTTTACTGTTTTGTTATTTAATTCATGAAACCGTTTTTTTTTCCAAAAAAAAAAGCGGTTGAAAAAATAATTGCGCAAATACCGTGTGAGATAATAAGTTGCAATGACCGCCATTTTATTCCCTAGGGTGTCTGCTAAAAAAAAAATGCTTGGGGGTTCTGAGTAATTTTCTAGCAAAAAAAATGATGATTTTTACATGAAGGAGAGAAGTGCCTTGCTGGTAGTTAGAATCTTTAATATTTGCAAACAAAATTAAGGTTTCCTATTTAGAATAATAAGTGGTCAGTTTAGTAAAACAGCGATATCAGAACTGATTAAATTATACAGTTTGTAGTGTACATAGATTTGTAAAAAAAAAAAATGGGATTTGGGATTTTTTTATGGTTACTGTGAAACTGTGTGAATGTATCAATGCAGTGCATGTTATCTCAGCTTTTAGAACTTGGATGAGTTTACCAAAAATGGAAATATTGCAGAATACACAGCCTTCTGCTACAAAACTAAGGTCAATTTCATGCTGAATAAACTAAATTATTAATGTATCTTAAATAGAAAACTACCTTTAGATAGATTTTTACTCGAAAGGCATTTTATTAAAATAAACTTGATTAAAAAAAATAAAATCGATTTAAATCAAAATCTGATCTTTTTTTTTATTTTTAAATCATTGACTTAGATCCACCCTGGTAAGACTTAATGAATGAATGAATTAATAATTTGTATAGCGCACAGCGCAAACTGAATCGCCTCAAGGTGCTGTGATGAGCTTTGTTGTCCAGCTTCTAGAAGAGGAAGGTCTTGAGTTTTTTCCTGAAGACCTGGTGGTTTTCTTCCAAGGGGATGTTAGTTGGTAGAGCGTTCCATAGCCATGGTCCTTGGACAGCGAATCTCCGTTCCCCCTTTGATTTGTACCAGGATTTGGGAACGAGGAGTTTTGGTTAGATGATTGAAGACTGCGGTTGGGTGTGTAGTGTTTTATTTTCTCAAGTAGGTATTGAGGAGCGTCTCCATGCATGCATTTGTGGGTGAGGCAGAGGGTCTTGAATGTGATCCGTTTCTTTACGGTTAGCCAATGTAGGCTCCTCGGGGAAGGGGAGATTGATTCCCAGGGTTTTATTCCTGTTATCGGTTATCGGTTATTGGATAAGTTGTAAGCGCGCAAATTGATATTGGGGTAATCCTATGTAAAGGGAGTTTGCGTAGTCAAGTCGTGAATTAATGACTGTTCCAACTACCACTGCTTTGTCCTTCTTTGGGATGAAAGGGATGAGTCTGCGTAGCAGATGGTGAGAACCACTGACTACTGCTCCTATTTGAGCATCCATTGACATTTGTTGTATGAATGTTTGCTCATTTTTCTAATGATTAGTGGGGTCAAAATGATGTTAATTTTCGACTGCAGTAATGAGAAAGTTTGAAGGTGCAAGATGGAAAAAACGTTTTTGAATGGTACGAATTTCTCATTTGGTAACGTTCATTCATTCCAAAAATAAAATGACACATTGAACTACATTTGAATGACAGGCAAACGTTCCTGGGAGTTTTCATTCAAAATTCTACCAGTGTATGCCCTGCTTAAATGTCATTCAGTTGGGGCTTCCATCTACTTGTGGTCAGAAAGACTGTTTACTAGGCAGAATTCGCACTCCTTACATAGCAGTTATACTGCTCACTCACTCTGGCATATTGCCATGCATTCTGAAAAGCAAGCAAAATAAACGGACACATGATATTCCATAGTTTTCTATGAAGTCTGTTCCCACTGCATAACGATGGGAATAAAGTGCTGCGCACTGCATTTTTGGTGTATTCCCCCGCACAGTCCTATTCAAGTCAGACACAACGCTAGTTTAAAAAAAAAAAACAATAAATGCATAGATTTAAAAATTATAGTATTCATCCAGATTGAAAAAAAGGTAGTTCAACCCGCGTGGAGTATGTGCCATAATGATTAGCAGTAATATTTACAATAAGCTGATTCCCGTTTAATGCTTTAAGCGTAATGTTAACTTTCCATCTGTAACTAAAGAAGACAGACAAAGTGAACTGCACCTTTACAATATACATTATATCCAGTCCTTGAATTCCCCCCCCCCCCTGTTCCACATTCCTTTGTCCTCCCACTCTCTCCCTATCCCATCATCCTCTAGCCTGGCATCTGTGTCTGTAATCAGCAGGGCAGCAGTTAGCCAAGCAGATGAAAGAAAGAATTGTCTCAGGCGTCCAAGCTTCCTGGATGGACCACTCCACTGATCAAAGGAAGAAGCCACTGCTGTTTGCTTTGTATTTCCCTTAATAAGGCCCCATTAAGTGATCCCCACACATAAACACAACTTCAGTGCTGCATCTGCAGACAGGGGAACATAGCACGTTTTTTTATCTTTAGGTTGTCCTTAAATGCCTGCAAACTACACCTAACCTGTCATTCAAGTCACATCAAATGATATAACTTGTAGGCCGCGTGTCAAACGCATGTATTAACTAACTGATTTGTAGACTAATAGGAGTTAGAAAAAAATGCAAATATTCACAATATTTAGAAACTTAAAACAGTTAGTTTGAATTTGGTCATCTTAAGGTTGAAGCAAAACGTGCTTTGAAAGCAATAAAGAGTGTAATCCACAAACAAAAACTTCTCAACCCATATAACGTGATTACTGTCAAGATCAAAAAAACTCAATTGATCAAATTACACGCAGACTGGGCAAATTTTGATTAGATTAGTTGGCTTCTTTCAAATAAGAATGGCTTCCAATGTCCCCACACATGGCGCAATTGCTTTAATCTAATTAGCTCAGATGTTATTTTTTAGCTTTGAAAACATTTGACAGTAAATATATGAAAGGTAACACTACAAAACTTACAATGATTCAGAAGTGGAAATTGTCTGCTTTGTCTAAACCTTTCATCAAACAAGCCTAAAGTTGTCATCTAACTTTAATGTACAGAAACTGTGCCCACCCACGCTATACAAGGCGGAACATTAGAATGGATTAAGGAAAATTGTATGGTCTCACTTCAAATACACAAAACAAATATTGATATCTGGAAAAGTACTTTGAAGTAAAATACAGAAGCTTTACAATGCTCACCATTGGGATAATATGGCCAGTTTGATCAAAGTATCAAAATACCACATCTATGTTCTGTGTGACCTAGACCAGCCTTTGTCAACATTTTTAACTAAAGGAAGTCTTGAGATAATATTCAAACCTTAGGGAATGCCTGTTAAAACTAATTCGTAAGGGGTTATTGGGATAAACACGCCCCCTTACATTGATGGTCAGCTGAAAGAATGCCCCCTTACAGACACTTTAAAACATCACTGGTGTAATGCCAAGTGTCACTGCCCCCCCCCCCCCCCTCCCAAACTATGCTGGCACCATCAGATTAGAGGTCAATTAGTCACAGCTCAAGGAAACCCTAGAAAACTCTGGAAGAATCCTAGGATTCCATATAACCTTGGTTGAAAATGGCTGACCTACACATATTACTCCAGAAACTACACCCATGTTGCTTTGAAAAAGAGAGACCATCACTTCCTGTCCTACAGCCATGGGAAGTGAGGCCAAAATCCCTTTAAGGTATGAGAAACTCTTAAACCATTTTCACCAGAAAAGGTGTGCTCCTTGGGAAATTTCCACTCTTTTCTTGTTCCAGTGACAACTCAAAATTTTGGATTTTCCTGACACTAGTCATCAGTACAAAAAGAAGGTGGAACTCACCAAAGGGGACTCAATCAGCAGTTACGTTTGACAGAGGTTCTAAATTTTACCCATTCTATAAAAAAAAAAAATGAACGTTTTGGCTTCGGAAACAAATGATGTCCACTAACCTCATCTACAGAGGGACAAATATATGGCAGATTTATGCACTCTGACTGATACTGGTACAGTAACTAGGAAATGAATAGATTAGCCAGATATGAGATCCACGGGGGGGGGGGTCTACAAACATGCCATGTCATGACGAATACTGAATGTTTGAAACTGTAATTAAAGGGAATTTCAAAAATTACTAATTAATAGCATGAGCTTCTCCACAAGTAGAAATTTTGATATTTATTTAGAACTTTAAATAGCATTTAGTGCTTTGATATTTCTTTTTCAAGGATGTAATAGCATTTATAAACCAAAAAACCTGAAGAAATATTCAACATTAACATTTTAGGATAAATACATCTGCTCTCATATAGGTATAAAAAAAAAACCTGGAAAATCGCTATTTGGTTATTGTAAGCCATACATTTAATGTTTGATAACAGAAATCTACACGTGGGAATATCTTCTTGACTATAGTTAAAGCGGAGCTCCATCTAAAAGGGGAAGTTCCGCTTTAAAGACTTAACCTTCGTTCTGCTGAAAAATTGACACCTTGAGGAGCGGGGGGAGTGAGCACCAATTTTGACAGGTGTCCGCTCCCACTTCCGCTCCGACCACCTAGGCAATCAGAAGCAGAAGTTGTCCACCCACCCAGCAATTGCAGACTTCTGTGACATGTGACAGGCCCCAGAAGACTGCTTGACCATTCATGTTGCGCAGAAGTGCTCGCGCATTCGCAGTTTGTGCACCTGGCTGTGAAGTTGCAAGCTGTCCCAGCCGGGTGCCCATAGTTAAGATGTCGGCTCCAAGGGAAGAAGACAGCAGGTGAAATCGGCTGGGGTGGGACGGGCGAGTGGCTGTTTTTTTTAAGTGAGCAGCTACAGTTTTTGAAGCTGCTGACTTATTTTTTTCACAGGAGAATGAAGCTCCTCTTTAACACCTATACACATTGGTTCCTACTGGAAGTAATGTAATCTACACGTGAACAGTCATATACATTATGTTGAGGTAGTTAAAGGGGTTGTAAAGGTAAAAATGTTTTAACCCTTTCATGACTAAGCCTATTTTTGGAATTTGGTGTTTACAAGTTAAAATCCATATTTTTTGCTAGAAAATTACTTGGAACCCCCAAACATTATATATATTTTTTTAGCAGAGGCTCTAGAGAATAAAACGGCGATTGTTGCAATATTTTATGTCACACGGTATTTGCGCAGTGGTGTTTTAAACGCAACTTTTTGGGAAAAGGGACACTTTCATGAATAAAAAAAAAAAAAACAGTAAAATTAGCCCAATTTTTTTGCGAAATGTGAAAGATAATGTTACGCCGAGTAAATAGATACCAAACATGTCACACTTTATAATTGCGCGCACTTGTAGATTGACGACAAAGTACGGTACCTAAAAATCTCAATAGGCGACGCTTTAAACATTTTTTACGGTTACCAGGTTAGCGTTACAGAGGAGGTCTACTGCTAGAATTATTGCTCTCGCTCTGACGATCGCGGCGATACCTCACATGTGTGACTTGAACACCGTTTACGTACGCGGGCGCGACTTCCGCATGCGTTTTCTTTGCTTCGCGAGCTCGCGGGGACGGCGGGCGCTTTGAAATTTTTTTTTTTATTTTTTTATTTATTTTATTTATTTTTAAATGACTAAATTGTTTAAAAAAAAAAAAAAAAAATTTGATCACTTTTATTGCTGTCACAAGGAATGTAAACATCCCTTGTGACAGTAATAGGTGGTGACAGGTACTCTTTATGGAGGGATCGGGGGTCTAAAAGACCCCCCACCCCTCCTTTACACTTCAATGTATTCAGATCGCCGAAAACGGCGATTCTGAATACCGGATATTTTTTTAAAACCGGCGCCATTGGCAGCCGAGTAAACGGGAAGTGACGTCATGACGTCGCTTCCGTGTTTACGATGAGGAGACTGGAACGAAGCCGATTACGGCTTCGTTCCAGTTCCTCCCCAGCAGCCAGAGCACCGGTAACAGCGGCGAGAGGCGGCGGGAGGGGGGGGCGTCCCCTCCCGCTCCTCCGGCATAACAGCCGAGCGGCTTTTAGCCGCATCGGTTGTTATGCCTGGATAGCCAATCGCCTGCTGTAAAAATCGGTACCGGGATGATGCCTGCAGGTGCGGGCATCATCCCGGTATAACCCCCGGAAGCCGAGTACGCAGATGTGCGTACGCTCGGCGGGAAAGGGTTAAGCTATTACCACTCTCTGTTACATACTGATTTCTAATAATTATATGATTTCCTCCAAAAATATTTAAATTTATTACCTGTTACATTTGTATGTAATAAGTGCCTTGATGCAATTCAGTTCGCTTTGTGCGCTATACAAATTATTAATTCATTCATTCGTCCTCCTGCTATCCTCCAGCGATTCTTTCCTCTACTTCTGTTTTTGCGGTGCGCATGCATTAAAGCAACGTCACGGCAACCACGGAACTACATTTCCCATTATGCTTAGTGGCATCGCGCATGCGCAGTGCCAATTTTTCTATATTTCATCACGCATCTCAAATTAGGGGGTGGGGTCAAGGCGGGGGCAGTGAAGATTAGTGCAAGTTACAAATAAGGCATGGGAGGCTGCACTGCGGCGTCAGACACGCCCACTAACCACCAGCCCCTGTGTTTCTGTGATACGTAGAGAGCGTTTCTCCACGCAGGGCTGTAGTCCTAGGGAGGGAGCGAACACGATCACTCACCACCAGGCAAAACGGCTCGACTGACGGTGACAAGCTCCATGAAAACAAACAGAAAGTGAGGATTTCAAACAAGGATTAGTGACATTTAGAAGAGAAATCGAAGGAACAGGTAAGGGAACTAGTACTGCATTAGCTTAAAGGAAGCTAGTTAGAAAATAAAAAATGTACCTTTACAACCCCTTTAAGCAGAAATCCAAGGCACGGTAAAAAAAATAAAAACACATTTAGTGAATCTCACTACGTAAATATGTATAAAGTATGTTTCTACTACAGGTTATTTGGCATAATAGTGGCCATATATGGCTCAAAAAGTGATATCTCCAATTTTAAGAATGTGGTTATATCTGCAATGCCATCAGTGAGAATCCTGGAGAGTCCCATCACTTTATAACACACTCAGTTACTAAGAAGAGATTCTTTACTGTCTATGGACAGCTTCACTTGCACGTATAAGCACTATACCTTGAACTTTTTTTCACAAGGGCTACTATATGCCCATATGATCAACAATGGTGAATATATAACCCCAGCTGCCATCTCAGATGCGGTCAATAGAAATCAATATAGGTAATGGAAACTAATCTTTAAAGTGTATTTCAACTCTTGCAGTCATAGTCAAGAAAAATGCCCTATATGGTGGTTATATGTTCCCATTCACATAGCATACCTCAATATAAAAAAAAAAAAATGGCTTACCTTTCTAGGTGTTTGGAGCAAGCCCCGGAAAAAACAGCAAGCTACTCTGAGCAATTTATATATAGATATATAGAGAAGAATCTCATTCTGTCCCCTCTGACAAAGTGAGACACAATGGGGTTTATTTACTAAAGCTGGAGAGTACAAAATCAGACTCACTTCTGCACAGAAACCAATCAGCTTCCAGGTTTTATTACCAAAGCTTAACTGAACAAGCTGGGGTTAGAAGCTGATTGGTGGCTATATAGAGGTGAAACTGATTTTGCACTGTCCAGCTTTAGTAAATAAACCCCATGGAGTTCCCACTCGTTAACAGACAATGAAGAAGCTCAGCTTCTAGATCTTGAACCCTATGTTAAAGCAGGGTTCCACCCTAAAGTGGAACTCCCGCTCATCGGAACCCTCCCCCCATCCGGTGTCACAGTTGGCACCTTTCAGTGGGGAGGGGGGTGCAGATACCTGTCTAAGACAGGTATTTGCACCCACCTCCGGGCATAGACTCCCGTGCCTCTTCCTGTCCCACCACTCTGTCTGCTGGGACACACACGGGTCCCAGAGACAGCGCGGACCATTCCTATTGCGCTGCTTGACTCGCGCATTTGCAGTAGGGAACTGGGAAGTGAAGCCGCAATGCTTCACTTCCTGATTCCCTCACCTAGAATGGCGGCGGCAGCAGCCGAGAGCCGAGCGATCGATTGGCCTCGGCTGCCGACATCGCTGGACCCTGGGACAGGTGAGTGTCCATTTATTAAAAGTCAGCAGCTGTAGTATTTATAGCTGCTGGCTTTTAATACTTTTTTTTTTTTTCAGTGAAATCCCTCTTTAACCCCCCTGGCGGTGTTCCCGAGTCTGGCTCGGGGGTGGAAGTTTTGTACTAAAAGCGGTAACCCCGAGCCGGACTCGGGACCGTATCGCTGAATGCAGGAGGAGATTACTTACCTTCCCCCGTGGATCCAGCGATGTCCCCCCGCTGTACGAGCGGCTCGTCCTCCGCCGGATCTATCACGGAGCTGATCTCCGTTCCCTGCGAGCGTTGCGACGCACTGGGACGGAGATCAGTGCCAAATTCAAAAAGTGAAACACACACATTACATACAGCATAATGTAATCTTACAGATTACATTGCTGTATGTAATTATTTCACATCCCCTTTGTCCCTAGTGTTATGCCCAGTGTCCTGCATGCAGTTTTATATTATAAAAACTGTTCTTTATGCCTGGAAACTGTAGATTGTTCATAGCAACCAAAACTGTCCCTTTACAGCAAAAATTATTTTAGACCAGCTAGAAAACACACGATAATAAATTGGAATCATTTGCAGAATTGAGCGATATTGATTTGTGGGGAGATCCGTCATCAAATACTGAAAAGTAATCACAGTGACAATTCTGCAACTGAGCAAATTTCAGTGTTTTTGATTTGATTACATTATTGAATAATTTTTATTATTGTTATATATTATTTGGTATAATTATTTATAGTTATTTATTATATTATAATTTATTATTTAATTTTTCAAACTTTATCATACCCGGGATGTCTGCTAGACTCTGGTTTGAACAGATTTAAGAGAGTTATTCTTAAGAATTGCAGGACTACAATATAAAACGCCAAATTTTCATGCAAAATAATTGTACCGCTTTTAGCACCTAAAATCCGAAATAATTGTACCACCAGGGAGGTTAAGGCAGCTTTGACATTCTAGTTTACAGCTGAAAATGAGATCTGCCAGCATAATACAGACAGGGTTAAGTACAGTAAATATTAATACCCTAGCCCCCTCTGCATAGCAGGGTGAAACTTTAGTTTTGGAGCTTTCAAAAAAGAGAAAAACATTTTTTATAAGTTTATTCTTTGTGAATAACAACATGTAGACAAATAAAAAGCGTTATCCTAAGTGCCCGTTCACACTACTGCGACTTGTCAGGCGACTTAGCCGCCTGACAAGTCGCGCTCCGTTCTGTACTATGGAACCGTTCTAATAGGAGCGACTCAAGTCGCTCCGACTTAGAAAAAGGTTCCTGTACTATTTTTTGGGCGACTTCAGGCGACTTGCATTGACTTCTATACAGAAGTCATTTTGCAAGTTGCCGCTGAAGTTGTGTGCAGGTCGCGTCTGTGAGTCGCGCTGCAAGTCGCGTCGCCCCTGTGTGAACGGGCACTAATTTGGCTGCAAAGGTGGAAATCTCTTTCAATTTTGGATGCAAATACTTCTACAGTATATCTCTGCTTGAAAAGCCAACTCTATTTTTTGTTCTGGATAGAGAAGGTATGACTATTGTTACTGATATCTGTATCCCTTCTCGGGACATTTTGCTTATTTCAGTGAAGAAAGTCTAGAACCTCTGTAAGGTTTTATCCTATTCTAGTAACCCATTACCGCTGTTCTCTATGGAAAAGCGTAATTCCAAATGAAGATCCAATAAAACACAACCCTCTACGCTCACTGTAAACGGATTTGTTTCCTAAAGTTTGCTGTAGTTTTATTGTATGAATGTTCTCATCCTTTCATTTTTCAAAACACCAACAAAAATCACACTAACTAGTTATTATAAAAACAAGGTGAAAAAAGAGCTGATGACATATTGATAAAGCACTAATCTCTAAATCTGGGTGTCAGTTATGGGACATGGTATGAAGATCTAGCTCCGCATACCAGCAATCCACAAACACAACGACAGATCTCATTGATCCCCAGCCAACAATTACTGGCCTCCGTCCCAGAGGCTATTTCAGTATCAGACTCTGGACAGCTATCAAAACTCTACAAATGTGTGTTCAGTGTCCAACTCGTGTGAGGCCATGCTAGAATGGCAGGTGTGTGTCTGTGGGACAGCTAATATCTTCATATTATGACTGACTGCTAAAATGTCTTACTTCTATCAGATGTGTGGTGAACAATGAGTATTTTCCATCTTTTATGGTGTTCTTAGGATTTTTTTTTTTTTTTAACTTGCCATTTTCATTTGCCTGCAGGTCATTATTGCAAAAACAAAAAAAATGAAATATTTATTTCACTGTTTAGATCTAAAGTTTTCCTCTGCATGTTACTGAACAAAAAAGTTAAAACTGAATATAAAATTGCAAACCGTTTAGGAGTCTAAAGTGCATGCTGTGATTTGTTTCAAGAGTCGTCACATCTCCTGGAAACGTAATGCTGTGCCTTATTCATGGGCTGGTCAACTTACAGCGAATTCTTAATAATACTTGTATATAAATGGCCCCAGTTCTTAGTAGGTAAAAAAAAAAAAAAAAAAAAAAACTGAAAACAATTCTAGACGCTTCAGCCCCGGAGAATTTACCCCATTCCTGGCCAGAGCACTTATTGCGATTCGGCACTGCGTCACTTTAACTGACAATTGCGCAGTTGCACCCAAACAAAATTGACTTCCTTTTTTTCCCCACAAACAGAGCTTTCTTTTGGTGGTATTTGATCACCTCTGCGTTTTTTATTTTATGCAATATAAACAAATGCAATATAAACAAAAAAATAGCGACATTTTATAAAAAATCTCTATTTTTTTAAACTTTTTTTGTTATAATAAATATCCCCCCCCCCCAATATATAAAAACCATTTTTTTTCCTCAGTTTAGGCAGATATGTATTCTACATGTTTTTGGTTAAAAACAAAACAAAAAAAAACGCAAAAGTTATAGCGTCTACTAGATCGTTTTATGGCCTTTTTTAAAAAAAAAATGTGTTTATTAGTAATGGCAGCGATATGCAATTTTTATCGGGACCGCGACATTATGGCAGACACATCGGACACTTTTGACACTATTTTGGGACCATTGTCATGTATACAACGATCAGTGCTATAAAAATGCATCGATTACTGTGTAAATGACACTGGCAGGGAATGGGTTAACCAGTAGGATACGATGAAGGGGTTAAGTGTGTCCTAGGGAGTGATTCTAACTGTGGGGGGGGGGGGAGATGAGCTTCAACTCACATGACAGAGCGATCACTGCTTCTGATGAAAGGGTGCGGTGATCTCTGTCATAACACAAGCCAGAATGGGGAAATGCCTTGTTTACATAGGCCCTTCCCTGTTCTGAGGCTCCGTGACACTATCGTCGGGAGATCGGCCAACATAGAGTCCGCCGGTCCTGCGGGCACGGTCACACTGTACGCAGCGGGTGCGCCTGCTATCCCTGCCTCTTAAAGGGGACGTACAGGTACGCCCATTTTCCCACCGTCGCCACTGTGCCGACGTATATCGGCATGCAGTGGTCGGAAAGTGGCTATAATACCAATGAAAGTGGTTTATTTGTTATAGCCTCACCAAGAAGTCTCTTTATATCTCAATATCATGAGTATTAGATGGAATAATTGTTTTTTGATGCTCATCGTTTTGTATTTGTCTATATCCACCTACACAATGTAATGTAATTTAATTGGAACCATTTTTGTTATTCTTATCTGTAATTCTCGTTAAAACCTTTCATAAAATGTTTTTGCCAAAAATAAGGAATAAAGCAAGCCACACTGTTCTCATGTGGGTGAAATGTAGTATAAAAATGCAAACGTGAGCTTTTAAAGCAGAACTCTAGACAAACATTAAATAAGAATTACAATTCCATTAAAAGATAAAACAACAAAACCAGTTTTAGTGCAATAATCACCTTCAATCCATAAACATTGCCACGCAGTACATATTTTCTACCACTAGATGTCCTCCGTTTGGCAGCCAGCATCATTTAACATATTTGCTATGAGCCCAAGTCATTCTGTACCCACCCCAGCCTGTTTCTAGATCATGAAAGAAGAAACAGCAAGCACAGTGATCGGCTCATATCGCACTCATCTGTCACTGTGCTTTCTCTTCACATCAGCAAGCTTTTTGAACTAAATGGCTCCTTTTACTGCCACTTCCTCATACGTGCCAATCCTGCTGTACAGGGACTGCAAAAGACTTTTACCAGGTCAAATTAAGATACTTAAACTGCTTGCATTGAAAAAAAAAAAATGAAAACTGTATTTCCACTTCTGCAATCAAACTGCAGAAAAGCAGCTCACTCACTGTCTGTTATGTGTTCTGCCTAAGAAACCATTAACAGTCTTGCAGTGTCTTTGTCCCCACACAAAGTAAGGCTGGCCATACACGGTGTAAATTTCTTTCCTGCAACCACCAGATTCCATCATCAATACAGACAGTGCTGACAGGGGAATTAGCCTAATGCACATGATCGGAATTCTTCTCGGAAAAAGCTCTGATGGGTTTCCCGTCTGAATTCTGCTCAAACTGTCTTGCCTACACACGGTCACACCAAATTCTGACCGCCAAGAACGCGGTGACATAGAATATGTACGACGGGACTAGAAACAGGAAGTTCAATAACCAGTAGCCAATAGCTTCCGTCTCGTAGTTGAATCTGAGCATGCGTGAGTTTTTGCGCGTTGGAATTGCATACACACGATCGGAATTTCCGACAGAAAGTTTTTCCACCGGAAAAATTGAGAACATGCTATCAAATTTTTGCTGGCGGGAATTCGGCCAGCTAAATTCCGATAGAGCATACACACGGTTGCATTTTACAATGAAAGGCTCGCAGCATAAGATGGCGATTATCAATCAACTTGGTACATTCAGCCTGCCCATTAACAGTTCGGATCTCGGCTGGTTCCTGCTGAACCGGGCGAGATCTGAACCGTCTATACCCAGCCTAAGCTATCTTTTATTAACATACAATGCAGGTGGGTGGATTCTAAATTTTTTAACTTTTTGTTAGGACAGACAGTGGTCAAATCTAGTTTACAGCTGATAATAAAGAACTGTGAAGACAATACATGGTACACATTACTCCACAGCCCCCTTCTGAGCATGACAACACAGGGACAACATGCAAGAATCTTTAAAGTGGTATTAAACCCAAAACCAAATATAATATATTGCAGCTTACCAATCCTTAGATGTGGTGGCTGCAATAGTTTTTATTTTATTTTATTTTTTAGACTTTTTCCCTTTCTGTCCTAACCTGGTCAGATCTACTAGTAACACTGTTTTAGAGTGTTCCCACTCTAGAGGAAGGGGCACAGGGAGCACCTTTACACAGTAGCATTGTCAGCCTAGGGGAAGGAAGCGTTAGATGGACTAGCATTGTAAGTGGTCCTATCAGTGGTAAGTGGTTTGCCTCAACACCCTTAACTGATACATTTGCAGGAGAGCTTGTTCTTTTGAAAAACAGACTCACTGGCCAAATTACCAATTGAGAATAAAGGAAAGAAGCCTAAAAAAAAGACTAATGCAGGAATCACATCTAAGAATTGGTAAGCTGCAATATAATAAAGGTTTGCTTTTGGGTTTCATGCAATTTTCAGTAAAAAGCACCTAAAAAAAGTAAGCTGCAGTTTTTATTATTTTTTTTAAGTTATGCTATGTGAATAGAGACATGTAAACAATGTAGGCGTTATCCCAATTTGGCTGAAAAAAGGGGAAAGCACTTTATTTGTGTATTCATGATTAAAGAACTGCATGTGTATAATTTAAATCTGCCTAGCATTCAGCTTTAAATACAGGGATAAACTGCTTAGAAAGCAGCCGGGGACTTGTGCGTGTCACTGACTGAAGGGATCTGAAGCAAAAAGTAGCAAAAGGGAATATTTAGTCTGTAATCCCGACACAGTGTAATGGACTCAAACACACTAATGCTCAAATTCGAACTGCTGTGTAGGCTAAACTGAATACAGACAGCAGTGCCGGCCCATGCTGAGCCCGAAACCTATGTTCTCCTCAGTGGTCATTCCCTTTCCACCACCACCACACAACATCCAGCACTCATGTATAATCAGCCTTAGGCTACCCATAGACATAAGACATTGCTTGCAATGCTTGTAGCAGATTCCCCAGGCAAATGACAGTTTGCATGAAATATTGTTCCAGAAACACTTCTGAATTTCTCTGCCCAAAATAATATTACACCTACGATACTCACAGGAGCCAGGAAAAGCAAAATAGAATGTGTCCTAAGTTTCTGTAATACATGCACTTTTCCCCATGTTTTATACCTTTAAAGTGTTACTAAACCTGGTCTCCCACAGTACACAGAACATGGAAATGCAATTATTTTAGTAAATATAAACTGCTAAATCACCTCCTTTCTCATGAGCAGTTAGAGTAGTCTTGTGACATCTATCAGTGTCCAGCCAAGCACTGGTTAAAGCTTGTAGGAGGAGTTTTCTGATTGTGCTATGAGACTGCAAGACCCCTGACCCTCTGTCTGGACAGTGCTGATTGGCCTTGTGCAAATCATATGAACTCTCCCCCAAAAAAAAACTCTCCAGCAATACACACCAAACTAAGCATGTGCAGAGTGACTCTATAGACTCTGTGTTATCAGGAAATTATCAGGGGACAGTGGAAGGAGGGGAGGATCAGAGAAGACAGGATCAAACAGCTATTTCACACAATGTAGTGGAACCACTTAGGTTCCATAGTGAGGTCAACAAGCATGCTTTACTGCACGTATTGACTGATTTTACTGCTGTGGGTTTAGTAACACTTTAAACTCTTGCCCTCCACATAACACACATTTTCAGCAACAAAGTGGGTGGGCTTCAACTCCATACGCATACATAGGCAGCATAGGTTTCTGTGTCATGTGCATGCACACTGGGCACTTCCAGCAGAGTGACTGAGCTATCAAAGACCAAGCATGGCAAGCTGCAGACTCCTCCAGTGCCAGTTTATGGGGAAGGGGGCCAATAGTGACCAAACAACATATTCTAACTTTTGTTTTTGTTATCCATCCTACCAGCAATGAGCCTCAGATGTCAGTGTCAACAGTGTGCGCAGCACTTTACAATGTTGCGACAAACAGTATAGTTACAATACAATTCAATACAGGAGAAATCAGAGGTCCCCTTATAAACATATATTGTCTATGAGGATCACTACAGTACATACTCATATATATATATATATATATATATATACACACACACACACATATATATATATACACACATACACAAACATATATATATAAACATATACATACATACATATAAATACACCAGCTACAACAAATTTATCATTTTGAGAGAGTATTCCAATGAAATGTATTGTCATTTAACACACTTCTCTGGTATCTGCCAGTCATCAGCATTTAAATCCTTCACTTAAGAGTACAGCAGAAAGGGGCATTAGTGATCTCTTCACTGTCCAAAAAAAGCACAAAAAAAATCTGGCACACACAATGATACATCTGATCGCAATGTGGACTTCTAAAGCGAAGCAGAGAAAATGACTTCCAAAACTCCAGATTGTTTATTTGAGATTATGCCTGGAACACTACAGATGGTTGTAATACCAGGAATTTTATTCAGTCTGACTTCTTAATATTTTCCCTGGGCGGAAGCATTCCAAAAATGGAGCATAGTTTGAAGATCCCAATATTACATTTGTATGACCTGAGATGCTCTCTAAATAGAGAATTCAAATGTAAAGTATTCTCCAGAGAGTCCAGAAACCAAGATAGATAATAGATAAAGTTATCATACGCAGCTATCCCCTTTTTTGCAATCTTCTATATACCAAGGCACTCAAAGAGCCAATGAGGTGTGCTGCATAGAAATGTGCTGTCAAGGAAAATGCTGATAGAAGATAAGTGCAAAGTGAAAAGCGGGATGAATTTGTCGGTCTGCCGCTGCTCTTTCACTTCCCAGTCAGCAGGCTGAGGGTGAGGAGAGGTGTCAGCTGCCTGCCAGGGCTGGTTGAATCTCCAAATGTTCTAGAAAGAAATACAAACATTTTGGCAGGTAAAACTGCTCTCATATACTGTATGTATTCCAGTTGTGTATTTAGCTATTTGCCTGGTGTTCAGCTTTTGGCTCCATGTACACTAGCAGATCCTAAACTTGAGTTTAGGAGCTTTTGGCGTTTTTCTGCCAAAGCTCTTAAATGTGTCCATGTACACTTAGGCTTTAATAATCACTTAGGAGCTGCTGAGGTTAGAGGAGGTTCAACCTCCAATAACCTCCCTCTCCTGAAAGCATGGGAAATGTAGTTCCAAAACATCTGGGGTGCCAAGGTTCGCCATCACTGCACTAGAGACTCCCTCCTGAGAGTTTAGACTCTTTCCATTAAGCCAGCCATACATGGATCAAATCTCGGCTGGTTCATCAGGGACCGCCTGAAGTTCGATCCATCTATGGGCAGGCTGCTTGTACTAAAATCGATCGACTTCAGTACAACCAGCCTGTCAAACTAGCACAACACAATAGCGCTGCAGGCCAATGGCTGAGAGAGCTGACCCATGGTTGTAGGAAAGAAAATCGCATCATCTATGGCTTTCCTTAAGTGTTGATGGTGTAATGCCTTCCGCAGAGCTATTGTATTCTGCCAGCAGGGGAGGCCCTTCCCGGCCAGCAGAATACAGTGATTACTGATAGTGCTATGGCCACTGGCAGCAATCATATGTAAGAAAATCCAACAGGCTGGTTGTACCCAAGTTGATCGATGAATCGACATGGGTACAATAAGCCTACCCATACATGGATCAAAATTCGTCCAGTCCCTGCTAAAAATGTATGAATTTCGAACCATGTATGGCTGGCTTTAGACTCTCCCTTGGAGGAATGCAGACATGCCAAGGAAAGGGATCTAATTCGCACATGATTTTAACTTGAGATAAGGGTTTTAGCCACAACTCAATACAAACTACATACCTTTTTTTTTTAAATGACAGACACCAACAGACTTCAATGACAAGTGAGCTCCCTTTCTAGTATGAATGGCCAGACTAGAGATTACTGAGAAACCATAATATCATTTGTAGAAACATGTGATTGTTTCCTTATGTCTCTCAAGCATTAGTGCAGAATTGCTGTGATCTTTACTACTTTGATCTGCAGCCACTTCTAAAATGTTCCTCCTAAATATCCACAAAAGAACAAAATAAAACTGGAAACAATTAGTAGGGAACCAGTGGTAAGTTTACTGCCTGAGCTACAAGCTCAGAGGGTTTTCTAAAGAATAAAATAGACCTGTGTGAGAAACCTAAATGGATGGCAACAATGGTCACCTCAAAGGCCACATTCTAGTTCCAGGGTAGTAAACTTAATATATTCTGCTTCACTTACGTGATCCAAAATGGAATTCGGAATAAAAATGTGAGAATGCCATGATCCAGGTGTGGCTTTACAGGTATTTTGCTTTGGGTCAGATTCCCTTTAAAACTGAACTTCAGGTAAATTATAAAAAAAAAAATGTATATATAAACACACACGCACAATTAGGCCTTTAGCTTCCTATGATCTTTTCTAGTAAGGTTTATGAGAGGGAGGGGTACCATTCTCAGCCAATTGGGGCCTAAATGTTTTGAACATTAATGCCAGAGCATGCAGGATGCTATATTACAGGAATTAACTCATCAGTATGTTGCAGCCCCCTCCATTGTGCAAGGCTGGGGATGGTCCTAAACCAGGCTGTACTGCTTATTTGCAGAAGGGCAAACTAAGGTACTAACCCCAGCTATAGTGTTTGTTGGCAGAGGTACCTGGGCCTCAATGTTAGGATTAAAAAACATGATATACAATGTGTATTCTTATTGCATGGAGTTTAGATTTAAAGCATAACCAAACTTTCCATGGAAACTTTCCCCTATATAAAGTGCAACATACAAGTCATCCATCATAACAAAGACCTCAAAAGCATTCTAATTCTGACTTTCCAACATCATTCATAACAGATGACATATACCTGCACATGCTCAGTGTGTCCTTCATTCTCGGCATCCTTGTTGTGCCGGTGTCTTGTAAAATAGGGTCCTCCATCAGATGATGTCCCCTGCGTACTGCGCATGCGCAGTACACAGGAACACAGATTCCGAAAATTGCCGAGGATGAACGGCGCCTGCGCCGTGAGTCCAGGTTCTATCCCCACTATCCAAGTGGACATAGAGTTAGAATAAAAAAGAGCCGAGCGGAGCGAGGCCGAGCCCGAAGCGTGGCGAGCGAAGCTCGCCCGCGAGGGGCCCTCTAAAATTCTTAACCCTATGTCCGCTTGGATAGTGGGGCTACCTCCTCCACTCACGGCGCAGGCGCCGTTCAGCTTCGGAGTTTTTCCGAAGCCTAGTCTTCTCCGTACTGCGCATGCGCAGTACGGAGCGGACAGCATTTGATAGGCGGACTCTATTAGGCAGAACACCGGGACCTGCATTGAGCCTTGCTGGGATGACGGCAGGATAGGTGCTTGTGATATCTGAGCGGCATTTGTTGCCAGCATCAGTGAAATGTGGACGGCAGTAGGGGGGAAATAGGTGCCAGGCTGTATCCAAGAAGGCTCTGGCTTCAATGGGAGTGAAGGTCGTGCAGACAGTAGTATCACGCTCATAAGGCAGAGATATTGCTGTAATTATCTGTTCTAAAACATCTGGAGAACTTCTGTAATCGTTTTTTTGCTAGTGGTTGCTTCTGGTTTACGCCTGCTTTTAAGACAAAATTATATCCAAAGCCGTATATACATTTCACAAAAAGGAAAAAGGGCCAGACTCTTGGTTTGCAAATGGCAAAATATACTCATGAATGGGTTTATCTATAAAAAGAGAATAATGAGAATAATCCTGAGAGAAAGAAATAATCTATTGGGTGGCTGCAGGCAAGATTTATAATTTATGTTCTTTAAGTATATTTTTAGTAGTCTTGGAGACATCCAGGTCTTTTCCAAATATTCCATTCGTAGTAGTCATTTATTATATCATGATTTTTCCTTTATATACACAAGCTTCTTAATATTTAGGGACATCGAGTTTTCTCATATCACTATAATATTTATATTTTACTTTTTCCATTAGGTTTTACTTCAGTAACATCTTTTTGGGTTGACTTTTGGATTTACCAACGCCATCCAGAATAAAATGGATAGGTTTACTCATTTCCTTTTTTCCCCTTACTGTTAATAACAGGATTGTTGGAACTTATATCCTATTAAAGAGGAAGTAAACCCTGATGGGTTTACTTCCTCTTTCATTCCCTGCAAAGGCAAAGCATAATGGACTACTATGCATCGCATAGTAGCCCATTATGTGTCACTTACCTGACACAGGAGCCAGCGATGTCACCGCTGTCCCCTGTAGTACGGCGCATCCATCTTTTCGGTGGGTTCTCGCAGCTCCGCCGCTGTCATTCGGCGGAGCCGCGATGACGTCACTCCCGCGCATGCGCACGGGAGCCGACACGCACGGCAGCTCCATTGTTGGAAATGCCGCGCTCAGTGCTCCTGCGCGCCACTGTATGCGCATGCGCCGTAGACAGCGGTGCCTGTCTTCGGGCAAATACCTCCTAAACCGTATAGGTTTAGGAGATATTTCTTGGACCTACAGGTAAGCCTTAATCTAGGCTTACCTGTAGGTCAAAAGTGGTTTGTAAGGGTTTACAACCACTTCAACTCCCTATCATTTGTGCTGATAAAATAACACTGTATGTTCAGTACTCATACATACATTTTCATCACGCTGTATTCTTTAAAGCCAAAAGTGGAAGCTTTCGGGGGGAGTGAATACCTGTTTTTGACAGATACTTGTCACCCACCCTTGGGAGACTGTGGCACGATGACCCCCCCCCCTCCCCCACCACCGGGCGAATTAGAAAGCTCAGCGCGCTTTGTGCATGTGCTTTAGGGAATCGGCTGTGAAGCTGAAAGGCGCCACTGCTGGTTTTCCTTACCATGAATGGCGGCGGCAGCATCCAAGAGCCGACCGGAAAATCGGCTGGGGTTCCAACATCATGGGATCGATGGACAGGTAAGTGTCCTTGTCCTACAGTACAGTACAATTTCTTTGGGAGGGGGGGCGTAACTACTCTTTAAGATGTATATATTGCTGCATATAATTTTGCACTGTGTTATATTATATAATTTAATAATATTAGTGAAAACAACAAGCGGATTTATATTTTAGAGCTTTTTAAAAAGTTTTTTTACTAAAAGCTTTAAAAAAGGCGTACACATCAAGTACCTCTCAGTGTGGAATTCTGATAAAAGAACAATATCATGTATTCAGGTGCATGACAATGTAAATTCATTGGCAAGCCTCTGAAGTTGTGCCATATTTACATATTTATGCCTGTGTACGTAAACATATGTAAATATTCAGCATTATGTAGAACAATGCAGGCTTGAATTACTATGGAGTTATCGTTACCGGTACAGTGAAAGTGACATTATTATGGGAAGAAAGGAAGCAAATGGAAACAGGAGATTGTACACGTTGGGGAAAAAGAACTAGTCTCACTCAGTACAATGGCTAGAGTAAATATTGGTGTTACCAAAGAGCTTTCTTTTAACCACTTTTTTTTACTGGTTTTACAATATGCTTAGTCATTTGCAAAGAATTACAGGATTAGTAAGATTTTTTTAAAGAAAATCTGTCACCAGCAAAAAAGTATTTCAACAAAAGCAGTAAACCGATTACATAAAAGTAACTTTATTTTTGCAGGCTTTCACTGTCCAGACTAAAGCCTGGGAGACATCAGCCAGTTCAAAAAAAAAAAAAAAAAAACGGTCGATATTCGGCCCATGTGTATGTCAGACAGAAGCTGGCCGGCTTCAGTCAGATGTGCACACTTAAAAACCAGGAGCTGACCGTCTCCTGATCAGAGCTCTCAGCCAATGGCAGGGAGCGCTAATCGGAGTGTTACGGCAGGGGGAGGGGACGTCCCCCTGTCAGAACACAACAGCTCAGTGGGAAAGATCACTGGACTAACCTCGTCTCTGACCAGAGCTGACAGTTTATGGTAAAACTCATAGTGTGTGCCAGGCTTTAAAGGGTTGTAAACTCCAAAAAAAAACTGCAAGACAAAGGCATAATGAGCTGGCATTATGGAATACTTACCTTAGATCGACGCTGTTGCAGTGGTCCCCGCACACCGCTGTGACCGGTGACATGTCTCCCAGAGTTATTTCTGGGTTCGCAGGCTCTGGCGCTGTGATTGGCCAGAGGCACGATGACGTCACTCCCACACATACGCCCGAGAGCCGCCAGTCACGGCATGGGTACTGAAGATACGGGCGCGGCCATTTCTTCAGTGTGCATGTGCCGGTGATGTTGGTGCACGTGTATACAGTAAAATATCTCCTAAACTGTGCAAGTTTAGGGGACAATAACGGTACCTATAGGTAAGCCTTATTATAGTCTTACCTGTAGGTAAAAGTGATGCAACTAGGTTTACAAACCATTTACAAAAATTTTGTAAACTGGCCCTTGGAACCTATTGCATATGCCAACAAATGCTTGAATAGTTGTTTAGCTGTTTTCCAAATCACCCATTACCCCACATACGGGATGCACTATTTAAATTTCAACCACAGCTCCAATGGCTGATAACCCCTCTTGATGTTCCTATTTACCACCAAACGTGATAAACAGCCTTAAGGGCCGTACACACGCAGACACAGTTTCTATTGAACATTCGGCCTGTGTGTACTGCAACCCGTTTGACCGGCTTCTGTTGAAGGGGCATGACTGAAATAGGTCTGCCGATCGGCATCCAATCAGCGCTCTTCCTGTCAGAACACAATAGCTTAACTGAAGAGCTCAAGAGGAGCCACTTTACTAAGTCTGCAAAGTTAGTACAGCGCCCCCCCCTTAAGGTTTTTTTTTTTCATTCAGCCCTATGGGTTGAATGATAAAAAAAAAAACACAGTGAGGATCAGGCTTTAGGCTGGCCATAGACGGTTCAAATTTTGGCTGGTTCAGCAGAACTGGACAAGATTTGAAATGTGTATGGGCAGGCTGAATGTACCAAGTTCATGGCCTGCTTTACTTTGGGAGGGAGACAGTGGTAGCTGGATCAAAGCTTGACCAAATCAGCTTGGGTTAAAATAAAAGTACATAACAAAAAAACAGGCATGCTAGCACCTAGGTTTCTGGGTCCAGTTTACTCTTGATAAAGCCCTGCTAAAATATTACAAGCAGTGGCCAGGCTCTGTTTAGCATTTCAAACTCCCTATTTCCGGAAATAGGGCAAGGTCATAGCTTTTTTGAACTTTCCAAATGCAACAACATTCAAAGTACCAAATAACCAAGCCAGTCATAGTTATACCATGAGCATCCATAATAGAGGTCGACCGATATATCGGCCGGCCGATATATCGGCCGATATTTGGCGTTTTTTAATTAATCGGCATCGGCCGATTGTGCTGTTAAAAAAGACCGATGATATATTCAGCGCGACTTGCAAATGACTTCAGTAATAGAAGTCAGTGTAAGTTGCCTGGAGACTTGAGTGAAGCCACTTGTCTTCTCTCTGGGCAGTCTGCCAAGTAAAGATCAAAAGGATACAATGTTTACACTTGAATGAATGAACTCAACTCAGTGTGTAGAGTTCTCAGTTTAACCATTTAAAGACTAAATCTTTTTTGACACTTGATGCTTACAAATAAAAATCCTGTATTTTCTGCTAGAAATTCACTTAGAACCCCCAAAACGTATATATATATATTTTTTAGCAGAGATCCTAGGGAATAAAATAGCGGTTGTTGCAATATTTTATGTCACACGGTATTTGCGTAGCGGTCTTTCAAACTAAATTTTTTTTGGAAAAAATACACAGATTTAAAAAAAAAAACTGTAAAGTTAGCCCATTTTTTTTCATCCAAAAGTTTTGATTACCTGTTTTTGTGTAATATATAAAAAAAAAAGTTTATATATATATATATATAAAATTTAGCGTCGCTTTACCGTCATTTTAGCGGGGCACTTATAATCCAGCTAGCAGCCCAGGAAGGGGTTAAATGTGCCAGTGGAGCGCCACTGCCAAATCGCATTGTAGGTGCTTCGGCAGCGGTGCCCATTCGTTTCAATAGGCAGGAGTGGTGGAGGAGCGGTATACACCACTCGAAAGATGCTGCTTGCAGGACTTTTTTTTAACGTCCTGCCAGCGCATCTCCTCAGTGTGAAAGCACTCGGGGCTTCCACACAGACTGCAGGGGAGCCGTTTTGCAAGCACTTTACAGGCGCTATTTTAAAGCGCCTGAAAAACGCCCCAGAGGGAAAGGTGTCTAACTGTTAGATTTTATCAGGTGAAGGGGAAAAAATAAATAAATAATCGGCCTAACATATCGGCCCAAAAAAATCGGCATCATATATCGGCCATCGGCCGTGGCGATTTCTAAATATCGGTATCGGCATCGGCCAGAGAAAAACCCATATCGGTCGACCTCTAATCCAAAACAAAACTCCAGTCTAAGAGACCTGTCAACACCATCAGTGCCAGACAGTCATGATTAAACTGACCCTAGAATTAAACTTGAAGGAATAGCCCCATAAAGCAATATCAATCGCTGACAAGGTAAAAAACTGCCAATAAAGCTGTGATGAAACTCACCACGGGCGAATAGGAAGGCAACTCATGATGTCTGAATCTTCTCCGATTAGCGGGACGTGCCCCTGCGTAGACCTTTTTCTAGAGTTCAGGCTCTACCTAGTCACCTCATGTCTTAATGGCCAATCCTAATGGAGCAACTTAACGTGTTTTAGGTTGATGCTCACATAGATGCCAAGCTTCTAGCGGAGGGGGGTTCACGGGGGCTTCATTGTTGGTTAAATTCACTTAATTTCCTGTTTCTGTGACCATAAAGGTGTGGAAGAATCACCCAATTAGGACACAGGCAGCAATGTGATATTGGCAGAAGTTATAACTATGCATCCCTCTCAAAAAGGAAGCTATAACTGCTTTCTATGCGCCTTCTGATAAATTACCCCTACTTCCGGCACCAGTGACCATCTAGGAAGTAAACAAAAGTCTTCCTAATACGGTTATAGTCAACAAAAAAATCTTACAATAGTTTTATCACTTCCTCGGTCTACAAACCCCCCCCCCCCCCCCCAAAAAAAAAAAAAAGCAATTTCTGCAGTATCTCAGCCTGCTCTTCAAACGTGTTAATCTTCTGAAAGATTTGCTTTACAATATGGTTGCACATTTTAGTTTTAGCAAACATCTCAAAGGCTCTTTTTTTTTTTAATGCAGATTAAAACCCTGTGTACCTATGAGGAAGTGTTGAAAGCATGATCATCATCTTCTTCAGGCACCTGGGATGAAATACTTGCACCTCTTTTGTCATTAGGCATACTCAAGAAGGCAGGGCAAAGAGCAATGACCATGTAAACAAAACAAAAAGGCCAGAACAATGAGAGATTAATTTCAATAGGTTACTGTGGGGTTCTTTACCGTGTATATTTCTCTTTGTCTTCTTGAATAAGGCTGCCCATAAAAAATAGAGGACATTAAAAAAATTCAGTCCTCTTTAAATATGTGTTACCCGACATAAAAAAGCCAAAACCAATGCCAAAATCAAAGATATAGAAGAGTTAACAGTAAATATAATATCTAGCTTGAAAGGGAACAGCTGGAGAAAAGCAAAGAAAAAAACTTTTTGTAATAAAGTTAAAGAGGAAGTGGAAACCTGGGTGTTCCCTGTTTGTGTCACATTCCACACAGACACCAGGGACCCTGCAAGAAGGCATATTTCACTAATATTAATTCCAGATTCTAACAATTGGCTTAATAGGATTTTCAAGCATTACATGAAATTTTGTGGACAGCCCTTTGAAATAAAAGACATTCAACAGTCGCCAACTTTGTTTTTCTTTTAAACCACAATACCTCTACCACCAATACAAAGCAGGGGGAGGCAAAATTGGAACTTTAATGTGCCACCCAGAGAAAAAAAAAAAACACACACACACACACACATAATAAATAGAACCAGCAACCTCTTTATAATACAATTAAAAAGAACGAATCTATCAAGTTAGAGTGCAATCACACTTGCGAATGCACCCTGCCAGTGATTACATGCGAGAACCTCAGCGGGAGTTCTTGTTATTAGCTGCAAGTAAACAACCCTACTGAAAGCAATGGGAGGCTGCCAGCTCTCACAGCTGAGCTACAGACAACATTATGGTTTATGAAAATGTCTTTTGTATGGTGCCTAGGATCAATTTGGCAAATTGGGGAATCTCAGAAGGAAACAAAGCTGCCATATCAGTGTTTTTTTTGTTCCTCCTGTGTCATATCTGTTCACTTGTTGTCGCCTGGATTGCCTAACTGGCACCCATTTTATAATGTTTTTTTCAGCTTTGGATAAAATATGGAAAGGAAAAAGCACATTCTACAAGACCAGTAGCAACGTTGTGAACAGAAGGGTCAGAAGCTTCATTGGAATAAATGTAAGGCTACAGTGGAGCAGAGCTTTTATCCAGGCCAAATATAAAGAAAGGGAGGGACAACAGCCTGCAGAACCTAGGGTATGATAAGGGCCATGTTTATCCTCTCAGGTACCTGTCCTGTCAGTGGTCGCAGCTCTTTCGGCAATATCTGTGGAGATTGTGGATAGACACTCACAGGAAAGCTACTGATTCTCGCCACTGGAAAGCAGTGTTTGTAATCACCCATTCAAATTGCTTTTGGGGCACAAAAAAAAGACTTATATAATGCTTTGTATATATTTCAAGAGACAGTTTCTGACATCTACTTTCAGACTGGGGTGTTGGGGACATCGGCGGTAAAGCGCCGCTAATTTTATGTCCTCCCTGGGTCAGCTCTTAGCCTCCCATGGCTTCCAATACCATTTATATGCTGATGACACCCAAATCTATCTCTCTGCCCCTCAACTCACCCCATCAATCTCCTCACACATCAATAATTTACTAACAGACATATCAGCCTGGATGTCTAACCCCTTCTGAATCTAAAACTGAGCTCTTAATATTTCCTCCCTCACTTGCCCCCTCCCCTGACTTCTCTGTCAAGATCAATGGCACATCTATCAGTCCATCCCCACCTGCCAGGGTGCTACGGGTAACCTTAGACTCTGAACTGTCCTTTCAGGCCCACATACAATCCCTGTCTAAATCATGCCGCCATAGCCTCCGCAACATTTTCAAAATACGCCCATTTTTAACCAATGACACCACCAAGCTTCTAATTCATTCCCTTGTTATCTCTCGCCTCGACTACTGCAACTCCCTCCTCATTGGATTACCTTTACATAGACTATCCCCCTTTCAGTCCATAATGAATGCTGCTGCAAGACTCATCCACCTTACCAACCATTCAGTGTCCTCCACCCCTCTCTGCCAATCCCTCCTCTGGCTTTCATTCACCCAACAAATAAAATTCAAAGTACGAACAATAATTTACAAAGCCATCCATAACTAATGCCCCCAGCTACATCACTAACCTAGTCCCAAAATACCAACCAAGCCACTCTTTTCGGTCCTCCCAACATCTTCTGCTCTCTAGCTCCCTTGTCATCTCCTTGGATGCTCACCTCCAGGATTTCTCCAGAGCTTCTCTCACCCTTTGAAACTCCCTACCCCAATCTGTCCAACTGTCCCCTAATCTATCCATCTTTAGATGATGCCTAAAAAACCTTCTCTTTAAAGAAGCCGATCCTGTTTCTAACTAACACTGTTTTACACCTTCCATCAGCTCATCCCCCACAGCTATTACCTTTTGTATCAACTGAATCTCCCTTTTTAGATTATAAGCTCTAATGAGCAGGGCCATCTGATTCCTCTTGTACCAAATTGTAATGTAACTTTAATGTCTGCATTTATTTTGTTAAGCGCTGTGCAAACTGTTGGCATTATATAAAACCTGTATTATAATAATAATAATAATATAAAATAGGGGAAAGGTATACACCTGACTGAGGCTCTGCCCGAGTTAGAGAGAATTACTTCTCCACTTTGTTACCGCTGGAGGCAAAGAGGTCGACATCAGGAAACCCTCATGTGTCTGTGATTTCTTTGAATATATCTGGGTTCAGTTCCCATTTTATCTGCTGCACTTATACTTTGCTGAGGTAATCTGCCAAGACATTCAGAGACCCTTTGACATGAACTGCTAATAAGTATATATTTTCATCATCATGTTCATCATATATTTTCATATCAACAACTTCATCTAGTGGCCATAATGCAGTATTTTTCTGATATTCATTTATACTGAATAAAGTGTAACATTTGACTGAGAGAGAGAACAGCCCAATAACATTTGATTTTGTCCCCATTCTCACAGAATGAATGTACATGAAGTTTCACAGTGTGGATGCAAAATTGCTTGAAAATAGGCCTAACCCTTCCCCACGCTGTCCAAAATAAAAAATAAATAAAAATTCTTTGTAATATACATGGCAGCACAAAAAAGAACAAGCAGATTGCAATGAAATTATATCCAAGTGAAAGATCAACCTATCTATGTTAGAGGTCGACCGATATATCGACCGGCCGATATATCGGCCGATATATCGGCCGATATTTGCCGTTTTTTAAATAATCGGCATCGGCCGATTGTGTTGATAAAAAGCCGATTCTACAGCGGGACTTTGAAATGACTTCTGTAAGAAGTCAGTGTGAGTTGCCTGAGTCCTCATAGCAACACTTTCCTCCTCTCTGGGCAGACTGCCAAGAAAAGAACTAAATGATACAATGTTTACACTTCTGAATGAATGAAGTCATCTCTGTGTGTAGAAGTTCTCAGTTTAACCATTTAAAGACTAAATCTTTTCTGACACTTGTTGCTTACAAGTAAAAATCCTGTATTTTCTGCCAGAAAATCACTTAGACCCCCCAAAAATTATATATATTTTTTTTAGCAGAGATCCTAGGGAATAAAATAGCAGTTGTTGCAATATTTTATGTCACACGGCATTTGCACAGAGGTCTTTCAAATGCATTTTTTGGGGAAAAAAATACACCATTTAAAAAATAAAAATAAAATAAAAACAGTAAAGTTAGCCCATTTTTTTTTTTTTTTTGTCCAAAAGTTTTGACTACCCGTTTTTATTTAATATATAGGTTTTTTTTTTTTTTTATCTAGATCATACATACAAGTAAACTGATTGGAGGTTTGTTTTGTTTAATAAATGTTTAAAGCGGGAGTCCGCCGGGACTCCGCGTTTTTTTTTTTTTTTTAAAGCCAGCAGCTACAAATACTGCAGCTGTTGACTTTTAAAATAGTGACACTTACCTGTCCAGCGCGCCTGCGATGTCGGCACCCGAAGCCGATCTCTAGATCGACACTCGAGTGCTGCCGCCGCCATCTTGGGTATGGGAATCAGGAAATGGAGCCTTTCGGCTTCATTTCCCAGTTCCCTACTGCGCATGCAGAGGTCCCCGCTGCCTCTGGGATCTGTGTGTTTCCCAGCAGGCAGCGGGGCACTTGCGGAAAGGGGCGTAATGTATGCCCCTTTCCGCAGAGAGCTAGCCCGGAAGTGGGTGCAGTTACCTGGATTATCCAGGTAACTGCACCCCCCTCCCCCCTGAAAGGTGCCAATTGTGGCGCCGGAGGGGGGGAGGAATCCGATGAGCGGAAGGTCCATTTTAGGGTGGACCTCCGCTTTAAGTGTAAGAAATTTTCTGTATCACTCATGAAGGCCGCTTTCACACTGGAGCGGGCAGACGTTGATGGTAAAACGCAAGTTTTAGCGGCTCTTTACCATCATTTTAGCGGTGCTATTTGGCTGCTAGTGGGGCACATATAACCCAGCTAGCGGCCAAGGAAGAGGTTAAATGCGCCCATGAAGCACCGCTGCCAAATCGCATTGCATGCGCTTCGGCAGTGGTGCCCATTCATATCAATGGGCAGGAGTGGTGGAGGAGCGGTATACACCACTCCAAACGTGCTGCTTGCAGGACTTTTTTTTTAAGATCCTGCCAGCGCATCGCCTCAGTGTGAAAGCACTCTGTCTTTCACACAGACTGCAGGGGAGCCATTTTGCAGGCACTTTACAGGCGCTATTTTTAGCCCAAAAGTGCCTTAAAAAACGCCCCAGTGGGAAAGGTGTGTTAGATCAAGGGGGATTAAAAATAAATAAATAAAATAAAATCGGCCTAACATATCGGCCCAAAAAAATCGGCATCATATATCGGCTATCGGCCGCCATGATTTCTAAATATCGGCATCGGCATCGGCCAGAGAAAAACCCATATCGGTCGACCTCTAATCTATGTAAAGCCTGATATATCTTTATCTTGCTGTCCCTTAAGCCCAATGGCATATATAAAAGTCCATCAAAATAGGCATTATATCTGTTGCTGCATATCAAATCATCAATCCAGGCGCACAATGTGTTTTCCCTCTTTAAAATAATAATACAAATATAAATTCCACTGCGGTCAGTTGCTGCACAAGCATAAAAAGCAGAGCTGTCATACATACAGGAAATATGCCTTTCTTTGAACCTCTTCCACTGAAGAGGCCTGGGGCAATGAATTGAGAACAGCTGTGCTTGCAGTCCTGCTCAGTTCACTGCACAAGTCATGCCCTTTCCAAATGTTCTACCCCTTTTTTGATCTTCATCACCTTGGATGAAACACAATTCCATGTGAATTCTGCCAGGTGAGGAAGGAGTATAAGGTTGCCCTGTCCCTATGTATTGTTAATATTGAGTAGTCTATATCAGGAAAACTGTGCAGGCTGCATACAGTGAAAATAAAAAAAGTATGCACACCCCTGTTGAAATGTCACATTTCTGTGATGTAAAAAAAATGGATAAATCATTTCAGAACTTTTTCCACCTTTACTGTAACCTATAAACTGTTAAAATTGTACGGTTGCATAAGAGTGCACACAGGCAAATAACTGGGGATGTGGCTGTGTTCAGAATTAACCACTTCAGCTCCGGACCAATAAATACCTTAAGGACCAGAGGTCTTTTTGCAATTTCGCACTGCGCTGCTTTAACTGGTAATTGCGCGGTCATGCAATATTGCACCCAAACGAAATTTGCGTCCTTTTCTTCCCACAAATAGAGCTTTCTTTTGATGGTATTTGATTGCCTCTGCGATTTTTTTTTTTTGCGATATAAATGGAAAAAGAGCGAAAATTTTGAAAAAAAAAGATATTTTCTTCTTTTTGTTATAAGAAAAATCGAATAAACTAAATTTTAGTCATACATTGAGGGCAAAATTTATTCACCCACATGTCTTTAGTAAAAAAAATGTCAATAAGCGTATATTTTTTGGTTTGCGCAAAAGTTATAGCGTCTACAAACTAGAGTACATTTTCTGGAATTTACACAGCTTTTAATTTATGACTGCCGATCTCATTTCTTGAGGTGCTAAAATGGCAGGGCAGTACAAATCCCCCCCAAATGACCCCATTTTGGAAAGTAGACACCCCAAGGAAATTGCTGATGGGTATGTTGAGCCCATTGAATATTTTTTTTTTTGTCCTAAGGGATTGAATAATGACAAAAAAAAAATTTTTTTTTACAAAAAGTTGTCACTAAATGATATATTGCTCACACATGCCATGGTTATATGTGGAATTGCACCCCAAAATATATTCCGCTACTTCTCCCGAGTATGGGGATACCACATGTGTGGGACTTTTTGGGAGTCTAGTCGCGCACGGCACCCCGAAAACCAATCACCACCTTCAAGATTTCTAAGGGTGCAAATTTTTGATTTAACTCCTCACTACCTATCACAGTTTCGAAGGCCATAAAATGCCAAAATAGCACAAAACCCCCCAAAATGACCCCATTTTGGAAAGTAGACACCCCAAGCTATTTACTGAGAGGCATGTTGAGTCCATGGAATATTTTATATTTTGCCACAAGTTGCGGGAATATTACAAACTTTTTTTTTTTTGCACCAAGTTGTCACTAAATGATATATTGCTCACACATGCTATGGGCATATGTGAAATGACACCCCAAATACATTCTGCTGCTTCTCCTGAGTACGGGGATACCACATGTGTGGGACTTTTTGGGAGTCTAGTCGCGCACGGCACCCCGAAAACCAATCACCACCTTCAGGATTTCTAAGGGTGCAAATTTTTGATTTAACTCCTCACTACCTATCACAGTTTCGAAGTCCATAAAATGCCAAAATAGCACAAAACCCCCCCAAATGACCCCATTTTGGAAAGTAGACACCCCAAGCTATTTACTGAGAGGCATGTTGAGTCCATGGAATATTTTATATTTTGCCAAAAGTTGCGGGAATATTACAAACTTTTTTTTTTTTTGCACAAAGTTGTCACTAAATGATATATTGCTCACACATGCTATGGGCAGAAGTCAAATTACACCCCAAAATAAATTCTGCTGCTTCTCCCGAGTACGGGGATACCACATGTGGGGGACTTTTTGGGAGCCTAGCCACGTACGGGACCCCGAAAACCAAGCACTGCCTTCCGGATTTGAATATAAAATGCTACCAAAAAACCTGTTAGCGATGGCAGGGATCAGGCCTGACTCTGCGATCGCTGCAGTTATGTGTTTAGTGTTTTGTAAGTGACAGTGATCGATCGATACTGCACTTGGGTGGGCTGGGCAGAGGGGCAAAACGCAGGTGCCAGCAGGTATTTGGGCTGATCCCGCTAACAATGCGTTTTTTTGGAACCCTAAACTGCTGGGGACGCTAGTATAGATCTGATCAGATCAGATATTGATCTGTTCAGATTCTATACCACTACGGGAGGTGTATGCTTTGCGTGTGGGTGTTAGCGGTACTGGCACTAACCTAGCGCTGCCTGGGGCGACGCAGACCCTGACCCTAAAACCTAATTGATATCACCCGCCGGGTGATCAGGGGGTTAAACCTTTAACACTTATACGGTGATCAGTGGTGAAAGGGTTAACTAGGAGCAATCAGGGGGTTCAAATTTTTATTAGGTAGTATATGGGGGTCCCTGGCGCTATATAAAAACCTGACGGGGAACCTAAATAACTAACTGGCTAACCAGCGTCACCAGTGACACTTATACTGTGATCGCTGGTGAAAGGGGGTGAAAGGGTTAACTAGCAGCAATCAGGGGGTTAAAACCATTATTGGGTAGTATATCGGGGTACCTAGCGCTATAAAAACCTGGCGGTGAACCTAAAAAAATAACTAGCTACCTAGCGACACTAGCGACACTGATGCAGCGTTCAGAAAAATTATCGCTTAGTGACACTGGCAAAAGGGGGTGAAAGGGTTAACTAGCGGAAATCAGGGGGTTAAAACCATTATTGGGTAGTATATCGGGGTACCTAGCGCTATAAAAACCTGGCGGTGAACCTAAAAAAATAACTAGCTACCTAGCGACTGTAGCGACACTAATGCAGCGATCAGAAAAACAATCGCTTAGTGACACTGGCAAAAGGGGGTGAAAGGGTTAACTAGCGGCAATCAGGGGGTTAAACCCATTATTGGGTAGTATATCGGGGTACCTAGCGATATAAAAACCTGGCGGTGAACCTAAAAAAATAACTAGCTACCTAGCGACACATGCAGCGATCAGAAAAATGATCGCTTAGTGACACTGGCAAAAGGGGGTGAAAGGGTTAACTCTAGGGGCAATCAGGGGGTTAAATCTTTATTGGGGGGTGATAGGGGGCTACCCTGGACCTAACACTAACTGTCCTGACAGTTTTTACTGTCACAACTGACACTGAATGCATTGATCAGTAAAGAAATGATCAATGCAATCAGTGACACTGTGACTGGGGGGGGAGGGGGGGCGGGGGGGGATCGGGGGGCGATCGGGGGGGGGATCGGGGGGGGGGTTTGTGTGCCTGTGTGTACCTACATGTCAGTGTAGTGTTGGTGCACACTTACTTTTACTCTTCTCCTCGTAGTCCGGTCAAAAAGACCGCCCCGAGGAGAATGACATCACTTCCTCCTTCCTGTGTAAACAATACACAGGGGAGGAAGCTTCTCATTGGCCAGGAGCGATCCAGAGGAGGTGGCCGAAAACCAACGGCCATCCCCTCATCACGGAGCGCTCCTGGACCGAATCGGACCGCCGTAACCAGCGGGAGGGGGTCCGATCGGACCCCCCACCCGCTGGAAGGCAATCACGTAGATGTACGTGATTATGCCTGCCTGTGCCATTGTGCTGACGTACATTGGCAATACGGCGGTCCTGAAGTGGTTAAGCACATTCAAACTCGTGTTAAAATAGCAGTCAGTACACACCTGTCATCAATTAAAATGCCTCTGATTAACCCCAAATAAAGTTCAGCTGTTCTAGTAGGTCTTTCCTGATATTTTCTTAGTCGCATCCTACAGCAAAAGCCATCGTCTGCAGAGAGCTTCCAAATCATCAGAGGGATCTCAATGTTAAAAGGTATCAGTCGGGAGAAGGGTATAAAGAATTTCCAAGGTATTATATATACCATGGAACACAGTGGAGACTATTGTCAATCAAGTGGAGAAATATGGCACAACAGTGACATTACCAAGAACTGGACGTCCCTCCAAAATTGATGAAAAGACAAGAAGAAAACTGGCCAGGGAGGCTGCCAAGAGGCCTATAGCAACATTAAATGAGCTGCAGGAATATATGGCAAGTACTGGCTGTGTGGTACATGTGACAACAATCTCCCATATTCTTCATATGTCTGGGCTATGGGGTAGAGTGGCAAGACAGAAGCCTTTACTTACGAAGAAAAACATCGAAGCCCAGCCAAATTTTGCAAAAACACATCTGAAGTCTCCCAAAAGCATGTGGGAAAATGTGTTCTGCCCTGATGAAACCAAGGTTGAACTTTTTGGTCATAATTGCAAAAGCTACGTTTTTCCCAAGAACAACACTGCATGTGACCAAAAAAACACCATACCCACCGTGAACCGTGGTGGTGGAAGCATCATAATTTGGGGCTGTTTTTCTTCAGCTGGAACAGGAGCCTTTGCCTTAGTCAAGATAGAATGCCAGTCAATATTGGCACAAAACCTTCAGGCTTTTGCTAGAAAGCTGAGCATGAAGAGGAACTTCATCTTTCAACATAACAACCCAAAGCATACATCAAAATCAACAAAGGAATTGCTTTTCCAGAAGAAAATTAAAGTTTTGGAATGAATCCGATTGAAAATCTGTGGTGTGATCTGAAGAGGGCTGTGCACAGGAGATGCCCTCCCAATCTGACAAATTTGGAGTGTTTTTTGCAAAGAAGAGTGGGCAAATATTGCAAAGTCAAGATGTGCCATGCTGATTGACTCAAACCCAAAAAAGACTAAGTGCTGTAATAAAATCAAAAGGTGCTTCAACAAAGTATTAGTTTAAGGGTGTGCACACTTATGCAACCATATTATTTTTGTTTTTTATTTTTACTTCGCTCCACCTCAGTTTGTTGTTCAACTGAGTTTTACAGTTTATAGGTCACATTGAAAAAGGTGGAAAAAGTTTTGAAATGATTTATCTTCGTCTCATTTTTTTACATCTAACAAACCTGACATTTTAACAGGGGTGTGTTGACTTTTTATATCCACTGTATAGCTTGAGGTCATGATTATATACTCTGGTGATAATGTATGTAATGCCTACAATAACGTCCAGAGCTTATCTCTTAAGTGTAGTGATGGAAGATGGGCAGGCTTGCCATAGCCAACTTATCACACACATTAAGTATTGCTTCCCAAGTTTCTCTTGTTTCAAAAAAACAAGTAGCACTAGTAATGAGGAGGAATAAGTAGTAGTAAAGCAAAAGGAAGCCTCATTTAACAATTGAAGTACCAGCCCGTAATACCCCTTTATTACCTCGCTATTTTATAGCTTTGAGGAATGTGATACTTTAAGTGTAATACTGAACTTTAATTAATTTTCTAACATTTTTGAGCTCTTTCTTTTTTCTGGTATTTAAAGGGGTTGTAATGTCCTATGCATTAAGGTAAAAAAACTTCTGACAGTGACCGGCCCCCTAGCCCCCCCCCCCCCCCGTTCTACTGAGCCCTGTAATTCCCACGGCGGAGTCACGCTCTTCCTCACTGCCCGGGGTTCTCGGCTCTTGATTGGATAGACTGATAGCAGTGCAGCAATTGGCTCCTGCTGCTGTCAATCAAATCCAATGACGTGGATGCCTATGGACACAAATGCTGGACTCGGGAGCGCACCCGCAAGGTAACCCCCTGGGAGAGCGATTCTCCTAGGGGGTTAACCGATGCGACTAGGAGCCGCGAGAGCCACCAGGGGATCCCAGAAGAGGAGGATCGGGGGCCACACTGTGCAAAATGTACTGCACAGTAGAGGTAAGTATGATATGTTTGTTATTTAAAATAAAAAAACAGGGTTTACAATCACTTTAATAACCACTGTGTTTTGTTTATTATATAAAAAAAATTTGATAAAAAATAGTTTTCCTTACTTTGTTAAAATAAAAATGACAGGACAGTACAAAAATCTCCAAAATGACCCCTTTTTACAAAGTCGACACCCTAAGGTGATCTTGTTTTTTGCCAATAAAGAAACATGTTGGAATTGAAGAAAATGAAACATGGAGTTTTTCAATGGTGCATTGGGTACAGCGCATACAAGATATACAGAGGGAGATGAAGGGGTTAATGTACCAGTTCACATACACTGGGAGAATGGAGATGAAGGGGCTAATGTGCAGAATAAGGGAGGAGAAAAATGTATATACAGGGCACAGAGAAACAGTGTGGAGATCAAATGTGTAGGAGGGGTGGGGGTGAAAGATTTAAACTCGACTTGAATTTGCATGATTTCTACTGTGCTCAGGAACTAATAAATGAGTCACATTAGTTGCAGTTTCATAAATTGTAAAGAGGAAGGGGAGGGCTCCTAAATGTAAACACACAGTGTTTACATCATATGACTGGTCTCTCTAGAACCAATCACAGTAATCTGGAGGTTTAGAGCTGCTCGGATCAGCTCTGTACATAGTGCCTACGAATAGAGCCATCCAAGCATATATTTGTTTACTGGCATTCACAGACACAACGGCCATCTGATGGTACTTTATCCAGTGCTGATAATAAACAGCACTGAATAAATAACCATCACCACCATCATCATCATAAATGTTATTCTTACATTTTTAATGACACCAATATAACATGCAAGTTTCCAAAAGAGCTCCAACCAAAACAAAATTTATAAATGTCGAGGCGAGAACAAAAAAGTAATACAGAAGTTTTATCAGCATTGGGATCCCAGTGTCTTGAGAAAATGTATATTTTGTGTTGAAGCGTTTGGAATTAAAAATTTGCAAAGTACACTGGAAACAATCCACATATGATAGAAGCTGCAGAAAAACATGAATAGGGCCCCTTCAGATAGGCAGGTGGGAAAATGGAAAATCACAAAGCAAATGAGGTTCAGTGTGGAGAAGGGAAATTTCTGCATTTAAGAACTTAAATTGTAAAAATTCAACACATAATTGTGATCGGAAACTGCTGAGCAAATCTACAAACAAAATGAAGACTCATAATTTTGATGCCAACAGCAAATATCACGATTTTATATCCAGCCTTTCCTTTTCTCTTATGTCCATTAACCAGTTCTTCAGTCATACCATTTATACATTCTTCCATTTCATTACATCCTCAAAATCTGCATAAACCTAGAGGTCGACCGATATATCGGCCAAAATTTGGCATTTTTTAATTAATCGGCATCAGCCAGAGAAAAACCCATATCGGTCGACCTCTACATAAACCTATTACATAATAAATAATGTTTTTGCAAAATTAAAATATATAAATTTTACAGAATTTCCAGCATCCTTTAAAGAGATTTTACTATCAAGAGTTTATTTAACTTTGAATGTATAAGCTATTTATTTTCTTTGAGGGCTTGTGTGTAATTTAATATTATTAGCAATCCTGGGTTTTCTGCTTCTGGGTCTGCAAAGTAGCATTTTTTGATCAAGTACTCAATGCATCCAGCAGTTGAATACTTACAGTGACTGCAGAATGGAGAAGAGGCAGCATTCACTACATGGACCACTGGAAAGGTAATGATATATAAGCCGAGTTAAAAATGACTGTGGGGTGACAAGGTCACTTTGTATTTTTAGTACCCGTAACCTTGCAGTATACACCCAATCGTCCAGATTTTTTGCAGGATTGTCTTGGGATTTGGCCTAAATCCCACTGAGACAGCCTATATCACGGTGCTGGAATACTTGCACAAACATTTTACAGTAAATGTGGAATACATTCCCTCAAGAGCTGTTTCTGGCCAGCTCAGTAGATTGTTTAACCACTTCACCTCCGGAAGGTTTTACCCCCTTCCTGACCAGGTCGTTTTTGGTAATACCAGCGTACAGGTACATGATTTTGCACTTAAGGGCCGCCCTGCCATAGTAAAAGTACGTGGGGCGTTCCTTAAGTGTTTAAAAAAATGCTCATATGTGGATGCTAATGTTTATTAATTGTTGGAGAGAACAACAGCATGGTTGCTAATAAAACTGACAAAACTATATGCATTATAGCTGTCTATACCACTGGGTGGCATTGCAGTGTTATATGTATTCTATGGTAATGTATTTAGAGGAAGTACCTTCGTTCCTAAGTGTGTGTAGTTGTATGCTCCTTGTGTTCCTATTCCACAAAAAACATGTTGTGATATTCCTCCATAAAAGTAAAGCCATTTGCTGTATCCAAGAAGCTTCCAGAGCATAATTTCAATAATATACTTTATTCTTTCATATTTTTAACCTGTACAATTCATTCACAAGCTCAAAGCTGTCCTTTATCATGTGAAAATCTTAATGAACAGGTCAGGTCCACAATGACATCATGACCCATTGATCCAAGAGTGAGTACACATGAGCAGCAGATGCACATTGCACCTGGCGCTCTGTTCTGAATCTTTTCTAGCAGCTGCGGTCTTATCTCCCTTACCTTTTTCTCTAGTTGGGGTGACCTCTCGGGGGAAACGATTGGCAGGAACAGGTGCTGCAGCATCAAAACCTGTCAGATTCTACAGGCACTGCTGGTCAAATTGTGCAGCAAAGCAAGCATTGTGTCAATGCCGATATTAACCCAATCAATTAATGTTGACTAAAGTTTTCAGATTAAAGTGTTATTAAACCCAAAACTAAAAATGAAATACAGTACAGCTTACCAATCATTATATGTAGTGGCTGTATTAGTTTTCTTTCTTCAGTCTCAAGATTTTTCACCTTAATGCATTCAATGCATTAAGGTACAAAACCTTCTGTGTTGCAATTCTCCCCAGACCCTTCTACCCCTTTTTTCTTACCTGAGCCCAATCCAATCCAGCAATGTGCACGAACCCGGCAGCTCCAGCCACTGACTCTCTCCTCATTGGACAGATTAATAGCAGCAAGTGCCATAGGCTCCCACTGCTGTCAATCAAATCCTGTGACACGGGAATGGGGAGGGGGGCCCAAGTCCTACGGTCTGCGTCAATGGATGCAGACAACTGGACACGGAATCAAAAATCCACGGGTGCCCCCATTGAAATTGGCTTTCCATGGGGGCACCCGATGAAGGGGAGGAGCCAGGAGCGCCAGTGGGGCACCCCAGACACAATAGGAGGATTGGGGCTGCTCTCAGCAAAACGATTGCCCAGAGCAGGTAAGTATAACATTTTTATTTTTTTTAATAAAAATAACAAACAACAAGACTTTACAAACACTATTGCTGAGTGTTTATACTTATACTTCGGTATAAACATCTTCACCTAGTTTTTATACTCACATATATTTTATCAATGCTATAAGACAAATACGATATGAAAATATAAAGGGGCCTATAAATATTTGCAACAAGGTAGAAGAACAATCACATTGTCAAAAGTTAAAAGAAAAATATGAAGCAGACAACTATGTGAACCCTCCTAAACCAACAAGACGGCATCTTTCTCATTTGTCAGTTCAGTGTCTGAGGCTCACGCCACAAGCAGAAAACATGAAAGGCAAAAATCCTACATAATTAAATTCTTTGTTGAACTGCCAATGGAAAATAAGACGATTGAGGCATTACAATAGCAGCATTCATTCAGCAAAAAAGTAGGTGTTCAGAAAAAAAAGGCACTCACGTCTAGCTAGGATAACAGACACTATTTTGTTATGGAGTATCCTGGTCTCATATATGCTTAATGTGAAAGATAAAAAGATTTTTTCCAAGTTTTGTATATTTAGACAACATGATAAATTAGAAATAATCCGCTTTTAAGGCAAAAGAGACCATAAAACAAAATATCCAAGTAAAAAAATGACTAAAACACAGCAAACAAGAATATATCTTTGTAGGTATACATGTATACAAAGCAGACACATTTCTTTATATCTGTGATCCAGTTTCACATTTAAAGGCCTTTTACATTATAAGACATTTACAGTATACTGCATGAACTACAGGAAAACAGTATAACAAAATATCAATCCCTACATCCACAACTTATCCCATACACTGTACCTTTAGCCCTTATAAGCCCAATAAACAGCATTTGCACATCTCCAAAGGAATTCAATTATTGCTTCTAAGACTAAAAGATTGATAGTACTTTAGATTTATTCAGTAGCACAATAAAGTCGTTTATACAGGTAATCTAATCAATTATAATGCTTAGCAATCAACTTTTTGGTTAAAAAATAGTTTGTTCAATTCCCATTAATGCTGCTATAGTTTAAAAACTACAGCAAGTGTGACTTGGAGCAACCAATCAGATACTCCACTCAAAATGAACTTACTTGTTTTAAAGCCTTTTCTTAATTAAAAGGGTAATTACACTGCATCTGAGCACCAAAAACACAATTTAATTCCTTTTTAATATTCAAAGGAAACTTTGCTCTGACAGTTGACTGTTCCTTGTTGTCCTCACATCCTCATGGCATCCAACAATTTGGACCTAGAAGAAGCTTCAGGGACCTGGCCTGCAGCAAAGAGGAGACTTCGGGAGCGGCAAGTCAGATAAGTAAAACTGCTTTCCCTGGCCCCTTTAATGTAAATGAGCATTTCACCCTCACAGTACGGGGCACACAACCTGGAACAGATGATTTTTACTTCCCTGGAGTTTGACTTTAAAGGGCATTTCCACTTTTGGAGCCAAATCAGGATAACACCTAGTGTATATGTTACATGATCTCATTCAGATAACATAGCTTTTATTCTACTTGTTCTTTTCCAAAAACTCCAAAGCTGAAGTGTTGTTCTGCTATGCAGAGGAGGTTACTAAGTTTACATTTACCATAGTTAACCCTGTCTGTACTGTTCTGATAGATCTTAAACAATTGTAAACTAGAATTGAACACTGTCTGTCCTAACAAATGGTTACAGATCTCAGAGCTGAGCTTCTCCATGATATGTTAATGAGGAGAGGCTCAGAGTGTCCCTTTTTGTCAGCCATGACAGAGACAGGTTGAGTTTCCTCTCAGTTCAAGTCTTTCAGAGTAGCTTGCAGCCTGGTCGAGAACTGCTGGAAAGGCAAGAAATATTTTTAATTATTTTGTTAACACATAACAAAGCTTTAGTTGGGTCTTCTAAAATTTGGTTGCGAAAATGGAAATGCACGTTACAGCCTCGTAGGGTAGCAAAAAATACGGAGTCAATGCAAAAGATATGCTAAGTACTAGGCAGAAGATGGCTCCAAGTATTATACAGATGATGGAGTGGGCATTCATGACCTTCCCCCTAAATAAACAGGTGTGCTTATGTTGAGTGAGTCTGCACTGGGCAACATTGGCCTAATACCAGGAAAAAGCAAAGATAAGCCAGGAAAATGAAATCATTACCAGCCAGCTACAATGCTGGCAGGGAGAGCATTGAGTTATGAGGCACTCTTGTAAAACAGTAAACGTTGGTCATAGTAATTAAAGAGATGCTTTATTAAATTTTCAAACCTGGACTAGAGGAATGACATTTGGCATATGACTCAAAACAAAGGGTGACACAAACTTTAATAAGTTCTATGCACTACACCCAAGGTTATCGAGTAACAAAATACTACAGGCCCTATGCTATCTCATTCTTGCAGCATTTCTATGTCTAAAAGAATAATTGGTCAACTTATGAGATGCCCTCAAAATGTAACTTGCCCATTTCATCAGATGTTAACTTAGAAAGAAAAATACTAGGGCAGAAAGAAAAACAGTGACATTCTTTCATCACATGCCAGTGTCTGAAACAGAGCTTTCAATATGCCAGTCTCATATTGCACGCCATGAGTATTGTCGGTTTGTGTGACAATTGTGTGGCACACCCAGTCTACTGCCTAATGAGCCAAACTCTTTCAAGTACACAGTAACACCAGTTCTGAAGGAAGCAAAGGACGGAAAAAGAAAAACAGGCAAAAATAAAATTATTTTTAGCGCACATATACATAGCCATAATGAAAAGAAAGCAACCCGGAGCTGGTTTGGATTGTGTGGATAGCACAAGCACAGCTCTCCCCAATTGGGGGTGCTATATACATTTTGGTTACTTTTTTCCCATCGATGACAAAAACATCATCATTGTTATCTTGTTTTTTCACCCAATTATGTATTTATAAAACTCAGAGTGATTATTAAATGTTCACAAGTACTTTGATTGATATAAGACTCTCAAACATTATAAGACTGCTGTTCATAAGCCATGCGTCACAAAAAGGAGTTCTCTAGTTCTCTAGTTGAACTACATAAGGCAGGAAAGGATACAATTAAATCTCAAAGTGTTTTACACATGTATCAATCTACAGACAGACAAACTGGCCATAAATGGAGACAGTTTAGTGCTGTGGTTCCTCCTCCTTGAAGATGGTGCCCAGAAAAGTCGACTCCCAAGGTACAATGCAGCATCCTCAGTTAGGTAAAGAAGAAGCCATGAGTAAAAGCTTGAAGACATGTCTGGAACTGGAAAACATCATACAAACGTCTCAATAGACAGTGTGTCCATGGCAGAACATTATCGAGCAAGCCGCTGCTCTCCAAACAGGAAAAAAGAAGAAATTGCGGCACACAAGAAGATTGCCAAAGAGCACCTTGGCAAACCGCAGTTCTGCTGGGAAAATGTTTTTTGTGGAGTGATGAAACAAAAGTTAAATTGTTCAGGAACAATACTCAGCACTATGTATGGCACAGAGCGCAGCTTACTAAAATCAAAACATCCTCCTAACAGTGAAGTTTGTTTGAGGGAACAACATGATTTGGCCTTGCTTCACTGCCTTAGGGCCTAGACCACTTGCCACCATCAAGGGGAAAAAGAATTCCAAGTTTATCAAAATATCCAAAAAGAATGTCAGGTTGGGGTGTCCACCAGTTGAAGCTTAGTACGTTGTAAAAGTTGTGTGATGAAGCCAGACAATAAACCTAAGCATCAAAGTAAATAATACTTTGACTGACTATAGAAAAAGAAAATGTGCCTTTTGGAGTAGCCCAGTCAGAGCCCAGACCTTAACCCTATAGAGATGCTATGGAAAGACGTTTTAGAGAGCCATTCACGCCAGAAACCCTACATATTTGTAGGGGAAGCAGTTTTGTAACGAGCAACGCTCAAAAAATCCCCCTGAATGATTTACAGGTCTGCCCCACAGCTACCAAAAGTGTTGGCTTGAAGTCACTCCTGCCAAACAAGGTTTGAGCAGCTATTAACTCCAAGGGTTCATCTACTTTTTTTCTGCAGCATTGTAAATGTTTATTGGGTGCATTCAATAAACACTAATTAAATTAGAATCGCCTGTGTGTTATCAGCTTAAAGCGGAGTTCCAACAATAATTTTTTTTTAAAAGTCAGCAGCTACAAATACTGCAGCTGCTGACTTTTAAAATATGGACACTTACTTTTCCAGGGTGCCCGCGATGTCAGCACCCGAAGCTGATCTGTCCCTTGGCTCTCGGGTGGAGGCTCCGCCATCTTTGGTAAGGGAATCAGGAAGTGAAGCCTTGCGGCAGAAGACGGGGGGTCTTTAGGAGGCGCTGGATATGGTATAGATATCCGCAGATACTGCCGCTATCTATGCCTGGAAGTGGGATCACATACCTGGATTAGAAAGGTATCTGCTCCCCTTCCCCCCTGAAAGGTGCAAATAGTGACACTGGAAGGGGGGGGGGGTTCTGAAAAGTGTAAGTTCCATTTTTGGGTGGAACTCCGCTTTAAGCACATTGGGTTTTTCTATTGTTTGGACTTAGATGACTGCAGAAAATCAGTTAGTTTCAAGGGGTTCCCATACTTTTTCTTTCCATTGTGTAACTAAAAACAGATGACTAGAGGATGTACTCATTAAAAGTAGACCCTAACGGAGCCTCACCACCAATGCTTCTCCCATTACTACTGCTCCTATCCTACAATATTTAGTATTCTGTCAACTAAAACAGCTTGTACATGATACAGTGGTTCTTCTACAATATAAGTGGTATTCTGTTACCCCAAAAAGACTTTGATTTTGGCCCTGCTTGTCATTTCCTCCGGGTCCTCAGCGTCATAATCAAAACATGCTGTTGGGATAACTGGTATTTGGGCTATTCCCAAATGTTTTAGCTCTTTGGAAATGCAAGTTGAAAAACCTGCCCAGCCAGCCTGCAGCCTCACCTGCCTCAAAGTACTACACCAAGTGGGATACCAGTATGCATTTCTATACTGCGGTGCCAATAGGAACTCATCAGGCCACACAAAAATGCTTGGTTTTCTTTGAGATTAAACCAGAAGAGGTTATCCTTAATACAATCCAGTTTAATGTATTCATAAAATATGATATTCTTTTTGTCAGAGATCAGTGAAAGATACATTTAACACAGCCAACAGGGTATGTTGGAAAATCTCAAATCATTCGTCATCATAGTTTACTTTGTTGCAGGTATTCAAATGGTGAAGTCCTATACAAAATATTGTGTTTTCTCAGCTGCAGCCACTAAAGCAGTTAACATTTTTTTTCTTACAAGCTATGACCAATGATTTCTTATAGAGGTTTTTCACATGCAAATCTCAGGATGGTCAGGCTTTGATACTTCCTAATAATGATGAAGCATGCTTGTACCTCACTACAATCTGAACGTTTTATTGGCCATTAAGGCTACCAATCATACTGATGGCCCAATAATATGTGGTAGAAGGACATAGCAGCCAGCAAGCTTGAACACCACCTTGAGTTTTGCCAGCATTTGGCCTTGACAGGAAGGTTGCTTTAGAAATATTCACACATATCTAGATTTCTGCATTTAATATACCTGCAGTAGTTTGTCTTCTACTACCAGTCACAAAATCTCTACGTATGATGCACGGGCAAAAAAATAGAAGAGTTGTTCAGGTCATGCCTACTACAAAAACCAACCATACTAGACAATAAAGAAATCTAGTGGGATATGTGCGCTAACATTCTTGTCATCTCATCAAATACGAATAGTTAAGATTCAATGCATATTTTCTGGCAGTCTTGCAGTTCATGTATTTTAAAAGCTTTAAAGTTTCCTTGGTCCCAAAAGAATACACTGTGCAAGTCCTAATATATAAACAGACATCAGTTTTTTATCAAATTTCAAAGGAAGAGTAATGTGAGGTCAGTGTCTAGTTGCTTTTGCTTGTGAACGATTTACAATTGTTAAGAAGATCCGGGACTGAAAATTACTGAAGCTGTGCAAGCCCCCTCTAAATATTTTGCTTGAAGTTGGATGGGAGTTTCATCTATTATTGTCACCAATTTCTTTTATTGTATATGGACTATGATGACCGTTCTACTGTGTAACTGATTTTGCTATCTAAAGCAGAGTTCCAATCGCTTTTTAGGTGCTTCTCATTCATTCCAATGGAGAGGGGCACTTTTTTGTTTTAGCTCTCCAAGCATGCTCCAAAGATGCTGCTTGCAGGAGTTTTTTCACCGCCCCGCCAGCGCACCACCCCAGTGTGAAAGTATTCATTGATCCTAATGGAAATAGTTTCTTTGAGCTTTCAGGTGCTTTTTTAGCATGAAAAGCTCCCCAGTGTGAAAGGGGTCTAAAAGTCAGCAGCTACAAAAAGTGTAGCTGCTGACTTTTAATAAACATACACTCACCTGTCCCACGATGCGGCTGCCTGAAGCCTCGCTTCTCTCCCACTCCTCTCTGTGGTGCACCCAGCTGTGACAACTTGCGGCTTCACACCCGGGTGCATACGGCGCATGCGCAATAAGCGCTGCACATCCTGAATGGCCGAGCAATCTTCTGGGACCTGTGACGTGTTCCACAAGATCACAAGGAGGGAGGAGAGGAGTTGCCACCTAGGCAGCGCGAGCGGAAGTGGGAGCTGGGTACCTGTCAAAATTAGGTACCCCCCCCCCCACAAAAAAACAACATGCCAAATGTGGCATGTCAGGAGGTAAGGAGCCCTTAAAGCGGAAGTTCCACTTTTGGGTGGAACTCTGCTTTAATCATTTTTTTTATTATTAAAAATCGTATTGAAACAGAATTTAGATGGGAGGCACACATATAAACATCTACTGCCTCATTTGTATAGAAAGATATTAGGTGTGGCTCCTCACTACTAATGCCCATTTTACTGTAACTAGTATTTAAGGCAACCAATATGGAAAAGGCTTTCACAAGTTTGACTACTTTAAAATTGAGATAAAGAAGGCTAGAGCAATTTGGACAACTATAGTTAGCCACAGACACTAAAGGCTAGTCACATGTACAGATCAGGTCCCTAAATATGGGTCACACCGGGCATCCATTTGTATTTTGCAGATGGAGTGACGTGGGATATGCACACTACAGATCCTTACAGTGCTGTTTATCAGTGAAAAACAATGGTGATCAAAAACTATTTTGTAACCTGTGCAAATCACTATGAGAATCATTACCTGGCAGCATCTACAGGTAGTGCACAAACATTAAATTGTCACCTTTACATTACACATATAGCCAGGTTGGATATGACATATGACTTAATAAAAAATACTACAAATAAGTGGTGCTTAATTAGGGCCGAGCACACTAGAGCACAGTACATAAAATGAACCATGGGCCCATTATATTCCATTAGGTGATAAGCCACCTAATTGAGTGCCCAGATTAGAGCAACAGATGTAAAAAGGTAGGCTACTACAAGAGAGTCCATGATGCTTTAGTACATGTTCATTTTAATGTGATATAACTTTTTTGATGTAATGGTAACTTCACATTGGTATCACTTTTATCTACACGAATATACCAACATTCAAAAAGGTCACAACTCCAATGTTACACACACACCCCTACCTCACATGTATATACTACCCATCTCATACATCCCATCTTTGACCACAAATAATCTTCAGGAAGGAAGATTTTGACCTGTTACATCTCACCACAATCATATGCACTATTTACCCTCCTCCAACATAAATGCAGCAAGCGTGCAATGGGGTTTATTTACTAAGGTTGAAGAGTGCAAAATCAGGCTTACTTCTACATAGAAACCAATCAGCTTACAGGTTTTATTGCCAAAGCTTAATTTAACAAGCCAAGGTTAGAAGCTGATTGGTTTCCATGCAGAAGTGAGCCTGGTTTTGCACTCTCCAGCTTTAGTAAAAAAAACTCCAATGAATTTACTAGAGTCCTCAAAAGTATCATGTTTAGTATCTACAATTATTTTGAGAAAACTATAATGTATGCCACCTCCATATATCTAATGTTGTTTTAAACTGTGTAATTGTAACCAGTAATATACTGACAAAGGAAATCTACATTTGTAAAAATAGGAAGGGAGATATTAAGGCTGTAAAATATCAGCCAGTGTTGAACTCTCTCACTTGGAATATCACCCTCTCCTGCCTTTGATTCCCTTTGACAACTATTTTGCCTTTCATCTGTTTTCTGTTTAAACTCAGTTCACTTTCTTCATCCAACTCTTGTCAAGATCCTTAATTCTTTTTTTACACTTTCACCTCTCCCACTTCTTTTTCTGAATCCACTCTCCCCCTTTCAGTTGCTGACCCTTGGATTGCTTTAGTTCTTCCCTTTTTTTTATTCAATCTTCTATTCCCACTCCTTGCAGCCCCTTCACTCTTCTTGTAGCAGCTTCCTCTAAATGACAATTCATCGCTCTCCATGCATATGCATATCCCCATTTTAAAATTGTACAATTGGCAGTTGGTTGCTACACATTGCACTCCAAGCCTGACTATACCTAGATTCCTAGTGGAATCTTTAGTATATGCCTTTTACAAGGATGTGCACCAAATACTCTCCTAAACCTAGAGTAGCCCTTGGCAAATCATGTCTTGCACAAAGTCCCAAACCTACGAGCAGTTTGTGTTTGTGCAGCAGACCATAAAGCAGCTAGGCTTACATCACCTTGCTACTATGCAAAGTTAACAAAGAAGGAAGCCAATCGGCAGCTCTGCCTGAACAACAATCCCCTTCTGAAGAAGCCAAGTGACCAAAACCGACCTTTACCATTGGTTACGTGACTTCCTACTACAGAAATTCCTAAGTATCATTTCCTGCAAGAACCTTAACTGGGATTACCTATAAAGTCCCATGTGTGATGTAGGCTTCCCCCAACCAGTAAGTAAGACAGAGCACTTATAAAGGAATTTAGACCCTGCAACTTTCCTCATTAGAACATTGAAAATGCATCAGCTGATCAAAAATGAAAGACACTCCAATTCAGAATCAGTCCTGAACAAGACACGATCTAAGAAAAAGCTATTCCTTCAGAGCAGAACCAGGTAGGAGTCTGCAACAACATTTGTTAAAATCCTTGCAGTGTACATTGATCACCCAGAGGAGATTTGCTCTTCAAATAGCTTCAATTGAGGCAACCAGAAAAATTAAGGCCAAAGAATTAAACAATTACAAGCAGCAATCTCAGTTATACCTCACTTGTAATTACTGAACCATTTCTGAACTTCATGGACAGTCAGGGCACTTTGGCTCCTCATCAGTGGTGGCTGGTGCTCCAATGGTGCTCCCCCCCCCCCCCACCAGGTTCACACTTACCTGGCTTCCTCCTCTCGGCTAATCCAGTCTTAAGATCTGCCTCCTTTCCTGATTGAGAGTAGAAGCCGGAAGACAATAGTGCCACAAGTGGATGGGTTTGCTCCAAACCCAACCTTTTTGAAGCCAATTAAAGCCTCAGGCTCTAATCATGTGTCTCAAAAAAAAAACTCATAGAAACCTATGAGTTCAGCACCCTGCATGGAGATTAGGAGGTGGCACCTCTTATGGACTGGTCACCACTGGTTCTCATCCTGCACTCTTACATGTAGAAAATGGAGTATCATGCATATGCCCCCGTCAGCGTCATGCAAAGACTTGTGATATAATTTTGCTTCTTGTCAAGGAATAACTTTTAAGCAATTACAAAATAACTTTGTGTTTATGATCTCTTCCTCTGCCTGCCAAAATGCTCTCAACTCCATCAAAACAAACTATAAAAGATGTTTAACAGAACAGCCTTTGTTGGTGCGGTTTGTCTATGCAAGAGTGGCTGGGATGTTTTCCCTATAACACAATGGACGTCAAAAGGGAGGACTTTAAAAAAAAAAAAAAAAAAGCTCTCACATATAAACTAGGGGAATAAAAAGGATCTCCATCCAGGATTCTGCATTTTTTGATGTCTGTGTAATGAGACGGGCTAAGAAAACAAGTATTTTATATGGCTGGGATTCACGGTGGATCTCAGAAGAATTTGGCAGAGATTGATGCCAGGATTTCAAAAGTCTTTCCACATTTCTAACCGAGATCTAAGGAACAAGAAGTTCAAATCCTTTTGGACCCTCCGTGACATTATAAAAAGACTGCAAAAATGTGCTTGTCCCTAGGACTTGCATTTCTCAGCAAAGTTCATCCAGGATCAATGATTTTTTTTTTAGTGGAGACGGAGATTATTATTAAAGGAAGACTGACAAAGAACAAAATTTGTTCCTGGACATCAACAAAAAGAAAAATAGTAAAAGAGTTTTACCGTGTTTGCAAAGTTTTCTATGACCTTCTTTTTTGGCAGCATTCTAGAGGAAAGCCAGCACATTAGCTTTAGAAAGCTCAAAATACCTTTGATGACACAGTGGGGTACTTTTGTATAAGCTAGAGGAAACTCGTTTCTTCTTCCTTAATTTACCAGAACGTGGGATCCTCACAAAAAGTTCAAATTGTAAGATGAAGCTTAAGCCAAAGTGAGAAACCCCTTAATTCAAAGTGTACATCTACTGCAGCCAAATTGGGGATAACGTCTACTTTATATTTGTTACATTTTCCATTTACATGGCCCAACTTAAAAAAAAAAAATATTTAAAGGGCAACTCCACTTTTGTGGGGGAACAAAATTAGCACATAAAAAAAATGTATATATAGCGTTTACAAGTTTGACACAAGTCATACTGTAATCGATTGTTATTAAAAATGACCTTTCCTTTTCAAACTGCTGTGCTGTAATTTTCTGTAAAATTCAATGCACTGTGGCTACCAGGGGACATTATGTACACAGATGGTGCACAGAACGCTCCGCAGAAACAAAATGTCATGCCTGAGCGATTGACTTACTGATTTTCCCAGAAGTCTGCACTAATATAAAATCAGATTGAGCATCTTCTGCATCAAAAATGTCAAAAATGTCATAATTAGATCCATGTAGGTGCATCATCTAATTAATTATAAAACCACTCCCACTGGACTCACTTTCACACATGGACACAGACAAACCGCTATTTCTTCAGAATAGCAAGGTTGGAATCTGCAACAAAGTTTGTTAACATCCCTTCAATGTACATAGATAACCCGGGAGGGGGGGGGATGTTTTGATCTTAACAAAAGTGGAGTTACTCTTTAAAAATGGCTGCTTATTTTTTTACATGCTTGAAAATCCTATTTAGCATTTCTTTTTAATGTAATGTTAAGGAGGGCATTGGGAAGTTATGTTTCCCATAAACAATCCAGACTGTACTTAGTTGGCAGGAGTCATTATCAGTTGTACACCGTCTGTCCTAACAATATGGATGGTACATTGGATGTTAATGGGAGAACTGAGGAAAAAAGAAATGTTTTGGCAATTTTCTCTTCTGAATGAATGTTTTTTTCTTTGCACTGGTAAAATACCTGACTATGGTCACTAGAGTTAGCTGAGGACCAAAGTAAATGCAACAACTCTAAAGAATGCTAGAGGAAATTAGCAAAAAATATTAATTTAAATTTAAACATTTTGACCTTTGGTTACATTTATCTACCTGCTAATTCCCTTTAGCAATGTCTGAAATTCTTACGCTCTGTATCTCTTGTTACAATGATGAATGCAGTTCCTATGCAACTACAAATTGTAACTAATGGTTATAACTAGTGGTTACATTTATTTGCTAAATACTTTTAGCATTCTCTAGCAAAGTTATATTGCATCTTTGTATGCATTTCCTATGCTCCTCTGCTCCATCTAGTGGTTATAAATAAGTATTTTATTACGGTACTTATCGTTTCAAGCTCTAAAAAAGTAGCCTAAACAACATATGTTTTTACCCAAATTGCACAGAATTTTAATGCATGTACATGCACTTTCATTGGACAAGTGTTTATGCAATTTTATTTATAAATAGTGCGTTTTTTTATTTTTATTTTACTAAAAAGGTGGAAATATACTATAAAAACAAACACCTTTCCAGCTGTAGTCAAAGGCTCCATTCACACTAGTACGTCCCCAAAGTTGCACAATTTCCAGTGCAACTTTGATGCAACTTTTGATGAGATTTAGATCCAGCTTTACATTCTATAGATCAAAGTTGTACCAAAGTAGTGCAGGCATCTGTTCAAAGTTGCTGCAACTTTAAGTTGCACTGATTTTGAACAGGCAGTGCAATTTGTCATGAGACTTTGATGTCCAAAGTCGAATGAAAAACCTCACAAGTTTGAATGGAGCCAAACTCCCACTTCCTATTTACCAAAGTCCATCCAGTGCTAAAGAAAAACACAAAAATACAAAACCATTGCTTGTCATGGGCTTTGCAAAAACAACCCAGTTGCTAATTTTCATAAAGCAATAACTTGCTTATTAATCTAAACCATGACTATATTAGAATTGAAAGCTGAACTCCAGGAAACCTGAAAATTCTCTCCTGCAGTGGAACTGTACCTGCACTGCAAGGTCAACTACTCATTTAGGTCCGGGGGCATGGAAAAGTAGATTTACTTACCCAATCCTCTGTGCCGTAAGAGTAATCCCCACAGTTGTTTCTCCCCCATGCTACAGCGTCTTAAGCTCCTGATATCATCAAGACCAATGTAGGGTCCATGGTATTGTCATGTCCAATGCTAAGGGACAGTCCACAACGGGAGCGGAGCATTTGGTAAACAAAAATGATTTTACTCTCTCCGCTAGACCCAAACAAATGTTATTGCTTGCACAATGAACACAACCCCACTTCAAATTTCCCGAAGTTGGACTTTAAACAATAATTCTAGGCAACAAGTAAAAGAAGTCATTGAATTTACTAATACTATCCACCAAACACTGCAGCTGTGATAAAGTTTGGAAAATTGCTCAGTTTTAGGACACAAATGTGGAAGCTGACAAATTTTGACTTGTTTGTGAAGGGGTCGGAAACCAAAAATCAATTTAACCGCTTCCCGACTGCTGCACGCCGATATACGTTGGCAGAATGGCACGGGTGGGCAAAAGGGCATACAGGTATGTCCCCTTTAACCACTTGGGATCCGCGCTATTGCAAAATGACGGCAATAGCGCGGACCCACATTTTCGGGACTACGTCTATTGACGTAGTCCCGGTTACGAGCGGCCTGCGCGCCCCCTGAGGGGCGCGCGCGGCGCGCTCTGTGATCGGCGAGTCCGTGAGACTCGCCTGATCACCGATCCGTGTAAGGGGTCGATCCCGACCCCTTATCACGTGATCAGCTGTCAGCCAATGACAGCTGATCATGTGATAAAACGGAGCCGGTAACCGGCTAGTATTCCTCCTCGCGCTGACAGCGCGAGGAGAAAAAAAAAAAGCCGATCGCCGGCGGCCGTGTTCGGGACATCAGTCCCGAACACGGCCAGCAATTTAAAAGGACACCTGCCCCCTGCCAGTGCCCACCTGCCACCCGCAGTGCCATCCTGAAATAAAGTAAGTGCCCCCCTGTCAGTGCCACCCAGCAGTGCCCATAGTGCCCACAGTGCCACCCAGCAGTGCCCACAGTGCCACCCAGCAGTGCCCACAGTGCCACCCACAGTGCCACCCAGCAGTGCCACCCACAGTGCCACCCAAAATCTGCCTCAGGTGCTGCACCCCAGTGCCGCCCATCAGTGCCCAGCAGTGCCGCCCATCAGTGCCCAGCAGTGCCGCCCATCAGTGCCCAGCAGTGCCACCTATCAGAGCCACCTATCAGTGCCACCTATCAGTGCCCATCAGTCCCATCTATCTGTGGTACCTATCAGTGCCCATCCGTGCCACCCATCCGTGCCACTTATCCGTGCCACCCATCCGTGCCATCTTATCTGTGCCCATCTTTGCCCATCAGTGCCGCCTTATCTGTGCCCATCGGTGCCGCCTTATCTGTGCCTATTAGTGCCGCCTTAACTATGCCTATCAGTGCCCACCAGTGCAGCCTATCAGTGCCCACCAATGCAGCCCATCAGTGCCCACCAATGCAGCCCATCAGTGCCCACCAATGCAGCCTATCAGTGCCGCCTAATCAGCGCACTTCAATGAAGGAGAAAAATGACCCGTTTGCAAAATTTTATAACAAACTATTAAAACATGATTTTTTTTTTTTTTTTTTTGCATCTTTTTTTGTTTGTTTAGCAAAAAATAAAACTCCGAGCTGTAACTAAATACCACCAAAAGAAAGCTCTATTTGTGGGAAAAAAATGATAAAAATTTCATTTGGGTACAGTGTTGTATGACCGCGCAATTGTCACTCAAAGTGCATCAGCGCTGAAAGCTGAAAATTGGTCTGGGACTGAGGGGGGTTTAAGTGCCCAGTAAGCAAGTGGTTAAGAAGCGTTCTCTGTGACCGTGGGTCACGTGGACTCAATGTCCGTCAGGTGCCCATGATCATGTCACGGAGAGGCAGAACGGGCCTTTGTTATCAAGGCATTTCCCCATTCTGCCTTGTGACATGACAGAGATCACTGCTCTCCGTCATCGGGAGCAGCGATCACTGTCATGTGAGTCGAAGCCCATCCCCCCCACAGTTAGAATCACTCCCTAGGACACACTTAACCCCTTCATCTCTCCCTAGTGGTTAATCCCTTCCCAGCCAGTGTCATTTACACAGTAATCAGTGCATTTTTATAGCACTGATCGCTGTATAAAGGACAATGGTCCCAAAATAGTGTCAAAAGTGTCCGATGTGTCCGCCATAATGTCGCAGTTCCGATAAAAATCGCAGAACGCCGCCATTACTAATAATAAAAATAAAAAAAAATGCCATAAAACTATCCCCTATTTTATAGATGCTATCAATTGCACAAACCAATCAATATATGCTTATTGAGATTTTTTTCTAGAAGAATACATAATCGGCCTAAACTGAGGAAAGAAAATGTTTTTTTATATATTTTTGGGGGATATTTATATAGCAAAATGTAAAACTATTGTTTTTTTTTTTTTCAAAATTGTCGCTTTTTTTGTTTATAAAAATAAAAACCACAGAGGTGATCAAATGCCACCAAAGGAAAGCTCTATTTCTGGGGAAAAAAGGACTTTAATTCTGTTTGGGTACAACGTCACACGACCGCGTATTTGTCAGTTAAAGCAACACAGTGCCGAATCGCAAAAAGTGCTCTGGTCAGGAAGGGGGTGAATCCTTCCGTGGGTTGAAGTGGTTAAAGGGTCATCAGGACCCCCTGTTCTTGTAACCTTTTTCTCTCCCATTTTCTCTCTCCCCACATTTCACCAATCACAATCCAACTACCAAGCCAAACGTACATTTACAGGTGCAAGTTCACCTTTTAAGAATAAAATGAAAAGGTGAACCAACACCCTACAGCTTCGAGCCTCCTCCCCCACTGTAGTTAGCTCCATGGGTGATGAGCGGTTAGTGTTTCTTTTTTCTGCAGGGCTTCCTGCGATTCTGGTCAGCGCCGTCACAGAGCATCGCTCTTATCTGTCCTACAAGCACTGCAGAACAATGAAAGAGAAGAGCAGGGATTGTGAATCCCTGGATTGCAGCACTGGCTGTGTGAGCACTAACCACTCATCGCCCATGGAGGTAAGTACCGCAGGGACGTGGGGGGGGGGGGGGAGCTGTAGGGTGATAGGTCACCTTTTCATTTTTTTTTTTTTATTTGAACTAGCCCTTTATTACCGATACGCTCAATTTCTTCTCTAGAACCACAACAATCCACGTTTGAAGCACATGTGGAACTCATCAAAGTCTTTCAGGAATTAAACAGCTATCCTATGCCAGTTTCCCAGAATCCTTTTCTTTCTCACATTCACATCTCCACCTCCCTGAACAGCAGTGCTAGTGGCGTTTCCACTCTGTACGTCATTTATGTTGATTCAGGCCAGAATGTTTCAGCAGAAGAACATGGAACTCGAGGAGGGGGTCAGAAAAAAAAGAGACAGGTATTACCTTAAAAAACACACACAAAAATTGTGCTCTTATTTATTTTTACAGTGCAAAGGCTTCACCAGGAGCCACTGATGTTATTTTTCTAACATGAAGGAGACCACAGAGGTGAAGGCCCGGCCCCCTCCAAAATTGCTAACAACCTCACATGAAAGGCTGTGCCTAGAAGAGACGACTGATTGTCCGCCACACTTTAGTCCTCCTCCAAGTCTTTATTGGCTACTACCTCAAAGCACCCAAGGAGTATGTATTTATTCAGCTACTTCCTTCCCAGTATGTTTATGCGTTTCAGCTCCAGAATTAACCCCTGGGCTGCCAGATTTAGCTTCACTTTGACTGAAAAATCTCCTTTAAATGTGATTAAATTATTTTGGTGCAGAGACATTTAAAACTTAAAAAAAAAAAAAAAAACTTATTCACAGAGATGTTTACATTTCAGAGTGTAAGCTCACAGGAGCAGGGTCCTCCTAATCCCAGCGCTGTCTCCTTTATATTATAAAGCGCCGCACAAACTGTTGGCACTGTATAAATCCTATTTTAGATTGTAAGCTCTAACGAGCAGGGCCCTTTGATTCCTCTTGTACCAAATTGTAATGTAGCTGTAATGTCTGCCCTCATGTTGTAAAGCGCTGAGCAAACTGTTGGCGCTATATAAAACCTGAATAATAATATCATTAGTATAATGATCGCTTGTTGCACTAATCACTAATATAATTGAAAGGGTTGCTCACTTTTTCAGAAAAAGAGAAAAAAGGTGAACACCTTACACCTCCCCCACCCCTCCAATAACCTTACCTTGTACTTACCTCTGTGGATAATAAGCTGTCAGTGCCCACACAGCAGGTACAGTGGTCTGGGGGATTTGATATCCCCACCCTTCTCGCCCTTCTTTCTGCATTCAGGATGGATAAAAACAATCTTTTCTGCCAGCGCTGACCAATTGGATTCACTCTGATCGGTCTTGGAAGTGCTGCAGAAAGAAGGGGGAGATATCATATCCCCAGACAGCTGCATTGGCTGTGCGGGCCCTGATAGTTCATCACCCCCAGTGGTAATGGCTGTGCGGGCCCCGATAGTTCATCACCCCCAGGGGTAATGGCTGTGCAGGCCCCGATAGTTCATCACCCCCAGTGGTAAGTACAGCAGACGGTAGGGTGTTAGTTGATCTTTTCATTTTTTCTTGCATCTCGAACTTGCGCCTTAAAAGTTTGGCTTGGTATGTGAAATGCGATTGGAAATGTGGGGAAAGAGAAAATGGGAGAGGATAAGTTGCAAGAACAGGGTCCCGATGACCCTCTGAGATGCTTTTTGGAATCTTACACCTTCGCAAACAAGTCAAAATTGTCAGCTCCTGCATGTGTGTCCTTAAACTAAGCAAAATGTCTAACTTTTTCACAGCTGCAGTGTTGGGTGGATATCATTAGTAAACTCGGTGACGCAGAGAGTAGGAGGATAGGGACAGTGATAGGATGGGGCACAGCTACCTGTAGGGGTTTTTCGCAAGGCTTCAGGAAGGACACAAGTGGTTTATTTGCAAGGCTATATAACGAAACAGAATTTTAAAACTGCATGAGATTCACAGACAATTCCTACTACAGACACAAATAGATACCTATAGGCCAATGTGCAAAGCAAGACATTTCCAATGATTATGTCTACATATGAAATTATCATCAAACCTCAACTGCTTGAATCACTTTTTTTGCAAATCCCTGCCTTTTTCTGGATTGTAAAAATTCAGTTCTCCGATAAAATTAGTTTACAACTTTACATAACCCATTGGCTGAACACAAAACATTTTGGGAGGTGTACTCTGCTTTAAATGGGACTATTGCCACAAACAAGCAATGATTATTTGTGTAGCTCTGATGTAAATGCAAGTCTTGGCTTTAGAATGCAGAAAATGTTTTACATGTAAAGTTAATGAATACCGTACTGCACATCAAAAATTTTAAGTACATGGATCCTTGGAATTTACAAAACAAGTGATGAAGGAGATGATATATACTATAGTGGACAGCACACAGTATGTGCTAATAAAAAATCTTCTGCAGAGTAGGCAGCACTCTTCGAGAATCTGGACATCAGCAGCTGGAAATCCAGATGGTTCCTGAACAAACTGTCAACCAACGCATCTGCTTCACATCACTGCCCAAAATAATGAATTTATGAGGAGGGGGCTCCATATCCCAAGCTTTCTCTATGTGAAGCTGAACTGAACCTATAGAAGCAACTGGTATCACTCAGGGAAAACTCTTTGGAATCCAGCGTTGTTACTTTGCTGGCAGTGCGGTTAATCCCTTCATTATGCCTCAAGAGCATTTAGTCGCTTTAAAGGGGTATTCCCACCAAGTGGTAAGCAAACAACACTGGCATGCTTAACCACTTCACTGGCAGCAAAGAACATTCACGGCACCCAAGAGCTCCACTATCAACATGTGAGCTCTAACTACAGACAAATAAACATAACATGACATATAGATAGAACATATTTTAGCCAATCTTATGAAAAATTGATGCCAAGTGACCACTAAACAGGCAAATATACTGTAAAACCAACAGATTTTCAGTAAAAAATTGTTACAATGTATGTTAAGACCATTTGTCAAGGTTTCCAATAGAGTATCAAATTATTATTATTATTATTATGGATATCTACAGTCAGAATTTTGAGCAATTGTTTTGCTTACAGACAATTAAGCCTACAATCTATGAATTAAAAAAAAAATGCAAAAACTATCCACAGATTATGGTCTCCAAGCACTGGAAATGCTTTGCACCTTTGCTTTGATCCTCCTCACTTCACTGTTACTCCATCATTGTGATGGGTGGCTTATTAAACAGGGAAGAGTGGGAAGCAGAAGGGGTGGTAAGAGCTAGCGATTATGGCGGCTTCTAGCCATTTGCATTATAGAGCCTCCAAGGTTTTTCAGATCCTAAGGTGCACTTCAAGAAACTGAAACTCACGTAAGCCTCATTGGCATTTCAATCATTTCAGTTTGTTCCATGGTTTATTTTAAAATAACAAAATCTACACCATAACGTTCATAGGAAACTAGGGAGAGTCAACACGATCCCTTTCAAAGTGTTTATTGTTAATGGGGAAAGCACTGCAGGCAATCGCTTATTATGAAAATGACCTCATGGCGAATACGGCGCTTTGCATCATCGGTCATACCAATATTATAAAACTGAAATTAAAAGGCAGGCCAAAGCATGTATAACGCATCTTAAGTGTGCTAGGTTATACTACACTCAACCACTAACCTTCACAAAATATGTGATCTTTGACCTGTAATATTTGCGACAGCAGTAATGCCAAAACTATTCAAAGTGTTTTCACATTCTTCGTACGAATTTAGACTTCATAGCAGTCTACTGGGAGACATTTCTATAAATTCAATACCCTCCCTGTCAAGTAGTACTTAAAAAAAAAAAAAAAAAAAAATTCAAGGACTTTGCTTTATACTAATCCGGAAAATAAATAGTAGCAAAGTCTATTTTGGAACCATGTCCTCCGAAACACAAGTCTGGTTCTTTTTGTCAGCCTTCTGTTGCATACACTGTTGACATATCTATTTAAATACATTTTTTTAATTAACATCCTGCTAGACTCTTGATAATTAAACTTTTATATTGCTCAAAATATTCAGGATTATCTTTTTTAGTTTGCAATCACTGAAACTCTACAGCATTATAGGATTTAGTAAAAAGAACTTAAAATATAGTTTCATATTACCTAAACCATTATCTGCAGTCCAATTAGCGTAAGAGAGATTTTTTTTATGTATTATGTTTTACATACAGCCAATACTGGTGACATCATTTTAAGCTAATTGTAGATCAAAAAAGATTGTAGTCAACTACACAGAGAATAGCAGCACAATGTGAAAATTCTTAGATTTGGTCAAGGCATGTTTGAAATAAATACATTGGGGTATCCCCAGTGACTTCTGTTGTCCCATTCGGATCCACTGTCACCACCAATGCCCACTGCCTCCCTCCAACCGTTTTCCAATATCAAAATGTCTAGAATTTTATTATGCATTCCCCACTGTTGGTATGTCAAATTCATTTGAAATAAAGTGGGCAGGGTGGACACCATCTTCCTGCTTAGGAATTCGGGCCTTAAATGACACCTTGTGGTCAGCTAAACAGGAAGAATAGAGCAAGCTATATATTTCTAGCACTTTGACTGTTACTTCATTGTATATGTAGTGTGTTTGAAAGGACAAAAAAGGAGAAATGTGCATATATTCAGAGGTACTAAAATGTTTTTTTGCCCTTACTTTGCCCATACTTTATGGGCCAGTTCACACCACATGTAGTCCAGTGTTTTTTCTGCATCAAACTGCATGGAAAGTAGGTTATATGGTTTCCAATGGCATAGTTCATACCAGTGTGGTTAGTTTCAGGGTGTTCCAGTTTCAGAAAAGAAAAAAAAAGTAGTACATGCTGAATTTTTCCTGCACTTGACTGTACTGGAACATGGTAAAACGCATAAAAAATTTAAAGGACCCCAGTACAGTGAAAAAAAAAAACCCGAAAAAAACTGGAATGCATCTGGAAACGTATCAAAAACAATGCACTGGAATGCATTAAAAAAAGTGTATGCAGGAACGCATACAAAACAGATCTGGAGTGCGTTTTTGTGGTGTGTGAACCAGCCCTAAGGGTTCTTTTTACAAAGCGATGAATATGACTTTCACCAAACATTCGCTGGTGGAGAATTAATCACTAAATTAAAACACATGGACCTGGAAGATTCACCTGCAGAGAATATTTTCTGATTGTCAGATTACTTTATAAACATGCCCCTAAGAGATATGGGCAGGTTAAGTGTTCATTTGTTACTTTATGTCATAGGATTTGGTTAGAGAGAAGGAAAAAAGTGCTAGGTACAAGGGTTAGGTTATGGGTGCCTTTTGACTCCCTTAGGCCGCGTACACACGCGCGGACTGTTCGCTCAAACCAAGTTTCAGCGGACAGTTTTACGGAAATTACGAAAAACTTTATTCGTCAGACTGTCCGCTGAAAGCCCACACACGAGCGGACTGTCCGCTGAAACACTGTTCAGCGGACAAAGTTGGGCGAACAGTCCGCCCGTGTGTACGCGGCCCTAGTCTCTTCACACTATATCCTGTATAGTTACACTGTTTCACTGGGTCCCAAACCCTACTTCATGGAAGCAATGGTTTCCATTCACTGCACTGATGATGGCCAAAAAGCCTGAAACAGCAGTACGCAATTAGGAACAGATGACTTTATAATATTAGGCTATCTTTGCACTATACACTAGCTTTTCTTGATGTGCACCTGGCTGGTGGGGCTTAAAGGAATGATCTGCATTGACCAATGCTTTGAAATCAGAAATAATCCTCTAATTTTTGAGATATGTGATGGGGTGTGAAATTAGATTACTTTCTGGTCTAAAGCCGGCCATACATGATTCGTACCTTATTGGCCAACCTAAGACTTTATTGTACTATCCACAAATTCAGTTGGAAGGCTTTTTTGTTAACCTTTACTCCCCTCTCACCATAACCTGCATGTTTATATTGTGCTGTTGGGTCCCAAGCCCTATTCCACAGAAATTATCATTTCCACACATTGCACTGGTGATGATCAAAAAGTCTTACTATGCTAAGGATGAGTAATGAAAATAACTGTTTAAAAAAAAAATGATCATGCTATGAAGATAGCGATTGGGAAGTGTTATTAGGGTAAAGGACTCAGAGATAAGCACAGACAAAGCCCAGTCCTCATCTCAAATATGGGATCTTTAGAAATGTCTACATACCACAGACGCAATGAAATACATTTATTAAATACAACTGTTTTCTTGACACACTACAATGGTTATTGTAAGTAATCAGAAATCAAGTGTTTTTTAGGCAATTCACTAGGACCTAAGAAATGTCAGGGGTAATGGAGTTTTTAAAATGTCCATATACCCTTGCTCAAAGGCTTGGAGGAGAAACAGGCTTTTTTGTCAGAGGCCAGAAATTCAGCTGAAATTGTAATGCCACATACAATTCTTGTCCCTATTTCAATCATGGTCAGAGTTTTGAATTTCTGTATAAATTCACATTTATTCCAGCCTCTGTGATTTGAAGTTCTCCATCAGTACCATAATCTTGTTTATACTGTGGCCTCTGATGCAGAAATGGGCTAAAGAAGCTTTGTTTTTGTTTTTGCCGTTAATTTTATAGTTAATTTATTGGCACAGGGTTTAACCTGTCTCGCCAACATTGAGTCCTGTAGGGCATTTTGCACACACTATCAGTTATACCAAGTTTGATGATCTGTTAATGTGCCTTGTATTCTGTACTCTGTCACACCGGTACTGTAACCCCATGAATGATTTAGAGGTTTAAACATCTCTTCTACATGTAGGAAGCTACTCCATTTAGTACTGGGCTGCTTAGGAGAACTTCCCACAAGTTGTCTTAGATTGTGTGGTTGCTAATATGGTAGGAGAGGTGGTACCAGGAATGTCTTCTGAAGTCTTTGTACAAATGAGTCTGGGGTTCTTTTGTGATTTTTCTTAAAACTCCAGGCATGAGGTTTTTAGGTGCCCACCAGTAGGACCTGGTTATGCCTTTCAGTCTGTTTATAAAATAAAATACTGGTTTTGGGGGTTAATTGATTTCCTTATCTGTGCATTGGTTGTCAATGTATTATATCCCTGTTTCATGATATTCTTCCTGAGGTTTTCCAATTGGGCATTTTTGTCTATGGTGCAACTTATGGGCAGACGCTAGATGACAGATTATTGTATGTGTCCGAGATGGAATCTGCCATGCCTGAGTTAAGTGGAACGGTCTCTGAGTTTTATTTAGATTCAAGCTTGTTTCTTTAATACATATTGTAGTGTCCAGACGGTTTATTTCCGTTGGTAAGTGTTTTTTTTTTTATAGTAGAGTAAAAACTGTAGTAGTTCCTGTGAAATTGGGAAAGATCCTCTCTAATTGCAATCCAGATGATCAAAATATCATGTAGCAGAAGTAGGCCATAGGTTTTGTGGGACATGTAGAGATATTTTATTTTTTTTGTTTTTTAGATGAAACAGAATATCTAAGGCACATGCAATCGTGTTTGCTGGTCCTAGTACTGCTATTGTTGAGTATTTTACGCAAGGGCAAGTTACACTTGGTGGTAACATTTCAGCTAGGAAGACTCCCCAAAAAATATACCAGCACAAGGAATATTAACAATCTCTTCTAACATGTTGGCAATCCTTGACAAATTACCAAGCTCCGACAGTCTTGTGAGCAGTCTCTTGGAGCAGCAGCAAAAGTACAGGAATTGTCATACATCATACATCATAAAGCCAAAAGCAAAATAAAAAAGGTTTTGGATCAAAACTGGTTGCTGAAAACTGTATGTATTCCACCACGCGTGCTAAGTCCTAAGCCTCACCCATCAATGTACGTCTATGTTACCATGATCATTTCCATTAGGCCACATTGCTGGGCCAGCTTTCACTTGGCATCTGTCACTAATGCTGTCCAAAAAGGGTGGTCCCTTACTATTCATTCCTCTGGTGGCTCTCCAAGGTAACCCAGTCCAAAGCAGATCATACTGACTGAGCAATAATGAATTATGGAATTTCCTACCAAGTTAACACATCAGCAATAGAAAAAGTGATCTGCAGGAAACATATGGTAAGATTATTATATGCTTCCAGACAATTAAAACAAAATAACTGTGTACAACAAAAAGCAGACAAAACTATTTTTTCTGCTACAAAGAAATGAATCAACAATAAAAGCAGAAAAAAAAAAATGAAGCTCACCAGCAACTCCGATCTAAACTTTCCAGTATCCTCCAGCAAGCAAAGTTCATAAACTAGACAATGTTCCTATGCAAAGCAGACTTTATCTATAGTTCAGTTGCTACACAGGCTGCGGATCTCATAGCTCTAGCAGGATTAAAACCATCTTTTTCCATTCTTTTCCTTTAAATAAGTAAGTATGCAAGCACAGCAAGTTTTTGTTCTACAGAAACTTTTTTTTTTTCCTGCACTGATTAAAGTATATAGGAGAATAATTTCACCACTAATCATTTTCCTCACTAAATGAAAAAGAAAAATAAGTCCCTTTATTAGAAAATATAAACATGCTCCAAGCAAGGACTTCAAAAGAAAGATGAATTGCTGCAAGACTTGTCCACACGCTTCTTCCATTAGACAGAAAAAAGCAGTTGCTCCAAATATAATGTAAGCATTATAATCCTTCTGCAGTCAGAAATTCCAAACACTAAGTGCTCTGTGTTTTCTGAGACAAAAGTGTAAAAAGAACAAAGGGCCTGTTGTATTGATGATATACCGGTAGCTGGTGATGAGATAATTGCCAGGAATTTGTTCTTTCACACTGACCAAAACGTGAGACAAAGATGTTACAACTGCACCATAATAGGAGATGTCATGTGACGGCGATATCGGTGTACTGCTGGGAGTAGTAATAACGATATATATATATATATATATATATATATCTATCATACAATTGCATTGCAGGGAGCTTAAATTCTAAGGTCCCTAGATCACATACACACACTAGGGCCAATTTAGTCAGGAGCCAATTAACCTACCATCATGTCTTTGGAGTGTGGAAGGAAAGTGGAGTACCCAGAAACCCACACAAGCACAGGGAAACCATGCAAGCTCCATGCAGGTAGAGGCCTGGTTGGGGATATATATATATATATATATATATATATATATATATATATATATTTATTTATTTATTTTTTATGCCGTCATCATGTCAGGACAGCCTGGCAACTGACATTTATTAAAGAGCTTTCAGCAATGGCGACCTTCTTATTTCATTTTTGGCAGGTACATTTCATAGACCTGGCCAGTCAAAAGTCAGGTAGAGTTCTTTTCATAGTGAATAGAACTCTATATTGACCAAACAGCTTTGAGCTTGTTAAACACATAGCAATTTTTTTTAGAGGGTTTAAACTTTGACTGCAAGAAGCTCAGATCTAAATTTGGACCAATCTTAGTCTCTAAAGCTATACGCTATGCAATTTTCTTTAGATTTACCAAAACTCTATAATATAAGGTCAAACCTAAACCCTTTCAAATTGTATGAAATCGGACAGGCCCTTGCACTACATAGTTGAAGATAAATCTAAAGGAAATTGAACAAAAGAAGCTGTATAAGGTGTATCTCGCTTAATTCTCCAAAAATCAGAAAGAATGTGACTAATTGCCCAGTCTTTGAGTGGCATGGCCAGCAAAGGAAGAAGCTTACAGCGGCAATTTATCCAGGAAAAGTACATACATTAGTCCTGATTTTTACTTTTCCATCCCAGTAAGACGGTTAGGTCTGCTTTAAGCAAGATTGAATATTTAAAAAAAAAAAGGAGATTAAGCACTCTTAAAATACATATCGTATATCTGAAAACATTTCACCAATGCTGTGATCCATGCACCCCTGCCAACTAGCACAGCCAACTCTTGACCTCCAATGCAGCAGCACAACCAGGTTTCCAAAGGCAATGAATGGTTGGCAGAGATGTCTCTTAGATCTACGTGGCAATATTTTTAAAGGTTTGGATATACCTTAATAATAATGCAATCTCATACTGACAGGGTATTGCAGGAACACTAGAAAACATACAAGGGTTTCCCCTATCCTTCCCTGATCTACTGTTACTCTGCAAAAATTCCTATTCAAACACAGACTTTTTGAAGGTTTCATGCCCACCCCCACGTCACACACCTTGTACCTAGCAACTGGCCAACTGGGTGGCAGCGTGAGGTGTAATGGAATAGAGCCTCCAAGTGTGGACTGGGGAGCAGTGAAGCTCCATCAGGGTAAAAATAGGTAGCTTGTTGTACCTGCTATATACTGGGGGTTATTTGCTAAAGGAAAATCCACTTTGCACTGCAAGTGCACTTGGAAGTAAAGTCGCTGTAGATACGAGGGGCAAGGAAAATAAAAAACAGCATTTTAGCTTGCACATGATTGGATTATAAAATCAGTAGAGCTTCCCTTTATTTCAGATCTACCCCTCAGATTTAGAGCGATTCCAAGTGCACTTGCCACGCAAAGTGGATTTGCCTTTCGTAAATAACCCCCTCTGTCAGTGTTTGTTTGCATCTTAGAAAGCTAGCACAGGTTTACTTTAAAGTGGGAGTTCCGCCGTTTTTTTTTTTTTTTAAAAGCCAGCAGCTACAAATACTGCAGCTGCTGAATTTTAAAATATGGACACTTACCCGCCAAGCACACCCGCGATGTCGGCACCCGAAGCTGATCTCTCGATCGTCTCTCGGGTGCTGCCGCCACCATCTTGGCTATGGGAATCAGGAAGTGGAGTCTTGCTTCATTTCCTGGTTCCCTACTGCGCATGCGCGAGTCGCGCTGCGCAATAAGGATGGTCCCCGCTGTCTCTGGAATCCGTGTGTTTCCCAGCAGACAGCGGGGGACCTGCGGAAAGGGGCGTAGATTCTGCGGAAAGGGGCGTAGATTCTGCAGATATCTATGCCGGAAGTGGGTGCAGATACCTGTACTGTACAGGTACCTGCACCCCCTCCCCCCTGAAAGGTGCCAATTGTGGCGCCGGAGGGGGGGAGGGTTCCAATGAGCGTAACTCCACTTTAAGTTGTATTTCCATTTTTTACAGCCACATTGGTTGCAAATACTAACTTCATATTTATTACATGTTCTCATTCACATAACATAACTTAAAAAATGAATACTGCTTACAAATGAATTGCCCTTTTCTGAAAACCCCAAAACTGCACTGCACTGGCATATCTCATTATCAGTTGTAATTGAGATTTAATAGTATGTTAATGAGAGGAAACTCAGTGGGGGTTATTTACTAAAGGAAAAGCCACTTTGCACTGCACGTGCACTTGAAAGTAAAGTCGCTGTAGATCTGAGGGGGACATGCAAGGAAAATAAAAAACAGCATTTTAGCTTGCACGATTGGATGATAAAATCAGCAGAACTTCCACTCATTTCAGATCTACCCCTTAGATTTAGAGAGACTGCACTTCCAAGTGCACTTGTAGTGCAAAGTGGATTTGCCTTTCGTAAATAACCCCCAATGTGTCCCTCTTTGTCAGCTGAGGCAGTTTGAGTTGAATTTCACATTGCTTAGACTGCCTTAGGCCTGCACCAAACAAACACCTAGAAAGGAAAGAAAGGTATACAGTATTTTTTATCTTTAGGTAGGCTGTGCGAGTGAGAACACAAACATATAGTGGGGGTTTCTATTTGACTGTAAAGTGGAAATACACTTTGGCCCCATTCACACAAAGTCAGGTGTTGGGCATATGCACTTTTCTTGCACATTGTTGTACTTCACACATAGGGCAGTCTATTGATTTCAAGGTGCTGCTCTACACACCACAAAGAAGCTCAGGCACCTTCTTGCGCTTTACATGTTTGGGACACAATTAACACTGACTAGCATCACAAGCATGGCATGCATCTTTTGCGTGCGTTCACATACTACACAAGTGTGAATACAGCCTTCAGATCAGTTCATGGACATGCAAGCTTCCATTCATATACAGTCAGCAAACACTTCCAGGGATTGTGTTATTCTCTAAAAACAGCAGGTATCAGAAGGGAATTTTAGCGAACACTCCCTGGCGATCGTTTCCTGGGCAACAATGTATTAGCTCGGCATGTCTGCTAAAGTCTAAAATTGGCCATAAAGACAGTCAACATCGATGCTGCCAAAATGGTAAAAATCAGGCAGCAGTCAACTAGTGACTATTGGTACCTTTAGTTATACTATCAGTTCCTTGAAGGTGTACATAACTGGTAAGGGTTTTCGAGACAACCAGAAAATAAATAAAAATACAAAAAAAAAATTTTAAATTTAAAAAAAGGGGAAGAAGAATGCGTACAAGAAGTTGTAAACCCACAAAATGGCTACATTCCGTGCTTATCGCAAGCCAAGTGAAACTATCATGCTCATCTCTGTATAAAACAACTGACACCTTTTTTTTCTCTTTTTCTTTAGAAGACAAAGCAGACAAGTATTTTCAAACAATTCTCTACCTCTATGATCTGTCCATGAAATCTTTTGTTGTGGGGCTGATCTATTTTCCAGCCCTCAGATAAACTTATTTGCTTTCCCCAGTTTCTGAAGTGCTTAAAAAGCTGTCATTAATCAAACAGATAAATGGAAGCAGCTTATGGGCTGAAGTGAGGTTCCCGCACAAGACTGACACATAGTTGTATTCAGAACAGATACAAAGTAGTAAAACAGGATTCCATCTTTCACAGAGAGAAAACGGATGCCAAGTTTTGCCTGATACACATCTGCTCAAGCTGTTAGCTCACACAGGTATGCGCTGCGCTCCGAGGTCAGTCTGGTCTGAGAAGGGTTAACAAAAGACGGAGTGGGGCCCAAAAATTGGATTTTATGCCAAAACCCACATCTTGTGAGGCCGCTAGTCTCCAAATATTACTAACACGTATAAGAAATATTATCACTTCACAAGGAAAGGAGCATTACTGGTAAGCAAAAAATGATTACACCCATAGGTCTTTATTATATATAGAAAGATCCTACAAACAAACAAAACAGCAGCAACTAATAAAGTACAGTTTCAGAAGTTATAAAAAAAATAAAAACAATCTGATTTTGGTTGCTTTTGAGTTACTGGACTCTTTGCCTTTTCTATTAGCATAGTCTCTGTTACAAAAAAAAAAAAATGACAAACTGGGCAATTACTCAAATAATAATTTAAAGTTAATGAAAATCCGAACAACAAATTTCTCTTATTTGCTCCCTTTTAATCTGTTAAATATACAATTGAAAGCTTTTTATTATCTCTGTTGAACAAATGGGAGGAAAAAAAAAAGACAGATCACTTGTGAGCTGATAACCCTTTACTTCTGGATGGTTATCAGTTAGCATTGTTCCCTGCTATCTCCCTCTTATGGAGAAGAGATTGAGGTGTTATGTAGTCCTAACATACTTCTTGTCTTAGGCTGGCCATACATTATACAATTTGCCATAGATTTACATAAAAACATAAAATAATGAGGTCAAACCTAAACACTTTCAGTTTGTATGCAATTAGGAATGCCTTTGCACTACATAGCCGAGGGTGAATCTAAAAGGAAATTGAAAAAGAAAATTGTACAATGCCTGCCTTAGAGTGACAAGGCTGCTCAGTATGGCTGTCACCCTAGGGCAGAAAGTGTGTCAATGGTAGGACTACCTAGCTAAAATAAAGTGTGAAACAAGAAAATGAATGCAGCCAGCACTTCTAAGCAGCGGTAAGATGCAATACCATTGGTTTTTGTTCTTGGGTTTGGATACGCTTTAAAGCAGTCTTTGCCAACCAGGGTTGCATCAAAACCTAGTGTTCCTCCAGAGATTGCTAGGTGTTCCATGGCCAATAAGTAGCGGAGGACTGACTGCTTGATAGTGCCTGCATAGGTTTGAGGCCAATGTCACTGGAAAAATCCAGTTACCTGGGACCAGTCGAGTCTTTCCTATGTAAAAAGAGTGAAACGCCTCTCAAGGTGAGTCTTCACCTATCCCACCCCCCCAGGGAGCCTCTCCTCTATTTGGTCAGATCTGTAACAACTGCAAAATGTGATCTCATTAGCTGTCTCTAGTGGTGAGAGTCTCCCAAGTGACCACCTATGCAAGGAGGCGTTCTTCCTCCAACTAGTCAACAATACAAGGGAGCACCAAAATGTCCAGCCTCGGGTGTCAAATACTCTAGGGATTTCACATTCGTGTTTAATTTAGAATATCTTCAATCTACAAATAATGCCCTGTTGGCTTTGGGTGTATTCATTTTTAGCAGAGGTTTCCTGAGATCTGAAAATTATTTTAAGGGTCCCTCTGGGATAAAAAAAAAGTTGAGAAAGGCTGACTCAAAGCTCGGTTGACAATCTTACAGGAACATCCAGAAAAAAGCCTAGGCAATTTGTCACATGATCTCTGCTGAAGACGTAGGTGTGCGCAGCTTATTTCATTAGGATGTGCACCCCAAAGCTCAAACACACATGTGCGTGTGTGTGTGTCTATATACTATATATAAGGTCCTGGCACATTGACCTACCTGCCAGCACAGTGAAAGAGATGTGTGTAAGTACAGGCATACCCCACATTTAAGTACACAATGGGGTTTATTTACTAAAGCTGGAAAGTGAAAAATCAGGCTCACCTCTGCATAGAAACCAATGAGCTTCTAACCCCAGCTTGTTCAATTAAGCTTTGGTAATAAAACCTGGAAGCTCATTGGTTTCTATGCAGAAGTGAGCCTGATTTTACACTTTCCAGCTTAAGTAAATAAACCCCATTATGTACTTAAAAGTGGGGTATGCCTGTACTTCTCTTATGGAACAGCTGGTGAAAGGGAGATCTTTCCCCATTTCCCTGCTGCTACACAGAGCGATAATGCTAATGTGGACTAGGTGATTAGGGTGTGCCCAGGCACTCCCGGCACGCCCTGTGCACACGCCTATGGCTGAAGAGGAGGGGCAGCCCCTGATCCTTCCTAAAACAAAGTATGTGACCAATTGCTTAACCTATGTGTCACATGGTCAGTAGAGCATGCGGCCTGCAGTAGCAATTTTCTCCAGGAAAGGTATTTATTTTAGTCCCACCGTTTCGTTTTTCATCCCAGTAAGACTGTTAGGTCTGCTTTAAGCAGGATTGAATAAAAAAAACACACAACATATCAGCCATTTTTTACACCATCCCAGAGAAAGTTTCATGATCACATTTTAAAGCAAAACAGCATTTCCAGAGTATCTAAACACATGACATTACGGCCAGTTCCAGTTCACTTTCTGCAGATAGACTGACGTTCACCTGATAACTGAATGGAAATGCTTTACTTGAAAAACCAAATAAACAGATTGATATATAAATAAATATGAAAGGTGATGACTTACCCTTTTGCACCCAGGCTTGTGATTGGGGACTTGGGAAGTCTTTTGCTTGGCAATCCAATCTTCTATGCCTTTCCGAGTCAGGCAAGCATTTACTGCAAAACTGTCACCTACAGGAACACAGATTTGCGGTGAGGTTTCAACAAAAAAAAAATTGAAAAAAAAAAAGAAGAATACTTCAGCCCTCTGTCCTATAGCCTTCTAATGACATAATGCATACATTATATAACACTCAATCTTGTCAAAGCCATTGACTGAGGCTGACCACACAAGGACCAACAAAAGCAAGACATGCCACAGACTGAACTGTCACTTGTAACAATCTCCCCAGATAGAGATGAGTGCTTCCAGTCACTGGAAGTGATTGTAATCATATTGGAAAATCTCTCAGAGACAGATAAATGATCTTCCTGTTTTTTGTAGAGTATATGAAACAAAGCCTTTATTTGTGCATGCACTGGCTCCATCATCAAACGAATCGGGAAGATGAGCGCAATGGTCCCGAAGCTGCATGATATGTTCAAGAACGAGAAGCCGCCTGATGACTTTTGTGGAGATGTCTGCCTTTCTATGGTTGTTTGATTAGCTATAGCTGGGAGGACTTTCTTGGACATAATGAGGGAGATTTACTAAAACTGGTAGCCAATCAGCTCCTAATTTCAGCTTATTCAATTAAGCATTGACATTAAAACTTGAAAGCTGATTGGTTTCTATGCAGAGCTGCACCAGATTTTGCACCATGAAGTTTTAGTAAATGTCCACCAATGTCTATTTGGTGAACCAATTCTTCTTTGTCCTTTAGGATACATGGACACGGCACTGATGTTTGTGCACATTTTTTGCACTTATTTTGCATGTATTTGTGTGTACAAGAGTAAAATAAATTCTAGCTCTCAGAATGGAATTTTGACCTTGTCAAATTAACATTTTGCGCAAGTATTTGCATGCATATGCACGTAAAATACTGATCTGCAACTACAATTTCTGCATTTTTTCGTACTCATCTATACAAAGCACATGTTTACGCACCTGTGTGTACAGACACATAGAAAACAATGGTCAGTAGAAAGAAAAAAAAAGTATGCCTAAAAACACTGAGTTTTAGGGCAGCAGTTTGCAAGAGACTTTGGGATGACTCAATAACCTGAAAAATATACTAGGTTCCCCCAATGCATGTGGCCATCTTTGGCCATAAAAAAAAAAAAACTGGCAAAAAACTATTCCTTAAACAGGTACTGCCATGGCAGCTCATTCATGCTGCACACTTAGATGGCAGTGTTCTAGCCCTGCTCTGCTCACTTTAGGAGTTTTGAGCACCATGGCCATGGCTATTGCTATCAAAAACCTTCTACAACTGCACCCTTAAGTACCACGGCTCTCCAGGCACCTAACTATGGGAATAGGTATGACTAATAAATCCAAGACCAAGCCGCAGCACAAGCCAAAGCCCCAAGGCAGGATTATTGCCAAGATGGCACTGCCTTCTCTGCCTGTAGACAAGACCACAAGACATCTGATGGAGGAGTCCATAGGCTCCTCCGATTGCCATATGCAGTTTCCCTTGGTTCTTGTACTGCCATGACTTCATCTTACTGTACATTTATCTTTGGCTCACAGTGACAGATCTGTTTCCTTTTCTATACAAACTAGAGAATCACCCAAACTGACCTCATATTTGGTAACCATCTAACCACCAACCAATGTTGGAAATTGATATATAGTTACAAAAAATAGCAAGAAGTTTCACATAATAGATAAAAAATAATAAAAAGAATGATAGATTGCCATAGACCGTCCACTCCCAGGATCACTCCTGAAGTCACCATGACCCAGTGAACACTTTATTACACTGAAGCTTAAGGGCCACTCCGCACATGTCATCTAAAAAGATTTACTGTACACAATGCAATTAAAATGAAATCACAAATTTCTTTTTAGTCAAGGGAACACTTTGACCATATCACTGATCTAAGACATTCCAGGGCATTAGACTAGATCACAGGATGCTTGCATTTCAAAGATCAGCTATAAGCATTGGTAAAAACCAGCTTACAGGTTCACTGACACATGAAGGGATTAGACAGGGAACAGAGTCACAGATCAAACACTCTCACACAAACACAAGTCCATCATTCAGGCGCTGTCTCTGCTACAGAAACAAAGTAAATCAGGTCCCCATCTAATAAACCAAACGGCAAATCACAAGGAGGATCATCAGTCCAATGACAGTTTGTTTGTAGATCAGCAAAACCAAACAAAAGTCGAATCGCCAACTCCCAGCTACATCCAAACCGACATATTGAAAATATTTACAAAAATAAAATACTTTTGGTCCTTAGTTTGGTTTTAGTCATTTACAAAAAAAAAAAAAAAAAAAAATGAATAAAAGGAAATAACAAAAAAAAACAAAGTCATCAAAAATCTGTCTCCCCCTCTCTCATATATATATTAGTAGAACTTTGTCTTCATAAAAAGGTGCTCATTTGTTTTTGTTTCCTTAGAGAATATATATATATTTATAATTATATATATATATATATTATAATGTATGTGTGTGTGTATATATATATATAGACACACACCCACATACACTAAATCATCTAAGCTACCAAATGAATACTTGACAGAGACAAATTTCTGCAATTGTGCCTCTGCTTGTTCATGTTCTCCTGCCAACTCTTTGATTTCTGTTTCTCGTACTCAATACTACCCTGGTGGTCAATGATATTTTTCAAGATTGAAAATGATTAGTAAGCAGCAGAAGAGTCAGTGAGAGTCATCCAGTTAGCGATTTCACCTGCTCCAAGGTGGACCAGGGACTATGGGATGTGTAGTATGCACAGAGCAGTGCACATGACCACAACTAAACTTGCACTGCCCATTTCAAACAAATGGAAGTGAGGGGGAAAAGGAGAGTTTTGGGGTCTCACAAAAGATGTTATAAAAGAAGAAGGAAATACATTACAGGGCCACAAAGTAGCGGATGTGTATAGCTAAGGATGTCATTTAGGTGTTTATTTTACTAAAGGCAAATAGGCTGTGCAGTTTGCAAAGTGCAGTTGCTCAGAAGCTTAGTAAATGAGGTAAGGCTTCATTTTGCAAAAAAATACCCAATTACGTGCAAGGAAAATTTTAAAAAAATTGCATTTTTGCTTGCACATGATTGGATGATGGAAGTCTTTGCAGTTGCTCCAAAGCTTAATGAGCTTTTGCTCATTAAGCTTTGGAGCAACTGCACTTACAGAGTGCATAAGGGGTTATTTACTAAAGGCAAATCCACTGTGCACCACAAGTGCAAATTGCACTGAAAGTGCAAGGAAACTAAAAAACAGCTTTTTAGCTTGCACATGATTGGATAATGAAATCAGCAGAGCTTCCCCTCATTTCAGATCGACCCCTTAGATTTACAGTGACTGCACTTCCAAGTGCACTTTTAGTGCAATTTTAAGTGCAGTTTGCACTTGTAGTGCAAATTGGATTTTCCTTTTGTAAATAACCCCCATTGTCTATTTGCCTTTAGTAAGTCTACCCCTTAGTGTCACTTTAAAGCTGAACTCCATGTATGGACATGTTTGCATAGTTACAATGATCCACCTTGGACCTATGTAAGTGTGCATATCCCATACCTGTGGAAGCGGAGAAAGCAGCACCATAGTAGCCACCGCTACTACTGTTATCCTCCTAGTCTTCCGGATGCTGTGCGGAGTGGCTGCCCTGCTGCAGTAACCACAGTGGATCATTCACTTGGCACGGGTGCCATTCTTGTTTTTTTCCTCAGTGAATATGTAGCGTTCTACGATTGGATGAGTTGGAGATCATGACATCACCGACTGTGTTTCTGCCTCATCCAATTCGATTTGTTGGGAAAATGCAGAGAGTTCTCTGAGTGCCGCCTGGGCTGAGCGAACAACCTCCTGTGTTGAAAATGGAGCAGGGCAGCTACTAGGCACAGGATCTGGTGTCATAGCGGTGGCAGCGGCTACTATAGTACTTCCACAGTAACCGGCCAGGTACGGGATTTGCATTCTTACTCTGATCCAAGCTGAACTAATGTAACTATGGAAAAATATCCATCCCTGGAGTTCAGCTTTAAAGACGCTCTGCCTTGGTATTAACCAAGTCCATATGTTGTGTGCAGCTGGCCAAATCAGTTAAACATTAGAGGACAATCTGCTTTTAAAGTTGACATCCAGGCAATACTACTCCACGGGCCCTGCGAATGTACCGCGGCACACAAAACGTGATGAGCGATAATGCGTGATTCTGACTTTGTTGTCCACATGAGATGGTCTGGCCAGAGATTCTCTAAACAAAAAAGGTGACAAACTTTGACAAAGACTTAACACATGGAGGACGACATAAAAGTGGTAAGCAGATCTTTAGAACGCACCGGGGGTGACAACCCGACGCTATGTGATCAGATCTTAAAAGGCGGGACCCTCAGGAGGATAATGACCCCGGCTTCACAAAAACACATGGCACGTTCTTCTGGCCACTCTTCAATCACACACAGAAGAGCAGTCAATGTAGCCTTTGGAGAGGAGCAGCTAATGTATACTCTGCATGGGACCGACACTCAGAGGGACAACTTCAGAGGAACTTTACAGGCTTACAATGTAATGCAGAACCCTCCACAACACTGGAACATTCCAAAACCCCGACATGGAAAAAGGCTGAAACCAGCGATTCATTAACTGCACCATCAAAAGCGGAGGAGGACCCAAAAGAGAACCATGGATGAGAATAGATCTGAGGACAGACTAATAAACCACAACAAACCAACAAATACAAAAACACCACAACAATAATAATAATAATAATAAATAGTCCAACCCCATGGGGACAACACCACAAGACGGGAAGTTTATTTACTAACTTTTATCCAACTTTTAGATTTTTGTTTTGGGCTCTAAAAATCAATTGTACAGAATCGCTCAATGACATTGGAAATACAATCGGAAGATTGGAACGATCGTTTTCTGCGCCATACACACTCTGATTTCTTTTCTGATGGACTGGACTAATCGGTCTATGGTGGACAACCCATTTGATCCCAATGCCACATATGGGGACGACGTTTTTATTGATAATTTTGATAAGTTCTAAATCACATCTCTGTTCCCACAGGGAAAAAACTTCATCATATAGTCGATCGTATTTGTGAACAAGTATCTCAGTGCTGCTGATTAATGGAAAATAATCAATCGTTTTACTGCCTGGCAGTTTGATCAAATGGTATCAAAAGTTGTGGCTGACGTGGATTTGAAGGAATTGCACATAGATCGAATAATAAAACCAAAGCGTGTGTGTGATCACCACTACCGATCATATGGAAGGTCTTTCCTGCCATCAGATTTGTCCATCCAGACCGATCAGAAGGACTTGGCTGGGAATTGATCAGTGAGTCATATGTGATCGGTGAAGGATGGTTACATGTATGGCCAAGCTGTGATCAGTAGTGACCAATCAATACATTGATCCGTGACCTATAGGGCCCCAGAAGACAAGGAGAGGACATGACATTTCCTACCTTCAGGGCTTTCTCTGGGTTTGCAGACTGCAGCTGCCAGTCCGGAGATCGGGGTGAAGATCGGAGGAGAGAAGAGAACAAAAAGCACCATTAGATGTCTCCCACCAAGCAACCGACCACCCCATACACACAGCCAACCCCCCGAACATCGCTCACCGTGCTTGGAGTAAAGTTTCCCCATCTCTCGGGATCCACAACATCAGACACACATTACAATCCAGACATCGGACAATCCATCGGCCACGTAAATCCCGTACACGCCGCTCATACGATCCGCTCCTACGAGCGCTGACACCCCATAGACCAGGAGCCTGAAGACTACACCGAGACAACACTCCGCCAGACGGCACGGGGGAGGGGCCAGGGGAGGGGCCAGAGGAGGGGGAGGGGGGCACAGGACAGGGGGGGAGGAGGAGAGGAGCTGGAGGGAGACACTGTGTGTGAATGGAGGGAGGAGGAGGAGGAGGAGGAGGAGGATGGGGGTGTGACTGCTGGACTCCAAACTCATCTCTCAACAACTCACACAACCATCAATCCACCTCCAATGCCTTTCACCATGGAGGATCCCTTGAAATAACTCCCCCTTCTAGGGACCTCTGATAGTCCGCCGCTTATATTCAACAGGAGCTGCACTCTGTTTTCTTGTGCTTTGCTTTTATTCCTTTTTGTTTGTTTGTTTTATTAACCACTTCAGCTCCAGAAGATTTTACCCCCTTCATGACCAGGCCATTTTTTGCTATAGGGCACTGCGCTATTTTACCTGCCGATTACACGATCATAGGATGCTGTACACAAATTACATTTTTATCATTTTCCCCACAAATAGAGCTTTCTTTTGATGGTATTTGATCAACATTTTTTTTTATTATACAAAACGAAAAAATACAATTTTGGGGAAAAAAAAACTTTTTTTTTTACTTTCTGCTATAAAACATATCCAATACATAAAATAAAAATAAAAAATCGAATTTCTTTATAAAATCAGGTTCATATGTATTCTGCTACATATTTTTTTTTTTAAGTGTATATTACATAGTTACATAGTTAGGTTGAAAAAAGACACAAGTTCATCCAGTTCAACCCCAAAAATAAATAAAATAATAATAAAAACATATTAATTGGTTTGCATGAAAGTTAGAGTCTACAAAATATAATGTATATATATATTATTAGTAATGGTTTTGATCAGTGACTTATAGCAGGACTATGATAGTCTGAAATGCGGTGTCTTGTCTAATAACGTCCTCCATCGGATAGTGTCCACTGTGTACTGCGCATGCGCAGTACACAGCAACACAGATTCCGAAAATTGCCGAGGATGAACGGCGCCTGCGCCGTGAGTCCAGGTTCTATCCCCACTATCCAAGTGGACATAGAGTAGGAATAAAAAAGAGCCGAGCGCAGCGAGGCCGAGCCCGAAGCGTGGCGAGCGAAGCTCGCCCACGAGGGGCCTTTTAATACTCACAACCCTATGTCCGCTCAGATGGTGGGGCTACAAGTGCATTGGAAGTGCAGTCGCTGTAGATCGGAGGGGTAGATCTGAAATGAGGGGAAGCTCTGCTAAATTCCATCATCCAATCATGTGCAAGCAGAATGCCATTTTTTATTTTCATTGCATGTCCTCCTCGGATCTACAGAGACTGCACTTCCAAATGCACTTGTAGTGCAAAGTGGATTTGCCTTTAGTAAATATGGGATTTTTGTGGGGGGGGGGATTTTTTTTAGAAGCATACTTACCTAAGTGTATGCATTATTGGTCCCCCGACACCTCTAACACACAGAACTGAGCGATCAAACACTGCCAATCAGTGGCATCCATAGAGGGCACAGGAGCGCTGCCCCCTCTCTCCTGCACCGCTCTATCACCAATGGATAGATTCATGCATTGCATGAATCTATCTAGTCGCCGCTGCTGCCCCCTATTCAGGTGTCCAGCCCCTTGTCGGGCACCGGGCACCTGAATTACAGTGGCAGGGTTTCTTTGGAAGCGTCTGATTAGAACCCTACGGTTCTAATAGGTGTCCTGATTAGAGCCGTGGGCTCTAATAGGCTTCCAAAAGGGTAAACAGAAGTAGCAACACAGTGTTTTGTTAGAGAAGCAAATACATCGCTTCCCTAACACTGACCCACTTCTCTGCCAATCGGGTTGCCGGGTTTGTGTTACCTGTCACTTGATTGGCTGAAATCACAGGCACTGTGAGTGGACACCTAGGCTAGACGAGAGGAGGAGCGCGGGAGAAGACATTGGGGTGGGAATGAAATGGAGGACACCGGACACTGCTCACCACTTCCCGCCGTCACCCGCTGCACATTAGAGACAAGGTAAGTGCCGGGCAGATGGCGAGCGGGGGGCACAGTGGCAGCACTTGGGGCACAGTGGTAGCATTTAATGGGCGCAGTGGCAGCACTTGGGGCACAGTGGCAGCACTTGGGGCACAGTGGCAGCATATGGGGCACAGTGGCAACATTTGGGACACAGTGGCAACATTCAATGGGTACATTGGCAGCATTTGGGGCACAGTGATAGCATTTAATGGGCATAGTGGCAGCATTGGATGGGAACAGTGGCAGCATTTGGGGCACAGTGGCAGCGTTTGATGGGCAAAGTGGATGCGTTTGATGGTACAGTGAGGCTGCAATTAATGGGGGTTTTTTTCAGAATTTTTCAGTTTGTTTGCAAAAAAAATTTGAACACCAGCCACCAATGTCGCCGATTTTCAGGGCTCTATGAGCAGAGAGCTGGTAACTGTCAGTCATGACTGTCTGCTCCACCGAACTCCCCACTCACCAGAGCGCTGGGCTGGGGAGGGGGTGGGAGCAACCTGCTCGGGAACTGAGAGCCAATCCAAGCATGTGGGTGACCCCTAAACATATGCACTCCAGTAATCCACAGGAGTAGTACAGCCAAACAAGCTCTTTAACTGCACAAGCTGAAGTCAGAAGCTGACTGGCTACTATGCACAGATGCATCAGGTTTTGCACTCTCCAGTTTTAGTAAATCAACCCCTGACTGACACTTTGTGGGCACTGACTAACTGACACTGACATCACCAGTGACACTAATACAGTGATCAGTGCTAAAAATATACACTGTTACTATACTAATGACACTGGCTAGAAAGGGGTTCATATCTAGGGTCAATCAAGGCGTTATAATTGTGTACCTACCAAGTGTTCATGTGTTTACTGTGTGCTGCTTTGTACTACAGATTGATTTTTTTGCTTAGCAGGCAAAAGAAGCAAAGTGACCGCTCCCTCTGTACAGAGCTCTGTGTTGTTTACCAACACAGAGCTCTAGGCTGTGATTTGACACAGCCGATCAGCAGGTCTCGGCCATGAATTATTGGCCGGGATCTGTTAATGAACTTTCACTATGTGAAATCACAGGGGAGGAGGTGAGCAGGGGCGCGTTTCTACACACGATTCGGAAAAAGTCCGATCGGATTTTGTTGTCGGAAAATTTTAGATCCAGCTCACCATCGTAATTTTCCGACAACATAATCCGATCAGACTTTTTCCGTCAGAATTTCCGACTGTGTGTATGGGGCATTAGTGTAGACGGAAGAATCAGATTATCTTTTTCTTCATTTAGTCCCCTGGGTGAACAAAAATAAGTGTATGGAAAGCATCATCTGGTGCCATGACAAGCTGCCCCAGATTTCTTGTTTCAAGGTGGCTCCTTTGTCTTGCAGCATCCTATGGAGCCACCCTTGCATTCAGAGACCAGAGTTGTGTCTTCCTACATTGTGAATGTCAAGCCAGGTACCATGGGATATGTAGTTCTTAGAAGTTGAAAGTAAACAGCAGAGGAGAAGCTGCAAAGCATGCAGGGAATTCAGGAAGTTGTGGAAAGAGATGGTCAGCAGACAGGCAGAACTCGCAACATGAAAGGAGATTTTTTAAGTAAGTTTATATCGCATTGTCAAAAATAATTATTGTATATAATATTATTATTACAATGCTAATGTTATAAAAATGAACAAACAAGGTTCTTGCAGCTGGCTTGTGATTACATGCATGCATTACAGCTTGACATTAGGAGACCAGATGCAAAAACTATGAAGACACAGTATCCCCCCCCGATAGCGCAGCACATGCTCCCTAGAGTACCCTGCAGTCTCCTGGGATTCATAATATTGGTGTCCCAAGAGGTCTGTGGGCAGCTGCTACATTCTTCTTGCCTAGATAAGTGAGGGAGGGCTCCCTAAGAAAGGCCACCCCCCCACCCCCACAAAAAAAATCAAATAATGTGAAAAGAGAGTGACAGGAAAGGAATGGGAATAATTGGATGGGGAGGGTGAAGGTCCACTTAAAGCGATTCTGCACCTAAAAAAAAAATATTAAAAGCCAGCAGCTACTAATATTGCAGCTGCTGACTTTTAATAAATTGACACTTACCTGTCCCAGGGTCCAGCGATGTCGGCGGCAGAGGACGAGCGATCGCTCGTCTCTCTGCTGCCCCCGCCGCCATCCTCTGTCAGGGAATCGGGAAGTGAAGCGTTACGGCTTCACTGCCCAGTTCCCTACTGCGAATGCGCGATTCACGCTGCGCATCTCTTCTGGTCCCCGCTGTGTCCTGGGAACATAATGTATGTAATGATTTTGAAAAGAGCAGCCCTGATCCTCTTTTTTGGGGTCCCCAAGCCTCTTGCTATGGGGGCACTCAAGCAGGCTCGCCCCTGAGTCACGCTCCTGTGAAAAATGGATATTACCTATTCACACACAGAGCGTGGCTCGGCCCTGCCCCCCGCCCTCTTCTCATTGGCTCACTAGCTGTGATTGACAGCAGCAGGAACCAAAGGCTCACACTGCTGTGTAAGCCAATGAGGAGTGAGAGGCCTGGGAGAGCCTCTGCTCTCATGCATATCACTGGATCGAGATGGGGCTCAGGTTAGTATAAGGGGTGGGGGAGCTGCACCCAAAGGTTTTTTACCTTAGTGCATAGAATGCATCAAGGTAAACAACCTTCTGCCTTTAGAACCACTTTAAATTACTATAATTACAGCCCATGATATATTAGCGAGATGGTCAGTGGAAAAATGCTCCTTACATTGGAGGTCATTGGAAAGAATCTCCCTCTGCACATTGGTGGTCGGTGGGAGACAGAACGCTCCCCATACAGACAGCCAACTTATCCAAGAGGTAGAAACTGCTGATTGCTCAAGGAACCCCTGGGAACCTCAGGAGAAGCCTTGGATTCCACTGAACCCTGGCTGAGAACTGAGAATGGCTGCACCAGGATAGGTAAGCTTATTTTCAAATAAGTTACAGTTCTATTTTAAAGACCTGAGAATGTTGAACAAAAACAAAAACAAAAAAGCAAACAAGCCATGGGTTTTTTTGCCTCCTCCAGTTCTGGACAAAGAAGACATGTCCAAAGAACTGAAGAAGTACATAACCACTGTTTTCTTTTTTTCTATATAAGGCTGGGTTTCACACTGCTGCGATGCGGGAACGCTGCGAATCTACTGCGGGTTCCCGCATCGCATGCCTCCCATCGGCAGTTCACACTGCCCTATGCGAACTGCTGGGAGTGTCAGTGAAAAGTTAATAACACCTCCAAATCAGTTCGCATATCGCAGTGCGATCTGCAAACTCGGACAGGAATCGGATCACATGGTGTGGACACCCATGCGATCCGATTCTGCTGCGGACCAAAAAAAGGGTCCCGTGCGAGTGTGGGCCGGATACGATGCAAATTCAGCCATACTATCTGTATACTATCTGTATCGCAGAAATCGCATCGCACGGAGATCGCATATGATTTGCACTGCAGTGCGGTGCGAATCACATCCGATCTTGTACACCGCAGCAGTGTGAACCTAGCCTAAAGGAAAACCAAACCTTTTGAAAAAAAAATGATGGTTTCCTTTACTTTCTTTTATCCACAAATCAAATAAAAATGTCAGGACATTACAAACATCCCCAAAGTCACCATTTTGGTAAGTAGACATCAAAAGCTGTTCTTATTTTTTGCCACAATTATTTGGAATTGAAGAAACATGCTGGCATTAGACATGTGCGGTTCGTTTTGTTCGGACAAATTTACACTTTTCCGAAATTCGGACCAAACTACAATAGTACCGACTTTAAACAAATCCAAAATAACGAAAAAACATTTTGGACAAAATTCGAATTCAAATTGTTTTGAATCGTTTTTGAATAGTTTTCGAATTCAAACAGTTTATAAATTAGAATTTGAATAGTTTTCCAATTTCCAAAGATAATAAAATAGAATAGAAATATAGGAATAGAATAGAAAAAATATATAACAGAAAATAAAAGAGTAGAATATAATACAGTAAAACAGAACAAAATAGAATAGAAAATAAAAGAACAGAATAGACTAGAATATAATAGAAACAAATAGAATGAAATATAATAACATAGAAAGAATATAACCATCTTCTAAAATTCTAATTTCAAATAGAATAACTCTGAATTTGAATACATAAGAAAATAATAGAATAAAAAAAGAATAGAATAGAAAAAATGAATAGAATAACCTATAACCGAGTAGAAAAGAATAGAATAAAAAAAACAATAGAATAGAATAAAATATAACCATTTCCCAAAATTCTAATAGAATCAATTGAAATTTTAATAGAATAATATAGAAAAAAACAACAGAATAGAATAGAATAGAATACAAAAGAATATAACCATCTTCTGAAATTCACATTTTTAATAGAATACATTTGAATAGAAAAGAATAGAATAGAATAGAAGATACAATAAAAGAATAGAAAAGAATAGAATAGAACTACTAAAAAAAAGAGTATAATTAAAAAAGACAATAGAATAGATTAGATTAGAAATAATATAACCATTACCCAAAATTCAAATAGAATCAATTCAAATTTTAATAGAATAGAAAAGAATAGATTAGAATAGGAAGACGCTATATTCATTCCATGCTATTGTTTTTTTCTATACTGTTGTTTTATTTTCTATTCTACTCTTTTCTTTTCTGTTCTATTCAAATTTGAAGGGATTCTATTTGAATTTAGAAAAATAGTTATATTATTTCTATTCTATTCTATTGTTTTTTTTAATTCTATTCTTTTCTATTCAAATATAAAAAGATGATAATAACCTTTCTATTTTATTCTATTTTTTTTATTCTATTCTATTTCTTTCTTTGTTACATAGTAGGTGAGGTTGAAAAAAGACACCATCAAGTCCAACCTATGTGTGTGATTATATGTCAGTATTCTATTCAATTCTGTTCTTTTATTTTCTATCCTATTTTTTTCTGTTTTACTCTTATGGTATATTATTTTATTGTCTGTTATATTCTATTCTATTTTATTCTCTTTGGAAAACGAAAAACTATTCACATTCAAAAACGATTCACATTCAAAAACTATTCACATTCAAAAACTATTCTGATTCAAAAACTATTCAGAATTGATTCAAAAACTTTTCAAATCGATCCGAAATAAATAAAACTAATTTTGAAAACAAATTAAACAAATTTGGCTAAACAAAGTAATGTAAATAACGAATTGGAAAAAGAAGAAACTATTTTTTTCATTCTGCGCATGTCCAGCTGACATTGAGACTCTGAAGGTGCACTTTTCTGTTATAAGTGGAAGAAAGTTCCATGAAGGATGAAATTGCATTTAGTGCAATGGTTAGACATCTCTTATAAATCCAAAGCACTTGAAAATCCCCCAAAACATTCCCAAAGTCCTTGGTGGTCAGTTCCCAGCTTGCTATGAAGGCACTGGAAGGTGAGAGAAGGTGACAGCACCAGCGGGGGGACTGCCCGAAGAGGAGGTAAGTGACATTTCTGTGCAATATTATTGCACAGAACAGGTAAGTATAACCTCTTTTTTATTTTAGCCCAGTTTAACATTAAAGGGGCTCTACACTGCATCTAAAGCACCACAAATCAAAAATGCTATTTTATACATTTTTGTTATTCAAAGCAAACTCAGCCACCCATCTGTGTCTCCATTCTTTATTTTGCTGGGAAATCACTTTGAATACCACCTGGAATTTCTGGCAGCATTTACTTCCTGGAATCCATCTGCCCTTAGCTCAGGCATACAAGCAGGAGGGGCGTGTTTAGCTCAGCAAACCGCTCCTTCCCTCCGGAAGACTCCTGGGATGTATGACATGATTTGCCAAGGCATGGAAACTAAAGGCATAACTGGAAAAAAGTCAAAAAGATTAAAACAAGTAAATATGATATACTTTCCTATCTATTTACTAATGTTAGCAGTCCCCCCATCAGAACACAAAAGCTCAGCGGTGAGATCCTCATTATTTTTTCTCCTAAAAAAAAACACTGGAAAAAAATGCTGGAACAGTTCCTCCTGCCTTCCAGCCTGGTTTGTTGGACAACCGGATCTGGTCCGTCATTTCTGGTGTTGTGGTACAGTTACGCCACTCGTGTGTGCCGGCGGACTCTGGCTTGGCTCACGAGCATATCGTATCATCCATATTTTATACGGTTCATGTGAACTTTCTACTTACTGTGAACAAATCACCTTATTAGCCCTTACCATTGGCTTGGTGTTATTCATCACGAGGGTTCCTTGTCACCTATATTCAGATAGTGCTGTTAATTTCTTTTATTTACTAATGCTAGAAGTCCCTCAGTCCCCCTGTCAGAACACAACAGCTCAGCGGCGAGATCCTCAGTTTTTATTTTTCAGCTAAAAAAATTCTGGTTAGAAGAATGCTGGTAATAGCTTTTTGTAGTAGCGTTTTAGCAGCGTTTTAGGGGCGTTAGCATTTTAGCAGCGTTTTTGCAGTAAAAGGGAAAAAGAAAAGCTCAAAAAACGCTATTAGGAGCTTTTAAGAGCATTTCTGCTGGAAAAACGCCCCTAAAAACTCTACAAAAACATATTTTTTTCTGCTCCTAGTACTTTGGAGTCCAAAGTACAAATAGTAAATTTGTACTGTGGAGTGTCCTGTATTCTTGAGAACACTTATTTTTATGAATATCTGTCTGTTCAATAAAGCTTTAATGTTAAATTTTTATGTATTGTATTAGACTTAATTGTCTCCAATTTTTGTAATCTGTCAAACCTTTAGGCACCGTAATAATCTCCTCCTCCCCAGATCCACACTTTTGATAGGATAACACTATTTAGCTTCTAGAAGCAGAAAGAAAAATGCTAATAAAAGCTTCTAGGAGCTTAAAAAAAAACACTAGTGTGCATGGAGCCTTAAAGATTAGACCAGCCTTTCTCAACCTTTTCAACATAGAGGAACCCTTGAAATAGTTCTCCAGTCTAGGGGAACCCCTGCTAAATTTTAGAAATCTACAACTCATGATACATTAGTGTGATGGTCAGTGGAAAGAATGGTCCTTACGCTTGTGGTCATTGGGAAGAATACCCTCCTTACAGATAGCTAAAAAAAGATCAATGGTGTCAGTAGGAACTTATCTGAGAGGCAGAAATTGCCCATTGCTGAAGTAACCCCTAGCAACATTTGGAGGAACCCTGGTTGAGAATCACTGGATTAGGCCATAGATAGATGTTTGACAGATAATAATGATCAGTGATTCTATAATATCACTGATCATTATTATCTGTCAAACATCTATCTATGGTCTAATCTAAACAAAATGCATGTTAGGTATCTGTCTATGTATGAGAACACAAAACTGATACTATCTATTCATATGATGTATGTGAAATATATTTTGTACCCTTTTGCTTCTTTCTTAAGCCTCGTACACATGATCGGATTTTCGGCAGACAAAGCTTCAGACTTTTGTCTGAAGGGCGTGTGCCAGGAACTTGTCTTGCCTACAAACGGCACACAATTGTCGGCCAACAAACACGAACATAGTGACGTACTACGAGGAATTTCAGCTCTTGAGCGCCACCCTTTGGGCACCTTCTGCTAATGTCATGTTTGGTGAGCATTGATTCCGCCGAGCATGCGTGTTTGTACTTTGGTATGACGGACTTGCGTACAGAAATAGGAAAATCTGACAACAGACCGCTGTCTGCCGAAAAATAACTAGCCTGCCAGCCAACATTTGTTGGCGGAACGTTGGACAACAATTGTTTGATGGAGTGTACTAACGGTCGGATTTTAGGTCTGTCATCACAAAATTTCCTGCCCAAACTCCGATCGTGTGTACGAGGCTTTAAACAAAATAAAGAAGTAAAAAAATTGGGCTCTTGACAGTTAACTACCTTCCCTCCCATCTAATTTTCTTTGATTCAAAAATTCGTAATTTTTTTAAATAATAATTTTAGTTTATTCGGTACACTACTTGTAATTTAGTGATTGTTACTTTTGTGAGATTGCCTTTTTCGTTGATTTGTACTTTGGTAGGAAATAAAGAATAATAATCCTATGCTTGCTTTTCTAATAAATCCTGTACTTACTCCAGTCCACTCCCTCCATCACGAGATCTGACTCTCCTCCTCAACTGAATCTAAAAAGTTTGAGGAATGCAGTTTGAGTCAGACAAAAAAGGGATAAGCTGATTGGCTAAAGATATTAAGATACATCACACACTAATACACTGCCCATTCGAAATGACAATTCAAGCACACGGAATTACAAACATACGAATGGAAATATGAACATACGAAATTACGAACATACATATTAACCGGTTCCCGACTGGCGCATGCCAATGTACGTTGGCAGAATGGCACAGACAGGCAAATGAGCGTACAGGTACATCCCTTTAAATTTGTAGCTGTGCCATCGCGTGCGCACTGCTGGCCGGGACCTCCGTGAGTCGGGTTGTAGGTCCCGTGGACTTGATCGCCACGGGGATACTCGCTATCGTCTCACAGGGAGGAAGAACGGGGAGATGCTAATGTAAACAAGCATCTCCTCATTTTGCCTAGTGACAGTGTCACTGATCTCTGCTTCCTGTGATTGGGAGCAGACATCAGTGACGTGTCACATGTAGCCATGCCCCCCCCCCCCCACAGTTAGAAACACGCCCCAGGACACACTTAACCCTTACCCTGCCCCTAATTGGGTTAACCCCTTCACTGTCAGTGTCATTTACACAGGAATCAGTGCATTTGTTTAGCACTGATTGCTGTATAAATGACAATGGTCCCAAAAATGTGTCAGAAATGTCCAACGTGTCAGCCATAATGTCGCAGTCACGATAAAAATCACAGATCGTCGCCATTACTAGTAAAAAAAAAAAAAAATTATAAAAATGCCATAAAACTATCCCCTATTTTGTAAACACTATAATGTTTGTGCAAACCAATCAATAAACGCTTATTGCAATTTTTTTTACCAAAAATATGTAGAAGAATACGTATCGGCCTAAACTGAGGAAATAAAATATTTTTGAGGGATATTTATTATAGCAAAATGTAAAAAATAATGCGTTTTTTTTTTCAAAATTGTCGCTCTTTTTTTGTTTATAGCGCAAAAAATAAAAAGCTCAGAGGTGACCAAATACCACCAAAAGAAAGCTCTATGTGGGAAAAAAAGGACATCCATTTTGTTTGGGAGGCACGCCGTATGACTGCGCAATTGTCAGTTAAATTGTTGCAGTGCCAAATCGCAAAAAGTGCTCTGGTCAGGAATGGGGTAAAATCTTTCGGGGCTGAAGCAGTTAAGATACACTTACACTGTCCATTCAAAAGAATTATTTGAGAACACGAAGAAACGAAATTACAAACAAAGGATTGAAAATACGAAATGTAAATCATTCGTTATACATGTCATTTTCTTTCTTTCACTGTTTTGGAGTTTCATATTTTCGGAAGTTTGTATTTTCGCGTGTTCATTATTTTGCTTATTTGGAATTTCTTAATTTTCGTATTTTGGTTCTTTTAGCTATTCGGATGTTCGAACTGATCCGAATGTACGAATACTAACAAATTCGAACAAAAATCTATTCGTTAGGAACCAAATCACACATGTCTAGTACTTATATAGTGCTGTCAATTTACACAGCACTTTACATATATATCATGCATTCACATCAGTCCCTGCCCTCAAAGAGCTTACAATCCAAGGTCCCTAGCTCACATTCATACATACTAGGGCCAATCTCAACAGGATCCAATTACCCTACCAGCGTGTCTTTGGAGTGAGGGAGGAAACCGGAGGAGAAGCCCATGCAGACACAGGGAGAACATGCAAACTCCAGACAAGTAGTGTTGTGGTTGGGATTGGAACCACTGTGTTGCCCTGGCAGGAGATCTGTCCATCCATACTTTTTAACAAGGATGAAGGAATCCGTTAGCTTTTTTTTGTTAAAGCGGGATTCCACCCTAAAGTTGAACCTCCGCTGATCGGATCCCTCCCCCCCTCCGGTGTCACAATTGACACCTTTCAGGGGGGAGGGGGGTGGAGATACCTGTCAAAGACAGGTATTTACACCCACTTCAGGGCATAGACTCCCGTGGGAGTCTACGCCATTTCCTGCCCTGCCGCACTGTCTGCTGGGACACACACGGGTCCCAGTGACAGCGCGGAGATTTCCTATTGCACGGCGCAGTAGGGAACCGGGAAGTGAAGCCGATTCGCTTCACTTCCTGATTCCCCCACCTAGAATGGTGGCGGCAGCAGCCGAGGGCCGAGCGATCGATCGGCCTCGGCTGCCGGCATCGCTGGAACCCGGGACAGGTGAGTGTCCATTTATTAAAAGTCAGCAGCTGTAGTATTTATAGCTGCTGGCTTTTAATTTTTTTTTTTTTTTGGTGGAATCCCTCTTTAAGTCCGCAGGCTAAATGAAAGAAATCTATATGTGTCTAGACAGTAGATACCCTCATACAACCCCTTCTGCAGGAAGACAACCCCACACCAAAACTAACAATGTGGATCTTCTAGTACTGATAACTACTTGTCAGATGTAGACAATCCCCCTGGGGAACATTAAACCAAATGCTAAAACACTAAAAGGCAAGAACACTAAAGCTGGCCATAGATCGATCGAAAGTTCCATCATGGTTGTCCCCGTTGCTATAAAACTTTCATCAATCAGTGTATTTTGACAGAGTAGCCACGCTAAGTCATGGACGTCCATTAGGGGTGCCCAGGTGCCGCCCCTCTATCCTCGCCAACCCCTATATGAATCTATCCATGGCTGCCGTGGCCACCCCCTATTCAGGCACCCCAAGATGCCAGGCGCCTGAATAAGAGCGGTGGGTGGTGTTTTTTAAGCCCCTGATTGGAGCCATAGGCTCTAATATGCTTCAAAATAGGGTGGTTCATGGTGCACAGCATTGCGCCATGCGCCCACCCAAGTGTTACAACAGCGAATAAATATTCGCTGTTGTAACACTGATCTTCAATCCGGCAAATCAGAAGCGGGTGTGAGACCTGTTTTTTGATTGGCCAAGAAGAGAAGACTACCGATTGGCCACCGAGAAGGAAAGAGAAGAGGGAAGCTGCCGCCGCTGTGGTAGCCCCGTGGAGAGCAGAGGAATAGGAGGCCCCCGCCGCGCATTGGGAAGCCGCAATGGGGTAAGTGCAACCAATCTTCCCACCGACTGACTGATGGGGGGTGTCAGTGGCATACTGTTTGTCACCCCCCCCCCCAAAAAAAAAATTCCACCAGATGCCACTGGTCTCACTATCACAATACAATGTCACAGCGGGGAGGATTCCTCCATACAGCTTTCTTGTGTGGATGGAGGAATCCATTTGTTTTCACTGCAACTTCTGTATTTACTTATGGACTTTCACTATAGTGCCACTTTACTATTGTCTATTATGTAATTCAATATTGACGGGCGATACAAGTTACATTTTTTAGAGCACTGCATTTTTCTGTTTACATGCATGATACGGTGTACTTGTATATCTACCCGGATTGCATGCTGCTCTGTACTTACCAATTAGCATTGACATACACTATTTTGATCTATTGATCAACCCGCTGGCTGATACAACAACAAAAAAAGTCATTTATGTCCAGCATAACAAATGAAAGTGACACCAAACTCTTAAAAAAATGAACTATATATATATCTATCTATATATATATATATATATATATATATATATATATATATGACAAATAAAAAATAAGTGCAGCGCTAAGTGATAAAACAATAGTGAAAAGAAAAAATGTACATAAATAATAATATATCAAGAAATATGCTGGATTAATAGCACAAACTCTGCTTAAATATAATAGATTTGCACACTAGAATTAAGCATATATAATAAACATAAACAAAAAAAAATTATTATTTAAAGTGACTAAAAATATCTGGTAAAAAAAAGGCTAAAAGTGAAAAGCAAATATTCTCCTTACCGACTCCAAAGACCAATAGAATGGTCTCAGCAAGCCCAGGGAATTCGGTTTCCCAAAAACCTATGCCGCAATACAGCTGATCCTGGATCGATACCACTCAGGGAATAAAAATAATAAAAGCTCCCATTGTGTAGTATTTAAATAAAGAATTTAATAAAAATAAAATAAAAATAAATAGATTGCACCTACAAGAAAGTTGCAATATAACGCGATATAAAATCATTGGTGTCCCATAACACTCTCCCTGCTCGCTGTCCTCCGCACAGCTACACCTCCAATGAGGCAAACGTGATGACGTCAAAGCACCTCCCTATGCGGTGTTTCTTCACAAGTGGACGTTGTCTGGGGATTGGCTGAGACCGAATTCCCTGGGCAATTGGTCTATTGGTCTTTGGAGTCGGTAAGGAGAATATTTGCTCACTTCTTGGGTGTTTTTTCACTTGGCAAAGGGATTTCATACTCACTGATCTTCGTTGGCAATTCACCTAAGGACTTGTATCTATGGACTGATTTTCACTATACTTTCACTTTTTGGGACTCTGCCTTAGTTTTCACTTTTAGCATTTTTTTTTAATGTTTATTATACATGCTTAATTCTAGTGTGCAAATCTATTATATTTAAGCAGAGTTTGTGCTATTAATCCAGCATATTTCTTGATATATTATTATTTATGTACATTTTTCTTTTCACTATTATTTTATCACTTAGCGCTGCACATTTTTTATTTGTCACTGATTTAGGGGTTTTCTTGTATTCTAAAACTCGAAGTGCTGGCTGCTCTACCGATTGATTTATTTTTATTTTTTGGACATTCATATCCTTTCTCCAGCCCGGCGATTGGCCTTTGGCTGTTTTATGCATTTATATATATATATATATATATATATATATATATATATATTGTAGACATGTCACTGGAGAAGTGGTTGAGGGGGTGTACATCTCACCTAGGTTGCTACACAGTGTGAGATGGTAAGTCCAGGCAGGGGCGGATCCAGGGGGGGGGCAACAGGACAATTGCCCCCCCCGAAAATATCACACTGTCACCGACTGACTTGCAGGCTGCAGCGCTGCTATGCCCAAGTCTCTCTCTCTGTCTCATCAGCGATCAGCGGCGCAGAGAGAGAGAGAGACTCTGGTGTATTACACAGCGGGACTAGACCAGGAGGAGCTAGGAGGTGGGTGGAGCTGAGCCGTTGGCTTGGCAACCCTGCACTCGTTGCTAGCGCCTGCCCGCCTGGCGTCTAGCAACGAGTGATGTCATTGAGACAGTCACGTGACTCACGTCAGACTCGGAGTCTCAGACTCAGAGCCGACGTCACGTGACAGGAGCTGCCTGGAGGAGCGGTGTAGTGTCATATTTTGCTCCCCATCATAGAATGCTCCCGAAGTGACGTTGCGGCCAGAAATTTAGCACTGCGCATGCGCGATGCGTTCCAAATGCTTGCACATGCGTTTCAGAGGGTTTCCGACAATGTAGGTCAGTGAAACCGTCAGATAATGTCACGGAAGTGAGGGGAGGTAATCGTGACATTAACTTTAGACAGAGCGGCGAAGAGAGAGCAGGTAACTGTGGCTCAGGGAGGGGATTACCTCCCCTCACTTCTCTGACATTATCTGACTGTTTCACTGGTCTGCATTGTTGCAAATCATTTGAAACGCATGGCGCAAGTGTTTGGAACGCATCGTGCATGCGCAGTGCTAAATTTCTGGCTGCAACATCACTTCCGGAGCATTCTGTGATGGGGAGCAAAATATGACACTATAGGGGCACTGTGTGACAGAGGCAGAGCGCCAGCAATCTTCCCTTTATGCGTCCGCCCCTGAGTTTGTTGAGTGTGCTGGCCCCTCCTACCTGCATCACCTCATCCCTCCATCTTGTCCATACTCATCACAATCACTCCCTCCGCCCCGACAGCAGGGAAGTGACGTGGCAAGTGACAATTGGCAACAAATGACAGGTGACATGGCAAGTGGCAATCTGTATCTGGTGGCAGGTGACGTGGCAAGTGACAATCCGCAACGTGTAGCAGGTGACGTGGCAATCTGCAACATGTGGCAGGTAACGTGGCAAGTGACAGTCCGCAATGTGTGGCAGGTGATGTGGAAATCCGTATCTGGTGGCAGATGACGTGGAAAGTGACAATCTGCAACATGTGGCAGATGATGTGGCAGTCTGCAATGTGTGGCAGGTGACATGGCAAGTGGCAATCCGTATCTGGTGGCAGATGACGTGGCAAGTGACAATCTGCAAAGTGTGGCAGGTGACATGGCAAGTGACAATCTGCAACATGTGGCAGGTGACGTGGCAAGTGACAGTCCGCAACATGTGGCAGGTGACGTGGAAATCTGTATCTGGTGGCAGATGGTGTGGCAAGTGACAATCTGCAACGTGTGGCAGGTGACGTGCCAAGTGACAATCTGCAACGTGTGACAGGTAACGTGGCAAGTGACAGTCCGCAATGTGTGGCAGGTGACATGGAAATCCGTATCTGGTGGCAAGTGACAATCTGCAACGTGTGGCAGGTGACGTGGCAAGTGACAATCCGCATCTGGTGGCAGGTGGCGTGGCAAGTGACAGTCCGCAACGTGTGGCATGGCAAGTGACGATCTGCAACTGGTGGCAGGTGACACACTCTGGGCTCTCACTGATTCTGCATTATGGTGAGTTGAACCATTTCATTTTATATAACATTCTATATAACAATGTAATAATAAAAATAATGCGCTTCCAACATCCTGACACCATATTAACCATGGTGCCGTCATGATTGAAACGCTAGCACCAGCCATGTCCCCGATAAATTGCCCGCAAAAAAAAAACGTATTTTCTGGCAGTGCCCCTCCCGAGACTAGACTCTGGATCCGCCCCTGAGTCCAGGATGGATCAGTTTCTCAGCAGCAATATGCTGCTGAGTTGTTATTTAATCTTGCCGGGCCTGGGTTTATATGGAATGGCAGGTAGGTTTGGTAGAGGGACCTGTCATTCCACACCCCCCATCCCTCGTTCCAGTTCTGGGTTTTGGATCAGGTGAGCTTTGATCCTAATTAGCCTGGGAAGGTAAAGGCTCTGCGGGCCTGCAGGTGTTCGCTCTCAGCCAGGGAAACGAACAGTCTGTGTGTTTGAGGAAGCTGCAAGCACAGCCACTGCTGGAGCTAAAATCCACCCTGCGATATCCAGGCGAAAGACGCTGTGTTTATAAGTGTCAGATAGGTGAGAAGAACCTGTTTAGTAAGAGCCCAGCCGGGCTAGGTTGTTTGTTTTTGTTATTATTTTGTTCCTGTTATACACAAGAAGCACGGTGTTGCTGTATATTTTGTTTGTTGGACTGTTTGTACCACGAATAAACGCCAAGGTCTGGTTTATAAAGTCCAAGTCTGTTGTGAACTGTGTCCAAACACACCCTACCCCGGGAAGATCCCTTTACAATTGGTGGAGGTAGCGGGCAACACGGTTGCTAGGGGCAACGGTGTGGACAGACTTGGCTACAGCTGCTGATGTCCTGGGTGAAAGCTGCAACTACACTCCAAGAACAGTCCAGCAACATGGAGGAGATGCTGAAGCAGTTTATGCAAGTGAGTTTGCAACAACAGCAGGCTCAGACAGAGGCCAATAGACGACATGAACAGTCCATGGCTGCACAACAGCAGATGCATAAGGAAGAGTTGCAAGCTTTGCGCCAAAGCCAACAACAACTTATCGAGCACCTGATAGTAAATCGAGAGGCGCCTGTGGTTGCTAATCCACCCACAGTGATGGGAGCCGCTCCAGAGATTTTTTTTGGGAGAAGGACTGTGCAGAAAGCGCTGCAAAAGATGACTGCTGAGGACGATGTTGAGGCCTATCTAACAGTATTTGAGCGCGTGGCTGAGCGAGAGAAGTTACCAGCCGCTGAGTGGGCAGAGGTAATTGCGCCCTATTTAACAGGTGAACCTCAAAAGGCCTACTATGACCTCAGTGAGCAAGAGGTTAAGGACTATACTCGGCTAAAAGAGGAGATACTTGCCCGACTAGGAGTTACTACTGCAGTCCGTGCCCGGAGGGTACGCAACTGGAGCTACAGTCTGGACAAATCAGCGAGGTCCCAGATGTATGACCTAATCCATTTGGCAAGAAAGTGGTTGGAGCCAGACACTTCTACTCCTGCACAAATCCTAGAGAAGGTCGTGATGGATCGCTACCTCCGAGCGCTTCCTACTGACCTGCAACGCTGGGTGGGACAAGGTGATCCTAAGAATGCAAACAAACTTGTCAACCTTGTGGAGAGGTTCCAGGCGACTGAGGACTACCTCCGTGATGTTCCTGCAGCATCTTCACCTCCCCGGAGCGCCAGATCTGTGCCGTCAGCTGGTAAGAGACTTCCATCTATTGGGGGAGTGTGGAGGGGTGCTGATGGAGGGAAAAGGGCTCAAGTGGTGTCTCAGGGACAAAAGACTGGTGATGGTCCCGGGTGGCTAAGGGGCTCTGAAAAGGACTCCTTGCCAAAGAGACCAGGCCCTATCCAGTGTTGGAGATGCCATGAGGCGGGACACGTGTCTGCCCATTGCCCTCTTACCACTGAACCCATGGAGTGTGACGCTAGCCGGCGTCAGTCGCTGTTTGCGGAACCATCTTGTGCTGCAGTTCCTGGACTAGAGACTGAACCGCAAATCTGCAATATTACCATCAATGACCTTCCCGTTGAGGCGTTAATGGACTCGGGAAGCCTCGTAACCTTGGTGCATGCTAGCCTGGTGGCTGGGGACTTAGAGTCTAAAAAGCATATGAGTGTTGTGTGCATACATGGTGATACAAAAGTGTACCCTATAGTGCTGGCTAAAGTCGGGACTGAACAAGGCACCGTACAATATGAAGTGGGTGTGGTAAAAAACCTCATGCATAATGTAATATTGGGGCGCGATTTTCCATTATTCTGGGCTCTCTGGGAAAAAAGAAAAATCCCCAAAAGGAGTGGGGATACCTCTAAGGGGGTTGCTTTGTCCCCTGTGAATGATAGAAGTGTGCAGGATGAAAATGATTGTTCTCCTTTGCAGGCCCTGGCTGGGGAGGAGGAGGCTCCTCCCACTGAGCAAAATATACTAGACTTAGAGGTGTCTAGGGATAATTTTGGCGCTGCACAATTACAGGACCCCACTCTCAAAAATGCGAGAGAGCAGGTTGCTGTTATGAATGGGGTACCTCAGGAACCAGATGCTGAAAAAAGATTTCCACATTTTTCGGTGACTAATGATCTTTTCTATAGAGTCAATAAGGTTAAGGATGAGATTGTGGAACAGCTTCTGGTACCTAAGCCGTACCGGCGTCAGGTGCTTGACATGGCACATAACCATGTTCTTGGGGGACACTTGGGGACTGACAAAACGCGAGAGAGGGTTCTCCAGAGGTTTTTTTGGCCGGCGATATATGATGACATTAAAAAATACTGCGAGTCGTGCCCCACATGTCAGGTTAGTGCCCCAGTGTCACATTTTCGCAGTCCTTTGGTTTCGCTCCCTATTATAGAGGTGCCTTTTGAGCGTATTGCCATGGATTTAGTGGGTCCCGTGGTAAAGTCAGCTAGAGGACACCAGTATATTTTGGTAGTCATAGATTATGCGACCCGCTATCCTGAGGCTGTACCCTTAAGAAACACTGCATCTAAAACATTTGCACGTGAGTTGTTTTATATGTTCTCTAGGACTGGGATCCCCAAAGAAATCCTAACTGACCAAGGTACGCCATTTATGTCAAAACTGATGAAGGAATTATGCAAACTATTTAAAGTCTCACACATCCGTACCTCTGTATACCACCCCCAGACGGACGGATTGGTGGAGAGATTTAATAAAACTTTGAAACATATGTTGAAGAAAGTGGTGGGAAAAGATGGTCGTGACTGGGATCATTTATTACCCTACCTCATGTTTGCTATTAGGGAGGTGCCCCAAGCATCCACAGGGTTCTCACCATTCGAGTTGGTCTATGGTCGTCACCCTAGGGGTCTACTGGACATTGCAAAAGAGACATGGGAGAGTGAGTCCACCCCATACAAGAGTGTTATTGAGCATGTAGCACAAATGCAGGACCGTATAGCCACTGTAATGCCCCTGGTAAGGGAACACCTCCAGAGAGCTCAAGAGGCCCAAAGTAGAATTTACAACCGGTCCGCAAGAATCAGGACATTCAACCCAGGCGATAGGGTCCTTATACTAGTCCCCACTGTTGAGAGTAAATTCTTAGCGAAGTGGCAAGGTCCTTATGAAATTGTTGAAAAGATCAGTGAGGTGAACTACAAGGTGCACCAACCAGGTAGAAGGAAGCCTTTCCAAGTTTATCACATAAACTTGATCAAACCCTGGAAAGACAGGGAATCCTTGGTGGCGACAAATACTGTTAATAATTTGTCACCACCAATCCCTCCAGTCAAGGTAGGTGATGCTCTATCAGTGTCACAGAAACAGGAGGCTCTGGAATTTTTACAGAAAAACAAAAACAAGTTCTCTGACCTCCCAGGGCGTACCCACCTCATCCATCATCACATTGAAACTGAGCCTAGAAGCAGAGTAAACCTAAAGCCCTATAGGATACCGGAGGCACGTAGGAAAGCCGTATCTGACGAGGTAAAACGTATGCTTGATCTGGGGGTAATTGAGGTGTCACAGAGTGAATGGTCCAGCCCGATTGTGCTAATCCCAAAGCCCAATGGAACTTGGAGGTTCTGTAACGATTTCAGAAAGTTGAATGAGATCTCCAAGTTCGATGCTTATCCTATGCCCAGGGTAGATGAGTTGATTGAGAAGTTAGGTAACGCCAGGTACATAACCACCCTCGATCTCACAAAGGGCTACTGGCAGATTCCACTTTCTGGCGAGGCTAAAAAGAAAACTGCATTCTCCACCCCTGATGGGCTATTCCAGTATGTAGTGATGCCATTCGGGTTACATGGAGCGCCTGCAACTTTCCAGAGGTTGATGGACTTGATTCTGCGACCACATCGGGATTACTCAGCCGCCTACCTCGATGATGTGGTCATTTTTAGCCCTGATTGGGAAAGTCACCTCTGTAAGGTACAGGCCGTGTTGGATACCATAAGTGATGCAGGTTTGACTATAAATGCAGAGAAGTGTGCTCTAGCCCTAGAAGAAGCCAAATATCTGGGCTACATTGTTGGGAGAGGATTGATTAAGCCACAGCTAAATAAAATTGAGGCAATACAGAATTGGCCTAGACCCCTGACAAGGAAACAGGTTAGAGCTTTCCTGGGTATTACCGGTTATTACCGTAGATTTGTGCCGAACTTTGCCTCAGTTGCTGCTCCACTAACTGACTTGACAAAGGGCGGAAAGACAGCAATGGTCACGTGGACCCCAGAGGCCGAGAAGGCTTTCCAAAGCCTTAAGTCTGCCTTGTGCCAACCACCTGTGTTAGTTACCCCCAATTTCAGGCGAGAATTTCTGGTCCAGACAGATGCCTCTAACACAGGCTTAGGTGCAGTACTCTCACAAGTAGTGAATGGTGAGGAGCATCCGGTGACGTACTTGAGTAGAAAACTAACCCCGGCCGAGAAAAATTATGCCATTGTGGAGCGAGAATGTTTGGCAGTGAAGTGGGCCCTAGAATCTTTAAAGTATTACTTGCTAGGCAGGAAATTCAAGTTGGTGACAGACCATGCCCCCCTAACATGGATGAAGTTAAACAAGGAGAGAAATGCAAGAGTGACTAGATGGTTTCTGTCCTTACAAAACTTTAATTTCACTGTGGAACACAGGCCAGGGAAATTACAGGCAAATGCTGACGCATTGTCGAGGGTGAGTTGTCTGTGGGGACAAAAGGCTCAGCCCTCCGGTCTGAAAAAGAGGGGGGGGATATGTAGACATGTCACTGGAGAAGTGGTTGAGGGGGTGTACATCTCACCTAGGTTGCTACACACTGTGAGATGGTAAGTCCAGGATGGATCAGTTTCTCAGCAGCAATATGCTGCTGAGTTGTTATTTAATCTTGCCGGGCCTGGGTTTATATGGAATGGCAGGTAGGTTTGGTAGAGGGACCTGTCATTCCACACCCCCCATCCCTCGTTCCAGTTCTGGGTTTTGGATCAGGTGAGCTTTGATCCTAATTAGCCTGGGAAGGTAAAGGCTCTGCGGGCCTGCAGGTGTTCGCTCTCAGCCAGGGAAACGAACAGTCTGTGTGTTTGAGGAAGCTGCAAGCACAGCCACTGCTGGAGCTAAAATCCACCCTGCGATATCCAGGCGAAAGACGCTGTGTTTATAAGTGTCAGATAGGTGAGAAGAACCTGTTTAGTAAGAGCCCAGCCGGGCTAGGTTGTTTGTTTTTGTTATTATTTTGTTCCTGTTATACACAAGAAGCACGGTGTTGCTGTATATTTTGTTTGTTGGACTGTTTGTACCACGAATAAACGCCAAGGTCTGGTTTATAAAGTCCAAGTCTGTTGTGAACTGTGTCCAAACACACCCTACCCCGGGAAGATCCCTTACAATTGGTGGAGGTAGCGGGCAACACGGTTGCTAGGGGCAACGGTGTGGACAGACTTGGCTACAGCTGCTGATGTCCTGGGTGAAAGCTGCAACTACACTCCAAGAACAGTCCAGCAACATGGAGGAGATGCTGAAGCAGTTTATGCAAGTGAGTTTGCAACAACAGCAGGCTCAGACAGAGGCCAATAGACGACATGAACAGTCCATGGCTGCACAACAGCAGATGCATAAGGAAGAGTTGCAAGCTTTGCGCCAAAGCCAACAACAACTTATCGAGCACCTGATAGTAAATCGAGAGGCGCCTGTGGTTGCTAATCCACCCACAGTGATGGGAGCCGCTCCAGAGATTTTTTTTGGGAGAAGGACTGTGCAGAAAGCGCTGCAAAAGATGACTGCTGAGGACGATGTTGAGGCCTATCTAACAGTATTTGAGCGCGTGGCTGAGCGAGAGAAGTTACCAGCCGCTGAGTGGGCAGAGGTAATTGCGCCCTATTTAACAGGTGAACCTCAAAAGGCCTACTATGACCTCAGTGAGCAAGAGGTTAAGGACTATACTCGGCTAAAAGAGGAGATACTTGCCCGACTAGGAGTTACTACTGCAGTCCGTGCCCGGAGGGTACGCAACTGGAGCTACAGTCTGGACAAATCAGCGAGGTCCCAGATGTATGACCTAATCCATTTGGCAAGAAAGTGGTTGGAGCCAGACACTTCTACTCCTGCACAAATCCTAGAGAAGGTCGTGATGGATCGCTACCTCCGAGCGCTTCCTACTGACCTGCAACGCTGGGTGGGACAAGGTGATCCTAAGAATGCAAACAAACTTGTCAACCTTGTGGAGAGGTTCCAGGCGACTGAGGACTACCTCCGTGATGTTCCTGCAGCATCTTCACCTCCCCGGAGCGCCAGATCTGTGCCGTCAGCTGGTAAGAGACTTCCATCTATTGGGGGAGTGTGGAGGGGTGCTGATGGAGGGAAAAGGGCTCAAGTGGTGTCTCAGGGACAAAAGACTGGTGATGGTCCCGGGTGGCTAAGGGGCTCTGAAAAGGACTCCTTGCCAAAGAGACCAGGCCCTATCCAGTGTTGGAGATGCCATGAGGCGGGACACGTGTCTGCCCATTGCCCTCTTACCACTGAACCCATGGAGTGTGACGCTAGCCGGCGTCAGTCGCTGTTTGCGGAACCATCTTGTGCTGCAGTTCCTGGACTAGAGACTGAACCGCAAATCTGCAATATTACCATCAATGACCTTCCCGTTGAGGCGTTAATGGACTCGGGAAGCCTCGTAACCTTGGTGCATGCTAGCCTGGTGGCTGGGGACTTAGAGTCTAAAAAGCATATGAGTGTTGTGTGCATACATGGTGATACAAAAGTGTACCCTATAGTGCTGGCTAAAGTCGGGACTGAACAAGGCACCGTACAATATGAAGTGGGTGTGGTAAAAAACCTCATGCATAATGTAATATTGGGGCGCGATTTTCCATTATTCTGGGCTCTCTGGGAAAAAAGAAAAATCCCCAAAAGGAGTGGGGATACCTCTAAGGGGGTTGCTTTGTCCCCTGTGAATGATAGAAGTGTGCAGGATGAAAATGATTGTTCTCCTTTGCAGGCCCTGGCTGGGGAGGAGGAGGCTCCTCCCACTGAGCAAAATATACTAGACTTAGAGGTGTCTAGGGATAATTTTGGCGCTGCACAATTACAGGACCCCACTCTCAAAAATGCGAGAGAGCAGGTTGCTGTTATGAATGGGGTACCTCAGGAACCAGATGCTGAAAAAAGATTTCCACATTTTTCGGTGACTAATGATCTTTTCTATAGAGTCAATAAGGTTAAGGATGAGATTGTGGAACAGCTTCTGGTACCTAAGCCGTACCGGCGTCAGGTGCTTGACATGGCACATAACCATGTTCTTGGGGGACACTTGGGGACTGACAAAACGCGAGAGAGGGTTCTCCAGAGGTTTTTTTGGCCGGCGATATATGATGACATTAAAAAATACTGCGAGTCGTGCCCCACATGTCAGGTTAGTGCCCCAGTGTCACATTTTCGCAGTCCTTTGGTTTCGCTCCCTATTATAGAGGTGCCTTTTGAGCGTATTGCCATGGATTTAGTGGGTCCCGTGGTAAAGTCAGCTAGAGGACACCAGTATATTTTGGTAGTCATAGATTATGCGACCCGCTATCCTGAGGCTGTACCCTTAAGAAACACTGCATCTAAAACATTTGCACGTGAGTTGTTTTATATGTTCTCTAGGACTGGGATCCCCAAAGAAATCCTAACTGACCAAGGTACGCCATTTATGTCAAAACTGATGAAGGAATTATGCAAACTATTTAAAGTCTCACACATCCGTACCTCTGTATACCACCCCCAGACGGACGGATTGGTGGAGAGATTTAATAAAACTTTGAAACATATGTTGAAGAAAGTGGTGGGAAAAGATGGTCGTGACTGGGATCATTTATTACCCTACCTCATGTTTGCTATTAGGGAGGTGCCCCAAGCATCCACAGGGTTCTCACCATTCGAGTTGGTCTATGGTCGTCACCCTAGGGGTCTACTGGACATTGCAAAAGAGACATGGGAGAGTGAGTCCACCCCATACAAGAGTGTTATTGAGCATGTAGCACAAATGCAGGACCGTATAGCCACTGTAATGCCCCTGGTAAGGGAACACCTCCAGAGAGCTCAAGAGGCCCAAAGTAGAATTTACAACCGGTCCGCAAGAATCAGGACATTCAACCCAGGCGATAGGGTCCTTATACTAGTCCCCACTGTTGAGAGTAAATTCTTAGCGAAGTGGCAAGGTCCTTATGAAATTGTTGAAAAGATCAGTGAGGTGAACTACAAGGTGCACCAACCAGGTAGAAGGAAGCCTTTCCAAGTTTATCACATAAACTTGATCAAGCCCTGGAAAGACAGGGAATCCTTGGTGGCGACAAATACTGTTAATAATTTGTCACCACCAATCCCTCCAGTCAAGGTAGGTGATGCTCTATCAGTGTCACAGAAACAGGAGGCTCTGGAATTTTTACAGAAAAACAAAAACAAGTTCTCTGACCTCCCAGGGCGTACCCACCTCATCCATCATCACATTGAAACTGAGCCTAGAAGCAGAGTAAACCTAAAGCCCTATAGGATACCGGAGGCACGTAGGAAAGCCGTATCTGACGAGGTAAAACGTATGCTTGATCTGGGGGTAATTGAGGTGTCACAGAGTGAATGGTCCAGCCCGATTGTGCTAATCCCAAAGCCCAATGGAACTTGGAGGTTCTGTAACGATTTCAGAAAGTTGAATGAGATCTCCAAGTTCGATGCTTATCCTATGCCCAGGGTAGATGAGTTGATTGAGAAGTTAGGTAACGCCAGGTACATAACCACCCTCGATCTCACAAAGGGCTACTGGCAGATTCCACTTTCTGGCGAGGCTAAAAAGAAAACTGCATTCTCCACCCCTGATGGGCTATTCCAGTATGTAGTGATGCCATTCGCGTTACATGGAGCGCCTGCAACTTTCCAGAGGTTGATGGACTTGATTCTGCGACCACATCGGGATTACTCAGCCGCCTACCTCGATGATGTGGTCATTTTTAGCCCTGATTGGGAAAGTCACCTCTGTAAGGTACAGGCCGTGTTGGATACCATAAGTGATGCAGGTTTGACCATAAATGCAGAGAAGTGTGCTCTAGCCCTAGAAGAAGCCAAATATCTGGGCTACATTGTTGGGAGAGGATTGATTAAGCCACAGCTAAATAAAATTGAGGCAATACAGAATTGGCCTAGACCCCTGACAAGGAAACAGGTTAGAGCTTTCCTGGGTATTACCGGTTATTACCGTAGATTTGTGCCGAACTTTGCCTCAGTTGCTGCTCCACTAACTGACTTGACAAAGGGCGGAAAGACAGCAATGGTCACGTGGACCCCAGAGGCCGAGAAGGCTTTCCAAAGCCTTAAGTCTGCCTTGTGCCAACCACCTGTGTTAGTTACCCCCAATTTCAGGCGAGAATTTCTGGTCCAGACAGATGCCTCTAACACAGGCTTAGGTGCAGTACTCTCACAAGTAGTGAATGGTGAGGAGCATCCGGTGACGTACTTGAGTAGAAAACTAACCCCGGCCGAGAAAAATTATGCCATTGTGGAGCGAGAATGTTTGGCAGTGAAGTGGGCCCTAGAATCTTTAAAGTATTACTTGCTAGGCAGGAAATTCAAGTTGGTGACAGACCATGCCCCCCTAACATGGATGAAGTTAAACAAGGAGAGAAATGCAAGAGTGACTAGATGGTTTCTGTCCTTACAAAACTTTAATTTCACTGTGGAACACAGGCCAGGGAAATTACAGGCAAATGCTGACGCATTGTCGAGGGTGAGTTGTCTGTGGGGACAAAAGGCTCAGCCCTCCGGTCTGAAAAAGAGGGGGGGGATATGTAGACATGTCACTGGAGAAGTGGTTGAGGGGGTGTACATCTCACCTAGGTTGCTACACACTGTGAGATGGTAAGTCCAGGATGGATCAGTTTCTCAGCAGCAATATGCTGCTGAGTTGTTATTTAATCTTGCCGGGCCTGGGTTTATATGGAATGGCAGGTAGGTTTGGTAGAGGGACCTGTCATTCCACACCCCCCATCCCTCGTTCCAGTTCTGGGTTTTGGATCAGGTGAGCTTTGATCCTAATTAGCCTGGGAAGGTAAAGGCTCTGCGGGCCTGCAGGTGTTCGCTCTCAGCCAGGGAAACGAACAGTCTGTGTGTTTGAGGAAGCTGCAAGCACAGCCACTGCTGGAGCTAAAATCCACCCTGCGATATCCAGGCGAAAGACGCTGTGTTTATAAGTGTCAGATAGGTGAGAAGAACCTGTTTAGTAAGAGCCCAGCCGGGCTAGGTTGTTTGTTTTTGTTATTATTTTGTTCCTGTTATACACAAGAAGCACGGTGTTGCTGTATATTTTGTTTGTTGGACTGTTTGTACCACGAATAAACGCCAAGGTCTGGTTTATAAAGTCCAAGTCTGTTGTGAACTGTGTCCAAACACACCCTACCCCGGGAAGATCCCTTACAATTGGTGGAGGTAGCGGGCAACACGGTTGCTAGGGGCAACGGTGTGGACAGACTTGGCTACAGCTGCTGATGTCCTGGGTGAAAGCTGCAACTACACTCCAAGAACAGTCCAGCAACATGGAGGAGATGCTGAAGCAGTTTATGCAAGTGAGTTTGCAACAACAGCAGGCTCAGACAGAGGCCAATAGACGACATGAACAGTCCATGGCTGCACAACAGCAGATGCATAAGGAAGAGTTGCAAGCTTTGCGCCAAAGCCAACAACAACTTATCGAGCACCTGATAGTAAATCGAGAGGCGCCTGTGGTTGCTAATCCACCCACAGTGATGGGAGCCGCTCCAGAGATTTTTTTTGGGAGAAGGACTGTGCAGAAAGCGCTGCAAAAGATGACTGCTGAGGACGATGTTGAGGCCTATCTAACAGTATTTGAGCGCGTGGCTGAGCGAGAGAAGTTACCAGCCGCTGAGTGGGCAGAGGTAATTGCGCCCTATTTAACAGGTGAACCTCAAAAGGCCTACTATGACCTCAGTGAGCAAGAGGTTAAGGACTATACTCGGCTAAAAGAGGAGATACTTGCCCGACTAGGAGTTACTACTGCAGTCCGTGCCCGGAGGGTACGCAACTGGAGCTACAGTCTGGACAAATCAGCGAGGTCCCAGATGTATGACCTAATCCATTTGGCAAGAAAGTGGTTGGAGCCAGACACTTCTACTCCTGCACAAATCCTAGAGAAGGTCGTGATGGATCGCTACCTCCGAGCGCTTCCTACTGACCTGCAACGCTGGGTGGGACAAGGTGATCCTAAGAATGCAAACAAACTTGTCAACCTTGTGGAGAGGTTCCAGGCGACTGAGGACTACCTCCGTGATGTTCCTGCAGCATCTTCACCTCCCCGGAGCGCCAGATCTGTGCCGTCAGCTGGTAAGAGACTTCCATCTATTGGGGGAGTGTGGAGGGGTGCTGATGGAGGGAAAAGGGCTCAAGTGGTGTCTCAGGGACAAAAGACTGGTGATGGTCCCGGGTGGCTAAGGGGCTCTGAAAAGGACTCCTTGCCAAAGAGACCAGGCCCTATCCAGTGTTGGAGATGCCATGAGGCGGGACACGTGTCTGCCCATTGCCCTCTTACCACTGAACCCATGGAGTGTGACGCTAGCCGGCGTCAGTCGCTGTTTGCGGAACCATCTTGTGCTGCAGTTCCTGGACTAGAGACTGAACCGCAAATCTGCAATATTACCATCAATGACCTTCCCGTTGAGGCGTTAATGGACTCGGGAAGCCTCGTAACCTTGGTGCATGCTAGCCTGGTGGCTGGGGACTTAGAGTCTAAAAAGCATATGAGTGTTGTGTGCATACATGGTGATACAAAAGTGTACCCTATAGTGCTGGCTAAAGTCGGGACTGAACAAGGCACCGTACAATATGAAGTGGGTGTGGTAAAAAACCTCATGCATAATGTAATATTGGGGCGCGATTTTCCATTATTCTGGGCTCTCTGGGAAAAAAGAAAAATCCCCAAAAGGAGTGGGGATACCTCTAAGGGGGTTGCTTTGTCCCCTGTGAATGATAGAAGTGTGCAGGATGAAAATGATTGTTCTCCTTTGCAGGCCCTGGCTGGGGAGGAGGAGGCTCCTCCCACTGAGCAAAATATACTAGACTTAGAGGTGTCTAGGGATAATTTTGGCGCTGCACAATTACAGGACCCCACTCTCAAAAATGCGAGAGAGCAGGTTGCTGTTATGAATGGGGTACCTCAGGAACCAGATGCTGAAAAAAGATTTCCACATTTTTCGGTGACTAATGATCTTTTCTATAGAGTCAATAAGGTTAAGGATGAGATTGTGGAACAGCTTCTGGTACCTAAGCCGTACCGGCGTCAGGTGCTTGACATGGCACATAACCATGTTCTTGGGGGACACTTGGGGACTGACAAAACGCGAGAGAGGGTTCTCCAGAGGTTTTTTTGGCCGGCGATATATGATGACATTAAAAAATACTGCGAGTCGTGCCCCACATGTCAGGTTAGTGCCCCAGTGTCACATTTTCGCAGTCCTTTGGTTTCGCTCCCTATTATAGAGGTGCCTTTTGAGCGTATTGCCATGGATTTAGTGGGTCCCGTGGTAAAGTCAGCTAGAGGACACCAGTATATTTTGGTAGTCATAGATTATGCGACCCGCTATCCTGAGGCTGTACCCTTAAGAAACACTGCATCTAAAACATTTGCACGTGAGTTGTTTTATATGTTCTCTAGGACTGGGATCCCCAAAGAAATCCTAACTGACCAAGGTACGCCATTTATGTCAAAACTGATGAAGGAATTATGCAAACTATTTAAAGTCTCACACATCCGTACCTCTGTATACCACCCCCAGACGGACGGATTGGTGGAGAGATTTAATAAAACTTTGAAACATATGTTGAAGAAAGTGGTGGGAAAAGATGGTCGTGACTGGGATCATTTATTACCCTACCTCATGTTTGCTATTAGGGAGGTGCCCCAAGCATCCACAGGGTTCTCACCATTCGAGTTGGTCTATGGTCGTCACCCTAGGGGTCTACTGGACATTGCAAAAGAGACATGGGAGAGTGAGTCCACCCCATACAAGAGTGTTATTGAGCATGTAGCACAAATGCAGGACCGTATAGCCACTGTAATGCCCCTGGTAAGGGAACACCTCCAGAGAGCTCAAGAGGCCCAAAGTAGAATTTACAACCGGTCCGCAAGAATCAGGACATTCAACCCAGGCGATAGGGTCCTTATACTAGTCCCCACTGTTGAGAGTAAATTCTTAGCGAAGTGGCAAGGTCCTTATGAAATTGTTGAAAAGATCAGTGAGGTGAACTACAAGGTGCACCAACCAGGTAGAAGGAAGCCTTTCCAAGTTTATCACATAAACTTGATCAAGCCCTGGAAAGACAGGGAATCCTTGGTGGCGACAAATACTGTTAATAATTTGTCACCACCAATCCCTCCAGTCAAGGTAGGTGATGCTCTATCAGTGTCACAGAAACAGGAGGCTCTGGAATTTTTACAGAAAAACAAAAACAAGTTCTCTGACCTCCCAGGGCGTACCCACCTCATCCATCATCACATTGAAACTGAGCCTAGAAGCAGAGTAAACCTAAAGCCCTATAGGATACCGGAGGCACGTAGGAAAGCCGTATCTGACGAGGTAAAACGTATGCTTGATCTGGGGGTAATTGAGGTGTCACAGAGTGAATGGTCCAGCCCGATTGTGCTAATCCCAAAGCCCAATGGAACTTGGAGGTTCTGTAACGATTTCAGAAAGTTGAATGAGATCTCCAAGTTCGATGCTTATCCTATGCCCAGGGTAGATGAGTTGATTGAGAAGTTAGGTAACGCCAGGTACATAACCACCCTCGATCTCACAAAGGGCTACTGGCAGATTCCACTTTCTGGCGAGGCTAAAAAGAAAACTGCATTCTCCACCCCTGATGGGCTATTCCAGTATGTAGTGATGCCATTCGGGTTACATGGAGCGCCTGCAACTTTCCAGAGGTTGATGGACTTGATTCTGCGACCACATCGGGATTACTCAGCCGCCTACCTCGATGATGTGGTCATTTTTAGCCCTGATTGGGAAAGTCACCTCTGTAAGGTACAGGCCGTGTTGGATACCATAAGTGATGCAGGTTTGACCATAAATGCAGAGAAGTGTGCTCTAGCCCTAGAAGAAGCCAAATATCTGGGCTACATTGTTGGGAGAGGATTGATTAAGCCACAGCTAAATAAAATTGAGGCAATACAGAATTGGCCTAGACCCCTGACAAGGAAACAGGTTAGAGCTTTCCTGGGTATTACCGGTTATTACCGTAGATTTGTGCCGAACTTTGCCTCAGTTGCTGCTCCACTAACTGACTTGACAAAGGGCGGAAAGACAGCAATGGTCACGTGGACCCCAGAGGCCGAGAAGGCTTTCCAAAGCCTTAAGTCTGCCTTGTGCCAACCACCTGTGTTAGTTACCCCCAATTTCAGGCGAGAATTTCTGGTCCAGACAGATGCCTCTAACACAGGCTTAGGTGCAGTACTCTCACAAGTAGTGAATGGTGAGGAGCATCCGGTGACGTACTTGAGTAGAAAACTAACCCCGGCCGAGAAAAATTATGCCATTGTGGAGCGAGAATGTTTGGCAGTGAAGTGGGCCCTAGAATCTTTAAAGTATTACTTGCTAGGCAGGAAATTCAAGTTGGTGACAGACCATGCCCCCCTAACATGGATGAAGTTAAACAAGGAGAGAAATGCAAGAGTGACTAGATGGTTTCTGTCCTTACAAAACTTTAATTTCACTGTGGAACACAGGCCAGGGAAATTACAGGCAAATGCTGACGCATTGTCGAGGGTGAGTTGTCTGTGGGGACAAAAGGCTCAGCCCTCCGGTCTGAAAAAGAGGGGGGGGATATGTAGACATGTCACTGGAGAAGTGGTTGAGGGGGTGTACATCTCACCTAGGTTGCTACACAGTGTGAGATGGTAAGTCCAGGATGGATCAGTTTCTCAGCAGCAATATGCTGCTGAGTTGTTATTTAATCTTGCCGGGCCTGGGTTTATATGGAATGGCAGGTAGGTTTGGTAGAGGGACCTGTCATTCCACACCCCCCATCCCTCGTTCCAGTTCTGGGTTTTGGATCAGGTGAGCTTTGATCCTAATTAGCCTGGGAAGGTAAAGGCTCTGCGGGCCTGCAGGTGTTCGCTCTCAGCCAGGGAAACGAACAGTCTGTGTGTTTGAGGAAGCTGCAAGCACAGCCACTGCTGGAGCTAAAATCCACCCTGCGATATCCAGGCGAAAGACGCTGTGTTTATAAGTGTCAGATAGGTGAGAAGAACCTGTTTAGTAAGCGCCCAGCCGGGCTAGGTTGTTTGTTTTTGTTATTATTTTGTTCCTGTTATACACAAGAAGCACGGTGTTGCTGTATATTTTGTTTGTTGGACTGTTTGTACCACGAATAAACGCCAAGGTCTGCTTTATAAAGTCCAAGTCTGCTGTGAACTGTGTCCAAACACACCCTACCCCGGGAAGATCCCTTACAATATATATATTCTAAAGTATTTATTCTTACCTTCAAAAAATAATTTTACTTTCTGCTCGCCTCCAGATCTCCAAATTCCTTTTTGTTTTTTGCTGCTGTGATCCAACTTCCTGTTCGAGGGCGGTTACGTTTGTTCTCCATCTTCCCACTATAAGTAAGAGCCACCTTCTCTTTCTCACTCCCAAGATAGACTATGGTATGTGTAGTGTGTATAAAGCAGTGCGCATGACCCCAACTAACATGCACTGCTTGTTTCTAACAAACAGAAGTAAGAGGAAAAGAAGAGGTTTGGGAGCTTTTGAAGGATGTTACAAGAAGGCGAAAAACAATAGAATTGTAGGAAACGATTGCATGAAAAATAGTTTACAGAGATGTGGATGTGTATAGATTATTTTTTGAGAATAAGGCTTTGTTTATTGACGCTTAAAGCCAGCCACGCACTAGTAAGATTTTGCTGAAAATGTTACCTTTAACAACATTTGATTGATTTTCTAATCATTAGTAGAGTCAAATTGATGTCAAATTGAAGTTCCTTTCTGAATGAATGAATGAATAATTTGTATAGCGCACAATGCAAACTGAATCGCCTCAAGGCGCTGTGAACACAGTGATGTGAAAATTGAAGGAGCCGCATGGAAAAATCTTCTAGAACAAATACATTTTTAATTGTGTATGTGGTTTTCGTTGGGGATAGTCCACTCACTCCAAAATCAAATGTTAAAAGCAAATGTTTTAAAAAGTGCCTTCATATGACATTCGTCAGCAAATGTACTGATCTGAATATTTGTGCCAAAGTTCATTCGAAAATCTACTAGTGTATTGCCAGCTTTAGATCCTCTGCTAATAGTAAGGCACACGAAAATTCACTGAATCATAATGTACAAAAAAAAAAAACACTGTGAGCCTTTGAGCCTTAATAATAATAATAATAATAATAATAATAATAATGATAATAAAATCACTATGATCCATAATAAAATAAAATTCAAAGTAAAAAAAAAAATCACTGTGAACCAAGATGTTAAAAAAAGAAGAAAAAAAAAGAAAATAAATCACTGTGAATCATAATAAAAAAATCATTGTGGACCATAATAATAATAATAAAAAAAAATCCCTGTGAACCATAATGTGAAAAAAAATCCTGTTGAACCATAATGTGAAAAAAATCCCTGTGAACCATCATAAAAAAGAAAAGAACCATAAGGTTTTTTTTTTTTTTTTTTTTTTTAATGTTAACCATATTGTAAAAAAAAAAATCACTGTAAACCATAGTGTAAATTTTTTTTTTTATATATAATAAAACACTAACTTAGGGTTAGGAGCAGGGCCCTACTAACCTTCTTGTATTGAACTGTTTTGTAACTATGATGTACCTTTTTAATATAAAGCCCTGGGCAAACAGTTTTCTCTATATAAATCCTGAATAATAATAATAATCTCTATATAATATAGTATAAAACAATATAATATAATAATATATAATCAAAATGCATTTTACATAGAAATACATGTACCCTATAAGAATAATAAGGTATTACAACTCTCAGTACCAGTATTAGCAGTAGCTCATTTGTCATAACACAGAATGAGATGGCTTTAGATTACTAGTTACGTAAGTAAAAAGGATCAGGATGTTTTGGAACCAGGCTATAACAAATTCTGTCTTCACAATTGCGTAGAAAGTACTTTGGGGTGCCCGATCCCCCCCCCCCCCCAACAGATGCGCCCACCTCATCCACTCCTCTTCCTGCCCCCTCTGGATGAGTCTTTGAACAGAATATTTTTCTTTTCCAGCAGCTTTTTCCACACAGAAATACAATGGGGCCTTTGACAGCAAGACTGTGGGACATCGGCTTTGATGTTGGGTTCTAATAAGTTGTGTATGTCTGCATCTAAAAACAATGCTTGCAGGCGATCTACCCGAGGAGGGAGTTAAGGAATAGAGAGAGAACTGTTAAACTTCATTCAGTTGTGTAAACTGTGGCTAACACACGGCGGGGACAAAAAAAAAAAAAAGTTCCTTTGATGCGAAAGATTAGACATACAATAGAGAGAATAAAAAAGACAGCTAATAATGTGCCTAAATTATGGAATTAAATTAGAGCAAAGGCATCTGCTGTGTTTACTGCATATGTTTACCGTAAAAGCCGGCTCCTAAAGACTTTTATTCAGTCGCGTTGTGTCTTATGAATTTTTTCTACAATTTGACATAATGAATCTGCTTTACAACTATAATTGACATTATGTACTCCTGGGTGTTGGTGCTTCAGCAAAGTTTTCTTCATTTTGTGTTAAAATATACAGTACAGACCAAAAGTTTGGACACACCTTCTCATTCAAAGAGTTTTCTTTATTTTCATGACTATGAAAATTGTAGATTCACACTGAGGGCATCAAAACTATGAATTAACACATGTGGAATTATATACTGAACAAAAAAGTGTGAAACAACTGAAAATATGTCTTCTATTCTAGGGTCTTCAAAGTAGCCACCTTTTGCTTTGATTACTGCTCCGCACACTCTTGGCATTCTGTTGATGAGCTTCAAGAGGTAGTCACCTGAAATGGCTTTCCAACAGTCTTGAAGGAGTTCCCAGAGATGCTTAGCACTTGTTGGCCCATTTGCCTTCACTCTGCGGTCCAGCTCACCCCAAACCATCCCGAATGGGTTCAGGTCCAGTGACTGTGGAGGCCAGGTCATCTGGCGCAGCACCCCATCACTCTCCTTCTTGGTCAAATAGCCCTTACACAGCCTGGAGGTGTGTTCGGGGTCATTGTCCTGTTGAAAAATAAATGATGGTCCAACTAAACGCAAACCGGATGGAATAGAATGCCGCTGCAAGATGCTGTGGTAGCCATGATGGTTCAGTATGCCTTTAATTTTGAATAAATCCCCAACAGTGTCACCAGCAAAGCACCCCCACACCATCACACGTCCTCCTCCATGCTTCACGGTGGAAACCAGGCATGTAGAGTCCATCCGTTCACCTCTTCTGCGTCACACAAAGACACGGTGGTTGGAACCAAAGATCTCAAACTTGGACTCATCAGACCAAAGCACAGATTTCCACTGGTCTAATGTCCATTCCTTGTGTTCTTTAGCCCAAACAAGTCTCTTCTGCTTGTTGCCTGTCCTCAGCAGTGGTTTCCTAGCAGCTATTTTACCATGAAGGCCTGATTCACACAGTCTCCTCTTAACAGTTGTTCTAGAGATGTGTCTGCTGCTAGAACTCTGTGTGGCATTGACCTGTTCTCTAATCTGAGGTGCTGTTAACCTGGGATTTCTGAGGCTGGTGACTCGGATGAACTTATCGTCCGCAGCAGAGGTGACTCTTGGTCTTCCTTTCCTGGGGCGGTCCTCATGTGAGCCAGTTTCTTTGTAGTGCTTGATGGTTTTTGCCACTGCACTTGGGGACACTTTCAAAGTTTTCCCAATTGTTCGGACTGACTGACCTTCATTTCTTAAAGTAATGAGGGCCACTCGTTTTTCTTTACTTAGCTGCCTTTTTCTTGCCATAATACAAATTCTAACAGTCTATTCAGTAGGACTATCAGCTGTGTACTGTATCCACCTCCTGCACAACACAACTGATGGTCCCAACCCCATTTATAAGGCTTGAAATACCACTTATTAAACCTGACAGGGCATACCTGTGAAGTGAAAACCATTTCAGGTGACTACCTCTTGAAGCTCATCAACAGAATGCCAAGAGTGTGTGAAGCAGTAATCAAAGCAAAAGGTGGCTACTTTGAAGACCCTAGAATATAAGACATATTTTCAGTTGTTTCACACTTTTTTGTTCAGTATATAATTCCACATGTGTTAATTCATAGTTTTGATGCCTTCAGTGTGAATCTACAATTTTCATAGTCATGAAAATAAAGAAAACTCTTTGAATGAGAAGGTGTGTCCAAACTTTTGATCTGTACTGTATGTAAATCCAATCACTAAAATTTCATATAATCTTTAACGTTATTCAAAAAGTTGTTTGAGCCCTGGTTCACATTGATGCCATTTGGCATGAGACTTGACATGTCAAATCGCATGTCAAATCGGCGGCAATTCCTGGCAATGGCAGCGTCTGAATCGGTGCGACACCTCATTTGTGGCGCCACACTGATTCTCAAAAGTAGTTTTTGTACTACGTTTGGCTATTTTGGGGTGCAATTTCCATTGACATATGTGCTGAAACCCGCACAGATGTCTCTGAAATCACCCTGAAGTTCAGCTGAACTCCAATGATTTAATTCCCGCTGTCAGTGTGAAACAGGGCTTAAGTCTACATAACTTGTTGCTACTCGTGTAACTCAGATGTGTGGTGGCAAAAGGTGGGCTTTAGTGTCCACACGCCGCACATATGTGTCACTGGGCGGCTGATGTGTCTGTGCTGAGAGCGCACTCACTGCAAACTCCTAGCGCAGAGACCAAGCTGTGGAAGACCACTATCAGTCCTCTCTAACGAATGGTAATTGGCGAGACTGGTTCCCGATCATGTGACCACTGTGACAGCCAATCACAGTGATGTCCAAATCTTTATAGAAGAATCATCACATCACAGAAGACATGCAATGCAGTGCAATGTTTCAGAGCTGCACAGGACCCCTTTGTCAGGGGGCGGACCCCTATGAGGAGGTGAGTTGTCATCTAGATAAAGGAAGGCCCGTAGATGTTGTGTATCTGGATTTTACAAAAGCATTTGACACAGTTCCCCATAAATGTTTACTGTACAAAATAAGGTGCGTTGGCATGGACCATAGGGTGAGTACATGGATTGAATGGGGAGCACTCGGAATGCTCAGGGGTGGGTAGTGGGGTCCCCAGGGTTCTGTGCTGGGACCAATTCTATTTAACTTATTCATAAACGACCTGCAGGATGGGATAAACAGTTCAATCTCTGTATTTGCAGACGATACTAAGCTAATCAGGGCAATAACTTCTCTGCAAGATGTGGAAACCTTGCAAGAAGATCTGAACAAATTATTGGGGTGGACAACTACATGGCAAATGAGGTTTAATGTAGAAAAATTTAAAATTATTTTTGGGTTGCAAAAATATGAATGCAATCTACATCCTGGGGGGTGAACCTCTGGGGGAATCTAGGATGGAAAAGAACCTGGGGGTCCTAGTAGATGATAGGCTCAGCAATAGCATGCAATGCCCATCTGCTGTAAGCAAAACAAACAGAAAATTGGCATGCATTAAAAAGGACAAAAACCAGAGATAAAACAACAATTCTCCCTCTCTACAAGACTCTGGTCCGGCCGCACCTGTAATATGCTGTCCAGTTCTGGGCGCCAGTCCTCAGGAAGCCGTTGCTAGAACTCGAGAGAGTCAAGAAAAGGGCAACAAAGCTAATAAAGGGACTGGAGGGTCTTAGTTATGAGGAAAGGTTGCGAGCACTGAACTTATTCTCTCTGGAGAAGAGACGCTTGAGAGGGGATATGATTTCAATGTACAAATACTGTACTGGTGACCACACAATAGGGATAAAACTTTTCCGCTGAAGGGAATTTAATAAGACACATGGTCACTCACTAAAATTAGAAAAAAAGTGGTTTAACCTTAAACTGCGTAGAGGGTTCTTCCACAGGCAGTGGTTTCAGCGGGGAGCATTGATAATTTCAAAAAACTATTAGTCACCTGAACGACCACAACATACAGGGATATACAATGTAATATTGACATAAAATCACATATATAGGTTGGACTTAATGCACTTTTTCAACCTTGCCTACTATGTGACTATGTAACTACTATGTAACTATGTGGAGGGGTCCTGCATGGCTCCAAAACAAATATGAAGACAACTACATCTTCTGAGATGTGATCATTCTTCAATAAAGATTTGGACATAATTGACGATCCATGGTGTGCTGGCGAATATGTGCATTTGATCTGTGATGTTTCTAGTTCCAGCTGGTTGTTGCTGCAGCACCCGTTACTTCTAAAGCCTTATCCAGGAAACCGTGCAATGGGAATATCAATACTAGACAATGACTGTGGTCACATGATAACCGATCCTGTCTGCCCGTAAGTGCTCAGAACTTTTTAAAGGGACACAAGGGCAGGCCTGAAGGGGTACAAATGCACAGCTTTTTAAAAAGAATACCAACTAGTGGTTTTCTACTTCTTGTTATGGCTGACAACACTCTGCTCCTGTCTATCATTTGTGTTCCTGTGTGCTTCCTCACCCCTCCCTCTTAGGCTACATTCACATAGGTGGGCAGAGCTGGATAGTTTGCTGCATTTAGAGGTGGCATAATGTGCTATGACCACATAAAAACTGGCTAATTAGCTGCGGCCAGAAACTCTGTGTCCAGGGTCAGCTGGAGGCTTTGTTACATGTGCAACAGCCATTGATTTCTACAGAGTGCAAACCTGACAACCTCAGCTGACAGCTGCTGCTGCAGAGTTTAGAACCACCAGCAAGAATTTCCTGATTCTCACCAGTGGCCACCCTTTTGAATGTAGCTTTACACATTCACAGCCTTTTTTTTCTTCATAGTAAATATCATGCTTTTCTTCTTTGCATTCCTCCATTTCACACTACTAGGTGAAGAACGGCCTGTCGCCCACCTACTGCCTCCTGTTGTCCATGCACACGTCCATGAAGGCATTAGGATGCAGTAACATGCAATATCAATGATGCACATGTGCAAACATGCCATAGGTGAAAGTCCTCTTCCTAGTTTTCCACCCCACGCATGTACAGATATGCTGCTAGGTCTTTGGGATGGGAAACTAGGAAGAGGGATGTTTAATACACAGTGCTTTAGTATAGGGGACGCCAAATGGAACAAAAATAGTAGAAAATTCCCCGGCGTCAGTGGAAATAAAAAATGCCTGAAGATTGGTAGTCAGTAGGAGCATAGCATCTGTGGTCAACACAAGGAGAAATAGTGATCAATCATTGGTATTAGTTGGAGGAATAGTGCCCCATCATTGGTATTCGCTGAAGGAATAGTGCCCCATCTTTGGTATTAGTTGGAGGAATAGTGCCCCATCATTGGTATTAGTTGGGGGAATAGTGCCCCATCTTTGGTATTAGTTGGAGGAATAGTGCCCCATCATTGGTATTAGTTGGAGAACAATGCCCCATCATTGGTATTAGTTGGAGGAACAATTTCCTATCATTGGTATTAGTTGGAGGAACAATGTCCCATCGTTGGTATTAGTTGGAGCAATAGTGCCCCTTTATTGGAATTAGTTGGAGAAATAGAACCTGATTTTTGTTATTAGTTGGAGGAATATTGCATCATTGGTACTAGTTGAAGAAATGGTGCCCCATCATTGGTATTATTTGGAAGAATAATGCCCCATCATTGGTATAAGTTATGCCGCGTACACACGGACGGACTGTATGGCGTACTTAGTCCGTCGAAACACATTTTAGCGGACAGTCCGCTCGTGTGTGGGCTTCAGCGGACTTTTTCAGCGTGCAGTCTGGCGTACTAAGTATTTGGGATTTTTTCGAAATTCTGTCTGTCGTACTTTGGTTTCAGCGGACAATCCGCTCGTCAGTAGGCTAGTTCGACGGACTAAGAATGGCGCATGCCCAGAAAGGATTTACACGGCGGAAGGGTGCATTGCTGTGTATTGGACTTCCTATTTCTAGTCCCGTCGTACGTGCTGTACACGTCATCGCGCAAGCTTTCGACGGACTGTTTGGGTATCCGTGTGTGGTCAAGTCCGTTCAGTCGAAAGTATGACGGACTGTCCGTCGGATTGTATGACGGACTAAGTACGCCATACAGTCCGCTCGTGTGTACGCGGCAATAGAGGAATAGTGCCTGAAAATTGGTATTAGTTGGGGAATACTGCCCCAATGTTGGTAAAAGTTTGAGGAATAGTGCCCCATTGTTAATATCAATGGAGGGCATAGTGCCCCATTGTTTGTGTCAGTGGCAGGAATTATTCCCCATTGTTAGTGTCCAGTGGGAGGAATAGTGCCCTGTAGCAGTTGGAGGAATAGTGCCTAAAGGGCTGAATAATGGCAAGCAAAGGGCTGCCACTTTAGCAAATTAAATAGAATCACGTTTTTGCATAAAATCTTCAAAAACCTGTACCTGCAGTGTGCCAAATACTTACCAGCATCAAAAACAAAGCACTAATTAAAGTGGAGTTGCACCCAAAAAAAACAAAAAAAACATGAATGTTCCTAAAAAAAAAAAAATAGATTTTTTTTAACTCACATCTAAATGACTGTTGCTAGGGGGTCCCTCGTAGTCTGCCCCCTTCAGTGCCCAGGCTTGTGACATTACTTGCCCTCAGCACAGGAAGGGCTCAGCTCTGCCCCCTCCCTCTTGATTGCGTGGCCACTCACAGTTACAATCAGGCCACTCACAGAAGCCACAGTCGGGCACCCACAGTTACAATGCCGGCGCCACCAAACAGAGGGGGAGACGAGAAGGACTTTGATCCCCTGCATCGCTGGACCCTGGGACAGGTAAGTGTCTGATTATTAAAAGTCAGCAGCTGCAGTATTTGTAGCTGCTGACTTAAAACATTTTTTTAAAAATGGCAACACCCCTTTAAAGTGGAAATAAAGGCATTTTGTAACAGACAGCAAGCAGGCAGGCTAATAACATGCAATGTCTCTTCTGCAATAAAATACACCTACCTGTCTGCTCAAAGTCTTTTGTGGTCTGTAAACTGAGCTGTGTCGTTCTTGTGTGCCAAGATAATGGACTTTGAAATTTGCGTGCGTATGCTCCATCAGGTAATTGAACTGGCCAAATTCCCGCCAGCAAAAAAATGCTCTAAATTTTTCAGACGGAAAAACTTTCTATCGGAAATTACGATCATGTGTATGCAGTTCCAACACGCAAAAACTCACGCATGCTCAGATTCAATTACGAGAGGGAAGCTATTGGCTACTGGGTATTGAACTTCATTTGTCTATTCCCGTCGTACATGTTGTACGTCACTACGTTCTTCACGGTCGGAATTCGGTGTGACCGTGTGTATGCAAGACAGCTTGAGCGAAATCCAGTCGGAATTCCGTCTGGAAAACCATCAGATCTTTTTTTACCAAAATTCCGATCCTGTGTACGCGGCATAAGTCACAGCCAGATTTTCATGCATAGTTTAGAGGGATGCCTTGAAGGTAACAAGAATAAAAAATATGGTGCCTGCAGTATGTAGCTTCCAAACACTTGCAGGTGTGGCCCATACAGTGGTTGTTGCTTCTTGGTGTATGACTTGTAGGAGTGGGAATAAAACAGGGGGTTATTTACGAAAAGGCAAATCCACTTTGCACTGCAAGTGCACTTTCAAGTGCAGTCGATCTAAATCTAAGGGGTATATCTGAAATGAGTGGAAGCTCTGCTGATTTTATTATCCAATCATGTGCAAGCTAAAATGCTGTTTTTTATTTTCCTTGCATGTCCCCCTCGGATCTACAGCAATTTTACTTCCAAGCAGGGGCGTAACTAGAAATCACAGGGCCCCATAGCAAAATGTTGTATGGGCCCCCCCCACCCAGGGGCGGATCCAGATTCTAGTCTCGGGAGGGGCACTGATAGAAAATACTTTTATGGGGGCAATTTATTGGGGCAATGGCTGATGTTGGCGCTTCAATTATCACGGCACCATTTGTGTTATGGTGTCAGGATGATTGAAACACATTATTTCTATTATTGCATTGTTATAGAAAATTAAATAGTTCAACTCACCATAATGCAGAATCAGTGGGAGCCTCGAGTGTGTCACCTGCCACCAGATGCAGATTGTCACTTGTCACAAGTTGCGGATTGTCCACCTGCCACCCATTGTGGATTGTCCACTTGCCACGTGACCTGCCACACATTGCAAATCGTCCACTTTCCACGTCACCTGCCACACATTGGGGATTGTCCACTTGCCATGTCACCTGCCACACATTGCGGATTGTCCACTTGCCACGTGACCTGCCACCCATTGTGGATTGTCCACTTGCCACATCACCTGCCACTCATTTCAGATTGTCCACTTGCCACAAGTTGCAGATTGTCACTTGCCACACATTACAAATTGTCCACTTGCCATGTCACCTGCCACTCATTGTGGATTGTCCACTTGCCACGTCACCTGCCATACATTGTGGATTGTTCATTTGCCACGTCACCTGCCACCCATTGCGGATTGTCCATTTGCCACGTCACCTGCCACCCATTGCGGTTTGTCCACTTGCCACGTGACCTGCCACACATTGCGGATTGTTCACTTGCCACGTCACCTGCCACCTATTGCGGATTGTCCATTTACCACGTTACCTGCCACAAGTTTCAGATTGTCCACTTGCCACGTCACCTGCCACACATTGCGGATTGTCCACTTGCCACGTCACCTGCCACACATTGTGGATTGTCCACTTGCCACGTCACCTGCCACCCATTGCGGTTTGTCCATTTGCCACGTTACCTGCCACCCACTGCGGATTGTCCATTTGCCATGTCACCTGCCACCCATTGCGGTTTGTCCACTTGCCACGTGACCTGCCACACATTGCGGATTGTTCACTTGCCACGTCACCTGCCACACATTGCGGATTGTCCATTTGCCACGTCACCTGCCACAAGTTTCAGATTGTCCCCTTGCCACGTCACATGCCACAAGTTTCAGATTGTCCCCTTGCCACGTCACATGCTACACATTGCAGATTGTCCCCTTGCCACGTCACATGCTACACATTGCAGATTGTCCACTTGCCACGTCACCTGCCACACATTGCGGATTTTCCACTTGCCATGTCACCTGCCATCCATTGCGGATTGTCCATTTGCCATGTCACCTGCCACACATTGCGGATTTTCCACTTGCCATGTCACCTGCCATCCATTGCGGATTGTCCATTTGCCATGTCACCTGCCACACATTGCGGATTTTCCACTTGCCATGTCACCTGCCATCCATTGTGGATTGTCCATTTGCCATGTCACCTGTCACACATTGCGGATTGTCACTTTCCTGTTAAAGTCGCTCTGTTTGCCAGTCTGAGTCAGGCAGCAGAGAGAGGATGTAATCTCTGCTGCCTGCACAGTGAGTGAGAGCGGAGCTGGCAGTTTGCAGGGCGGGCGCCGGGCGGTGAGAGATGATGTCATCTCTCTGCCCCGCCACCCGCTGATTGGCCACCCACTAAGCCTCCCCGCAGCTTCCCCAACAACCCCCCGCCGCCGCCGAGTCACCTGGCTGTGTCCGCTCGTACAGTCAGTGTGACTGTACGAGCGCCGAGCGGACAGGGAGCTCGGCGGCTCACCTGCCGCCCGCTCACCGGGCCCTCCTCAGCTGCGGGCCCCGTAGCGACCGCACGGGTCGCTATGGTGGTAGTTCCGCCACTGCTTCCAAGTGCACTTTCAGTGCAAAGTTGATTTTCCTTTAGTAAATAGCCCCCATTTCCATCCTACCTTTCTCTATGACCTGTCTTGCTTTTTATTACATGGATAGTTTCACCACCATGTTTGGACACAGCCTAACGGATGCCACTGCTTGCTTGCCCCTGCTCTCTACTCACTGCTAGGGAAACTCATCTTCTGGAGATCTTTGCTGCTCTGCTGTTCACCACTGCTGCATGGGACATTGCTGGGGACTTTCCCAAGAAGACAGGGACAGATAGAAAACCACGACTTAGCTCCCTGTGGAGCTTTACACTGATCCTAACTACCAACCCTATGCTGATAAAGCCCAGAGTAGGTGCTTTGGTTCAGTAAATGCAATGACTAAACACCCAATGGATGGAGTATTCTGTCAGGAACCTCATAGAGCAAGTGCTCCTTTACACATGCATGTGCAAGTACATGAGCAGAAAAGCTAAAAAATATATGCAAATACAAGAATGTAAATGTACATGCATGAGCCTCGGCACACACGTGTACACATGGGGGCACCCCCAGATCCTAGTTTCCAGTGGCCTATTTAAACCTAAGGTCTGCCTAGCTTCATTGTCGGATTGTCTTCAGCTCTGATCCCTGTATTCTGTGCTCCTGAAAACCTGCTGATTTTTCTACCAACCCGGCTATGTCTGACACTTCTCTTCATATTCCATTTGTCTATGTCTGCTACTGATCCGTGTTACCGACCTGGAGCTGGAATTTTGACTGCCTTCTAATTTTGCACTTCACTACCAGCAGGTTTTCAACCCTTGCCTGTCTCTGACCTGGATTCTGATTGTGGTTCTGTACCTACTATCCTGGCTGTTAGCAAACTTCGCTTGTGACCTGACCCCTCGCTTTTGCTCATGCAGTCTCTCTCAACATACTCCAACTTTAAGTTCGCTAAACCAATGTCTTGGCACCTGCGCCCTTACCTAGCAATTCCTGTCTCTACTACCAAGGGTGCTTGGGTGGAAATTGTGCAAGAGGCCATCTTTGTCCTCTCGGGCTCCACAATCAGGTATGCAACGTGGATGTCCAAGAGATATCGAAGACAACGCTCCTTGTCCGAACTCAGATCCCAAACTCATCATTGAGGCTCACGAAATGCATCAAGCCCCACAAATCCAACGCAACTGTGCAGAGCTCGTCGAGACAACTGAAAAACTTACATGGATCCTTCCATTACAGTTGAATGAAGCTCCACTTACTTGAGTTAAGTTCTTATTCATAATTGTTATATTTTGGTTCTGTTTTTTTTCATATATGCACAGGCACACAAAGCTGCCCTGGCTGAACTTATGCAAGCCTAACAGCCTGAAAAACTGACTTCTGATCAGGCAGTATCGGCCCACCCCGACCTCCACACATGGTATAGCTGCAGGGCTCAAGTCCTGGGGGAACGCATGGGAACGGAGTTCCTGTACTTTTTCCACAACAAGAACTTAGTTCCCATTAGCAGCTGCATCCTGCAAGACTTTTCAAGTATGTGAGCTGTGTGGCAGGTGATACACCAGCAGCCGCCGACACAGCTCGCAATAGTAAGCGCCGCACACCAGGGGTGGACTGACCATTCAGGCATTGCCAGTAGGGGGCTCCATGACAGCTTCCTCTTCGATCCACCTGTCAATCACAGCTAGCTGACAGGTAGATCAGGTCCCTGCTCCTAAGAGATTGTATTTTGTCAGACTTCTCGTGATGCGCTCCTCCCCACCGGCCCCTCCTGATTTTCTGTCTCCTCATCCTCCCCCCCCCCCCAGTCTCCTGCATATTTGCTCTGTGTGTCCCACTGAATCCCCCCCTCCTCTATCTTCAGTGTCATATGATGAGAGAACCCAGAGGAGGAGCACAGCTATTCTGCTCACAGGACATGCAGGGAGAGAGGTGAGCTGAGGGAGGAACATCAGTTTGGGGTGGTAAGCAAGCTGAGCACAATACCTGGCAAAGTTTAATGCCAGGAGGGAAGTTTATGTGGAAATATGTGAAGGGTTAGAATAGCAGCGAGTGTGTGTTGGAGCCCTGCAGAGTTTGCAGCCCCCCAAGCTAACATACATCTCCTAAGCAGGAACACATCACTATCTCCCCAAGAATTCTGTCCAGATAATGTGCAGTTAATTTATGACCTTTCCGTTTAACCCTGTGTTATCCAAACTCTGTTCAATGAAAAGTGTAAACTCACCACATAAACACTCTATATACAAAATAACATTCACCAATAAAGATCAGAACATGATGTTCATATTTGCATGGAAGCACAATTGAATGAATGCTGATTATTCAGAGAATTACCGTATTTATGTTTATTTATTTTTTTTATTTTTATTTTTATGTACTAACAGTTAAGCTTTATACACACAATATGAAAATTGGATGAAAAATACCACTTTTGAAGTGTTCGTGCATATGAGCGTATCATTTTTTTATTTTTTTTGGTGGTGGAGTGGCTTTTGGGTGGGAGTTCCCACACATTTTTCTCCAGGACTTGACCCCTGTATAGCTGCATATGTACTTGAACACTGACCTATGTTTCCAGCCATAGCTAGAGCACCCTTCCCGATTGCACCTCATGGGAGGGAACCAGCCCCATGATATGAAAATGGGTCTATTCCCGCCTGAAAACTTGATCCTTGTCTGGGTTCATATACTTATGCGGGTCTAAGTCACAGCAGTGCTAAGGCTATATTACACCTTTTCGATTGGACATGGTAAGTCACCCGCATAACACTTCATCTCTGAAGCCTCCCTTACACTTTTACAGCACGGTGACCAGATTGGTGAACTATGAGTCACCTCCCAGACTGCCATGGAATGCTGGTTTATAATGAAAGATCCGGTTTCCAAGACGGAATGTACCCTGATCCTTGTATATACAGGAGAATAACATGACAAACAGCTCTTATTTACCAATATATGCATGCGATTATCAGTTTACCATGGATCAAGCCGACTTTAATCCCAAAAGAGAATGCTAACTATCCTAGAATTGGCCCTACACTGCAAAGCTTCAGGACAGCATGTAAAAAACTTGAATCTTGCACCCTCCCCTGGACCCCTGACCCCAATTGACGGTAACCCAGAATTTCCCCCCAATCTCCCTCTTCACAATGTTAGCCACAGAACCCCAAAGACATCTCTCCAGGCTGAAAACTTTTTAAAAAGAGCCAAGCTTCTACAATTCATTGCTCTATTATCTTAAATCCCTGACCACTCTATCCCCTTCTTCAAATATGTACCGATTAGGCACTTTCTAAATAGCGCCAAACCACTAGCCACATGGTGCAGGGATCACACCCCCTTCGAAGCTATCTGCTCCAGATCAGAGCCCCAAAGACACATGATCTCAGATCTTTCTTCACTTATATTCGCTCATCGTGATTCTAAAGCGAACAAACTTAGCCAACGCTGGGAAAGGGAATTGGAGGTAGACCTATCAGTAGAGGACTTGCAACATATCTATACCCACATTCATAAAGGTTTCACAAATGTTTCCGTACATGAAAATGGTTTCAATATATACTTGAGGTGGTATAGGACTCCAAATAAACTTCATAAGTACTATCCTAACGTATCACCACTCTGCTGGAGATGTAACATGACCAACGGCTCACTTCTCCACATGTGATGGAAATGCCCGCTAATACAACCCTTCTGGAAAAATGTACATCATCTTATTACCAAAATAACTTACGCACCAGATTACACACCTGCATAATTTCTCCTACACCACAAATCCCTACCTCAATCAAACTACAGAAAGTCCTTGACTCTGCGCCTTATCAATGCAGCTAAGGCCACGTACACACGGGCGGACTGTATGGCGTACTTAGTCCGCTGAAACACATTTCAGCGGACAGTCCGCTCGTGTGTGGACTTCAGCTGACTTTTTCAGAGTGCAGTCTGGCGTACTAAGTATTTCGGATTTTTCGAAATTCTGTCCGTCGTACTTTGGTTTCAGCGGACAATCCGCTCGTCAGTAGGCTAGTTCGATGGACTAAGAATGGCGCATGCCCAGAAAGGATTTACACGGCGAAAGGGTGCTTTGCTGTGTATTGGACTTCCTATTTCTAGTCCCGTCGTACGTGCTGTACACGTCATCGCGCAAGCTTTCGACGGACTGTTTGTGCATCCATGTGTGGTCAAGTCCGTTCAGTCGAAAGTATGACGGACTGTCTGTCGGATTATATGACGGACTAAGTACGCCATACAGTCCGCTCGTGTGTACGCGGCATAAGATGTACATTCATTGCTGAAATGGAAGATTTAGTCCATCAGGCCAGGGAAACACATACCAAATTCTGATAAACTTGGGCATGTTGGTAGCACTTTGCAGAATCAGCTGAATTTAACAGGCTGTCCAACAACAACAGAGCTTGACCTGAAGATGCGAGAGTCCTCAATAGGAGGAATCCGCGAAAATCTAAAAATGGTTGTCTACTACTCAATCCATAAATGCAACCTGCATATAAAAAAGTTCAGAATGACTTCAGATGTATTCTCACTTACATTAGTCCAAGAATACGTCACCTATCTCCCCTACCACTTGCCATAACCCTTTCTCACCTTAAAGGGGTCTAGACTCCCCAGTATTGGCCCTTATTCATACTTTAGGAAACTAAAAATGATGGAGAAACAACTATTGGTTCTGGATACTCCATTTTGACAGTTATTCAGATAAACAAGCTCTAGATGAAATGACCTGCATTATGCAGACTTCAGTTGTTACCCCAGTTTTACAACTTATAGTTATTATGCAATGATAAACATTGCTTGTTTTATGATTCATACAATTTAGGAGGCAGGAAGCCCCCCCCCCCCCGTCCACAGTTATTTCCCATGCAGGGTGGATGGGAGGACTGGAGGCATATACGGCATACTCTGCAGAATTGACTCCTTATTCCTGGTACTTTATCCCTTTCATTGCCCAGCTCTACTGTTCTCTAAAGTCCAAGAGGCTTAAGTATAGAAGTGTACCTTTGTTACCATGACATTTATTGGTTATGGAATATACTCAATATGTCTGTTTTAATGCCTGTACTACTCTTCACTCTATAAAACCTCAATAAAAATATTGAAATAATCCTTTACGGCCGAAGAAGATGTATTCCTGAGCTGCTCCGCACACTCCCGGCAAATACAGCCAGAACTAGCAGCCCCGCACCTCACCCACATTGCATAATCACCCGATCCTCGTGAGTGGTGAGGATCAGGACACTACTGGATGTCCCACCGGCCGTTTGGAAAGCTCCAGGGCAGCTCCTGTTACTCGTTTCATGCAGCGGACAGAGAAAGCAAGATGGCTACCGACTGCAGCATACACATGCCACCGGCTACAAGGGAGGAGAAACCACTTCCACAGAGGAACACTCTTAAGCCTCCTGGCCCTGGAAGCCACCAGACAGGTTCCTCCATACCCTCTCCAGCTAAAGGTGAGCCCATAAACAAACACTGCTCACCATCTAGCCCTGCAAAGTCTCCCTCACAAGTCACCGCCCTATCACCTGGCCAGGACTCGCATACCTCCTCATTTTTAGATAGGGAGATTGCAGACATCCTATGTAGACAACCCAGCAGCCAAGAGCTTGGTCCTGAACAGCACTGCAGATCTTCCTGCTACCCCGTCAGCCCAGCCCCAATATTCTGGGGACCCAATCATTTTGGCCCGCTTTGCGGATTTGCTACAAAGAGAGCTGGGGAAAGCTACTGACAAATTAGTCTTGGACATAAAACAAGATTTCCAAGAGTTGGGGAACCAACTAGAGAGCATTGAATTGAAGGTGGATGACACTGTTCACAAAGTATCCCAAAACCCGACCTGCAATGAGGAGGCCTATTCAAAAATTGGTGACCCCGAAAACCACGCTAGGTGCTATAACTATCAGAGGCATACCTTTTTAACACAATATATCCATAAGAATCAGTCAGAATTTATCGCAGAGCGCTAGAAGCTAGGTCAAATTCGTAGATCCGTAACCATGATCTCAGCAGTATGCTCCAATTGGGATGCTCCACTCACTAGGAAACTTCTGTTCCTCTCATTAGATCTCAATAAGGCTGTTGATAGTTTAAATTGGAATTACCTTTTTGTTACTCTAGAGACCTTAGGTTTTGGCTCTACATTGCTTTCCTTGCTGAAGACGTTATATAGCTCCCCAGTAGCCCAAGTCTCCATTAGAGGTCACAAATCATCACTATTCCCTATTAAACATGGAACAAGACAAGGCTGTCCCCTTTGTTTTTTGCATTGGCAATAGAACCCCTGGCTATGGCGATTTGTTCCCACCCTAACATTCAAGGTATTCATTGTGGACAACATGAACATAAATGTGATTTATTTGCCGATGATGTATATCACTAACCCTCAAGTGACTGTACTTAATTTTGCTATCTTTATTGGACCATTTCTCACAACTCTCTGGTCTGTCTCTAAATTCTCCAAAAAAATGGCATTTAAGTTTCGCTATCCCCTGCTATAGTATAGACCCTTCCAAATACTTATAGTTTTAAATGGACCCACAATTCCCTCCCATATTTAGGGGATCAATTGACATGTTCTATTGAAACTATCTATAAGGCAAATGACCCTCCATTATTTAAAAAACTTAGGGAGGACCTTCGTTGTTGGGCGGACTATTCCCTTTCATGGTTTGGCAGAATCAACTCAATCAAAATTACGTTCTAGCCCAGACTCCTTTACTACTTTATAACTCTATCGGTTGCAGTCCCGAGGGGAGATTTACAAAGTCTACAGACTGAAGTCCTGCTCTTCGTGTGGGGTAACAAGAGGCCTTGGATGCATAAACGAACGCTTTATACTCCAAAATCTGGGGGTTGGCTTGGTCTCCCTAATCTATAGGCATATTTCCAAGCAGCCCAGATTGCCCAATTAGCCTACACTACCACTAAAAGCTCAGTACCCCTTTAGGTCTCAATTGAGTCACTTTCTTGCCATTAATTTGCCATAGGATCATTATTGTGGCTTCCTAGCCATTTACGTCCACCTATATTAAGTCCCTCTCTATTGCATTCTTTAGCAGTTTGGGACAGAACACATCACCACAGCCCGTTATCATCCCCACATACACCACTAGCTCCCATTTTTTGTAACCCAGAGTTTCCACCTGGCTTGGTACCAGGATTATTTCAATGGTGGCTTAATAAGGGGTTATTAAGAATTAGCTACTTTCTTAATGGAGATCACATATACACTTTGCAACATTTTAACATTTTAAGGATATGTTGCTAATGCTTCCTAGTGAAATATTCAGATACAATCAAACTGCATCCTTTGCAAAGATCTAAACTTAACCTACTGGTGGGACCCCTTACACTTACAACCTTTCAACTATCTTGCCAAACCAGGGGCTTCCAAAGGGGTCATGTATCTCTAGTATACACAAAACTTGCCTATATGAATCAATGGGAAAGGGACCCAAACCTTACATTTGATCTGACTGAGTGGCAGGACATTACTTATAATTTACAGTATCTAAAGTTTCCATCAATATAACTCTAATAGAACCTAACTATAAAACACTCCTGTGTTGGTACCTGGTTCCGACTAGGGTATCCAAAATGCATCCTTCCACTTTGCCAAATTGTTTCTGACAATGCAGCCAGTTGGGGACGATGCACCATATTTGGTGGCAATTCCCCCCACTGTGATTAGGTTTTGGATTAGGATATTTAATCTAATAAACTCAGTGATGGGGGTGAACATTTGCAGATCTCCAGGAGCAGCTCTTTTTCACAAACTGCCTGATGAAGTGCCCAGAAAATCAGTGAAATTAATTACTTATATATTGCTGGCAGCAAGAATTACATTTGCTAGGCATTGGAAACAGTCATTTGTTCCTCTTGATTATGTTAGAAGTAAACTCAATTGGATCATGATTAATGATAAACTCACTCGTATACTTTCTAATAAATCCCAAAAATTTGATAAGATATGGGACCCGTGGATCGGCTATATCTTGACTCCCTAATGAACTCCAGGATGACCCTCTCCTCCTTTTTCTTTTTCTTCTTTTTTTTTTTTTTCCTTTTCTTCTTCTTCTTCCTCTCCTTCCTTTTCCTAATTACTTCTCTCCTATTCTGGTATCTACAGGTACGGTACATTTGGTTGTCTATGGGGCCTCACACAGTAGTGATTCCCACTGTAATCTCAAGGATCACGGCCGGGATTTCTCCATGGCTCCTTATCCATTACCTTCCTCCCCCCTTACCTTTTTCCCTATACTATGTCCTTGTTCCTGCTCTCCATCATCCATCATATATAGTAATATTCCTGATTACCAGTGAGAAATAATTGTTCAGTACAATTACTACTACTTTTTTTTTATTTATTTATTACAATTATTGTTTTGTCTTTATTTTTGATGATGATGGATAGTACATTCAACCCTCGTAGGTTAACCGGAGATAATTATTTTCTTTATTTTTGATTTTTTTTTTAGCTTAAAACATGCTTCTTTGATGTAATGTTGGATGACAGTTATCTTTTATGGTCATACCTTTCATGTTTCTGTATTATTATGTGGACAACCTGAGAATTGTCTTTGTTCCAATAATATATCTGTTCCTACCAGACTTTGATTCTTTTCCAATAAAAATATTGAAATATAAAACTGTACAGTTGCCATTCGAAACAAAAATAGAGGGACTCTTGTTCTGGTGACAACTGTCTAAGAAGGGATTTCTCCTTACTTTCTGAAGATATGTCCTCTGACATCATGTTTTGTTAGACAGAAGGTGAAGGGAAATCTCGCCAATGGGATTTTCAGTTTTTTATTTTATTTTTATCCAGTGATCCTGACAGTAACAAACTCCCTGTCCTAGGGTAACAATGCTCACCCACTGCACTCCATCAATAAAGAAGTAGCATTGTCAGGGAGGAAGTGTGCTTAGACTAGAGAACACCAACCTCTTTCCCTATCCCTATAACACAGGGGGAGGGAGTTCTGTAGTTTGCAATGGAGAACTGGGCAGGGCTAATAACATTCTCTGAAGTGTCAATACAGTAAAGGCAGATTTAAAAGGGAGTTAGAAGCGTACTGGATTTTTGGAAGGATCAACAGGTATTTTTTACACTTACAGCATTTAAAGAGGCAACATTTGGGAACATGTGCATGTATTGGAAAATTATACTAACTTCTTTGGCAATAAATACACTTTAACTTTAGTAATGTTTAGGTGCCCAAATACCCCGGCACTACCTGCATTTAGTTTGCATGTCCTTTCTGTGCATGTGTGGATTTCCTCTGGCTACTCTGGATTCCCCCACCCCTTCAAAAGACATACTGGTATGATAATTGTTTCCTGTCTAAATTGGTCCTAGTATGTATGTGTCAGGTCACCATGAGGTGAGGTGACAGATGCACACCGTAGGGATCAGGAGTGCACCGCAAGGTTGTGGACCCTACGGCTGACTGCTGCAGACCGGGGACAGATCCCACTGGGGTTAGAGCATAAGATTCCCTGGGGCGCCGAGTCTAAGAGCCAGCAGGTGTTCACCAGCGCCTCTAGTGGTGAGGATGGACTTGGCTGCAACTGGCTCCAGGTCGTGACCCCCAGGGTCCCCCAGCTCACACCCACAGTAGGCAACAGGAGGATAGGGATGGTGAGGGACAAAGCCAAGGTCGGGGCCACAAGCAGACAACAATAGTCGGGGACACGCCAAAAGGTCAGGATCACAGGCAAACAGGGATAGTCGAAGACACGCCAAAGTCGGTAACGGAAAAGAGTAGAAGAGCACATGGCAGGAAACAGGAAGCTAACACACAAAGGTATACACAATGGTTGATCAGCACTGATGGCCTGCAGTGCACAGGTTAATATAGGGCTCCCTGATAGGGCCTGGGGTGGAGCCATGCTTAGAGGAGAGGTTATAAAAACCACCAGGTGGAAGTGGCTGACCTCTTAGTCTGAACTCATGAGGGGAGGTAAGCAAACACAGGAAGATCACTGCATAACCATGACAGTACCCTCCCTCTTACGAGGCCTCCCCCTCCCCCGCCTGGGTCCAGGCTTAAAGGGAAACTCCAGATGGAACCTCCTTAACAGACAGGGAGCAAAGACCTCAGATGCAGTGATCCAAGACCTCTCCTCAGGGCCCAACCCTTTCCAAAGTACGAGGTACTGAAGAATGCCTTTACAGAGCCGGGAATCCAAAACTTGACTAACCTCGTATTTTAGGTTATCCTCAGAGACCGAAACAGAGGTAGGGAGAGGACAAGAGGACTTGAGGACTAAAGGCTTTTTAGGAGTGGGTAAGGGCATGAGAAAATCAGGAGTCTGAGCTGGGTCCCCCACACCCTTAAAGATGAGCTGGGCATCCATAACAGGACCACCAGACTGGGCAGAGGTCAGTGGATCCCTGAGGTCAGGTTGGTTAGAAAATGACATGTCACAAGAGTCAAGCTGGATAGCTGCAATACAAACAGAATGCAGAGAACCCTAAAAAAAGATTGAAAACCCCTCCTGGCTGAATGAGGTATTCTATCTAAAGGATGGATTGAGCCTCTTAAATGGGTTTGAACGGACATAGTAGCAGTAGGGTGAGGCCAGGTCACCGAAGGTGCTGAACAAGAAGCAGGAAGCTCATTGGGTATGGGCTGGACTGGCATAACTGGTGCAGAGGTCGACTGAATAGTATTGTCAGGTGTAGCGACCATCTCAATCGCATCACAGGGCATAGCAACTGTGAAACTTGCAGACAAGTTAGCCTGGCTGTGCGTCCAAGGGAGATTAGGGACAGACAAAGGTAAATGGTTATGCGAACTGGAGTGAATGATTGACTCAGGTTCATAGGTGGACCCCTCATTCAGAGTACCACATGACCTAGAGAGTGCACCAGTCCGACTATTGCAGGACGCATCCCAGAGATCGCTATATACAGCAGGAAGAGCAGAAGATACTGGGATGGTGGTAACAGGAAGTCTCTCCTTTGAGGTACCCTTGAGTAGGCAGGAAGAGGAACAGGAGGAACCCCAAGCCAGGATCTGTCCAGCAGACCAGTCAACGTGTGGAGAATGGAGCCGTAACCAAGGAAGACCTAATATGATAGGAGATGAAGCCTTAGGTAAGACAAGGAAGGATATCCACTCCTGGTGGAGTTTCCCTACTGACATCTTAACAGGAAGAGTCTGAAAGCGGATAGGGCCCCCTGGGAGAACCGTGCCATCAATCGCCAAGACCACCAATGGCGTTGTAAGGGGTAAAAGGGTAAGTGTCATGGAGGATGCAGTTTCCCAATCCATGAAATTGGCAGCGGCTCCGGAATCCAGATGTGCTGAGACCGAACGAGAGGAAGCACCGACATGAAGCAACACAGAAAGGAGAAGACGAGAAGGTGAAGGTGATATTTCAGGGTCTAATACTCCACCTTCCAGATGTATTAGCTCTGAGTGTTTTTCCGGACGAAGAGAACAAGTGTCAAGGAAATGACCTTTGGTCCCACAATAGAGGCATAGGCCCAGAGTTCTGCGCCTAGCACGTTCTTCGGGAGATAATTTAGTCCAGTCCAACTGCATAGGTTCCTCAGTAGGCAGGGGGTGTTCCTCGGATCGAAGAGAAGGGACTGGGGGCTCAGGCTGCCTAAAGAACGGGGAGTGCTGGCGTCTTTTTTCCCTCTCCTGAAAGCGAATATCGATCTGGTTACACAAGGTGATGACACTGTCCAGATCAGCAGGAAGGGATCTTCCTGCTAGATCATCCTTCACTCTATCAGAGAGGCCATGTAAAAAGGTTGCAACTAGGGCCTCATTATTCCAGCTCAATTCAGCTGAGAGGATACGGAACTGAAGAGCATACTGTCCCACAGACGCAGACTCTTGACGGAGACGTAAAAGAGTGCTAGCCGCTGAGGAGACACGACTCGGTTCCTCGAAGATATTCCGAAAAAGTTTCAAGAAATCAGACAGGCTAGAAATCACTGGATCATTCAGTTCCCACAGAGGGGCAGCCCAAGCTAAAGCCTCGCCGGACAGGAGGGATATGATATATGCGACTTTTGCCCGATCGGACAGGAAGTTTTGGGGCTGAAGTTCAAAATGAATTGTGCACTTGCTAAGGAACCCCCTGCAAGCCTTGGAGTCCCCAGAGAAACGGACCGGAGCTGGTAGTTGTAATGAATGTGTGGCTGCGACTGATGTGATAAGTGCAGAAGCAGATAGCGGTTGCGGTGGTTGAACTGGGGGTCCTAATGAGGCCTGAGCCTGTTCAAAACGGGATGCCAAATCCTGAAGGAATTGCATCATCTGGGTCTGATGCGATTCTTGGGTCTCAAGTCTGCGAACTAAGCCCTGCAACGGATCGACTGCAGGAAGCGGCACATCAGCCGGGTTCATGGCTGATCAAACTGTCAGGTCACCATGAGGCGAGGTGACAGATGCACACCGTAGGGATCAGGAGTGCACCGCAAAGTTGTGGACCCTATGGCTGACTGCTGCAGACGGGGGACAGATCCCACTGGGGTTAGAGCGTAAGATTACCTGGGGCGCGGAGTCTAAGAGCCAGCAGGTGTTCACCAGCGCCTCTAGTGGTGAGGATGGACTTGGCTGCAACTGGTTCCAGGTCGCGACCCCCAGGGTCCCCAAGCTCACACCCACAGTAGGCAACAGGAGGATAGGGATGGTGAGGGACAAAGCAAAGGTCGGGGCCACAAGCAGACAAGAATAGTCGGGGACACGCCAAAAGGTCAGGATCACAGGCAAACAGGGATAGTCGAAGACACGCTAAAGTCGGTAACGGAAAAGAGTAGAAGAGCACACGGCAGGAAACAGGAAGCTAACACACAAAGGTATACACAATGGTTGATCAGCACTGATGGCCTGCAGTGCACAGGTTAATATAGGGCTCCCTGATAGGGCCTGGGGTGGAGCCATGCTTAGAGGAGAGGTTATAAAAACCACCAGGTGGAAGTGGCTGACCTCTTAGTCTGAACACATGAGGGGAGGTAAGCAAGCACAGGAAGATCACTGCATAACCATGACAGTATGTATGTAAAGTAGGTACCTTAAGCTGTGCTTACACCTGTAGAATTTCATTTAACAATTGTTAGGATGTTTGTTCGATTGTCTTAAGCCTCGTACACACGATCGTATTTTCCAACGGAAATTGTGTGATGGCAGGCTGTTGGCAGAAAATCCAATCATTTGTACTCTCCATCAGACAATTGCTGGCAAACTTTCCGTGGACAAATGTTGGATGGCAGCTTTATAAAAATTTCCGCGGACAATGGTCTGTTGTCGGATTTTCCAAGCGTGTGTACACAAGTCCGTCGGACAAAAGTCCAAAGTACAAACACGAATGCTCGGAAGCAAGGATGAGCTGGAAGTGGTCAGTCTTGTAAAACTAGTGTTCGTAATGGAGAATTCACATTCGTGCCCCCGCAATTTATGAAATCTCAAAATGCAGCACATATTCTCTTCTTCTTTAATTGGATAATAATGAAGCTGCTTTGCTGGTGATACTGACGGAGTTCTGACAAACATATTTAAAACTGCTTTTTTTTTCTAGTGATATCAAGAATAATATTATTATATTTTTTATATTTTTTTTGTTCAAGTTACCACAACACCATTATCCCGTCGTTTTTTTATAACAAAGATAAAACTATGTTGGTATCCCTTGTTAATTTTACATTGTATTTTTTAAAATGTAACTGCCTACTCCCAAATTGTCATTTGAAGTAAAACACATAGCCAAGTGTTATTCTACACATTTTTTTTATTGTGCATTAAAAAAAGAAAAAGAAAATTAGACATGAACCAAAAAGTGCATTCTATGCATCCAAAAATATAGAAAATATACAAAATCAAATGATTATTATTCAACCAAAAAATAAAATAAAAGTCTTGTGCATGTGTCCAGCTTCTTAATATAGGGGGCCAACAATGCCAAGAGTTGGTGAAAGCAGGGGTCCGTCATCCGGAGATAATTCCGAAAATCATGCGGATATCCTCCTGCCGCCCTTCGGTGCTTCTACGGACTCACTCCTGTCATCGGTGAGTCGGAGAACATATTCGCCAGCCCTGGATGCTGACCATAGAGATTTCTGGTGGACTAGATGGTCCCCGAAGCCTCTATGATCATTCAGAGGCCGGCGTGATGTCATAACATCTGCATTCAAACAAATGGTGCTGCCTCGGCTGGGAAACCAAGATTGTTTTTTTTTTTTTTTTTTTTTTTTTTTTTTTTTATGCTTCCCAGCCTAGAGGTGAGATGTGGGGTCTTATTGGCTCCATATCTCACTGTAAGGAGGACCTGTCATGCTTATTCCTATTACAAGGGATGTTTACATTCCTTGTAATAGCAATAAAAGTGATAAAAAAAAAAGAAAAATGTATATAAGTCACGACCACATATGAAAACGATGTTCAAACCACACATGTGAGGTATCGCTGCAAATGTTAGAGCAAGAGACCTCCCCTATTACTCAAAACTTGTAGCCAGTAAAAAAAATTAAAGTGTCGCCTATGGGGATTTTTAAGTACCAAAGTTTGGCGCCATTCTACGAGTGTGTGAAATCTTGAAGCATGACATGTTAGGTATCTATTTACTCGGCGTAACATTATCTTTAACATTATTCAAAAAAATTGGGCTAACTTTTTGTTTTTTTTTGTTTGTTTTTAAAGCATGAAACTGTTTTTTCTTCCAAAAAAAAAGCGTTTGAAAAATTGCTGCACAGATACCGTGCAAGATAAAAAGTTGCAATGACATTTTATTCTCTAGGGTCTCTGCTAAAAAAACAAAACAAAACATATATAATGTTTGGGGGTTCTATGTAATTTTATAGCAAAAAAAGGATGATTTTTACATGTAGGAGAGAAAAGAAAGAATTGGTAGGCAAGTGATTAATGAATTTCTAACTGTTGAATTAACAACCAGCTGAGAAAAATCATAACCAGCCTTTTGCAAATACACTTGTCAAAGTTAGTCTAGAAGTAAAACATTTGATTTATGAACATGAAGACATGTAACTTAAATAAAAAGTCGTTCACAATTGGTCGAGTCCATGAAGGCACCACTGAATCGTCAGACAAGTGTTTTTTTTTTTTATACTTGCTCTTCCGAATGCTGGCACAAAATTCTAGAGGTGTAAGGCCAGCATTAGATTGTAAGCTCCTTAAGCCTGAGTTCACTACTGCGAACACGGACATCGCATGTGATTTGCACCGTATTGCTGTGCCGATCAGTTGCGATGTCTGTGCAATATGAATTCAGCCATACAGTAATATGGCTTAACTCGCATTGGATTCGCACAAAAAATGCGCAGGAACCTTTTTTTCCCCGCATTTGTATTGGATCGCATGGGTATTCACACCCATGCGATCCGATTCCTGTCCAAATTCACAGTTTGCACTGCGATCTGCGAACCGATCTGAGGGTGTCATTAACATTGTATTGACACCTGCAGCGGTTCGCAGAGGGCAGTGTGAACTGGCTGCGAGGGAGATGTGATGAGGGAACCGGCACTGGATTCTCGCTGGTTCCCACATCGCAATGGTGTGAACCCAGGCTCAAGGTTGGAACTGATGTGAATGTACACTATGTAAAGTGCTGCATAAAGTGCTGGTGCTATATGAATAGCTGCACTCAATAAATGTTGAATGATGTTATGTTGCCAAATGTAACTTATAGACAAGAATGAGCTGCAACTATTGCAACCCTGCTTCAATGCCTACTTTTTCCTATGGTTCTGGATTTACCAGTGTACCTTTTCAAATAATGCTTGCTATTTCTTGTTTTATAAGAAAAACATTTAGGTTGTCAAACTAACAATATTAATCGTTATATATATCATAAGCATATACTATAAACAGAACAACTTTTGTCCATCTGTCTTACATTTGTGTAGCATAAAAGACAAAAAGTCTGCATTTGTATATAGTGAGCATTTTTACTTTAAACGAGTCATCCACTGAAAATGTGAAAAAACCACAACTAAAGATTTGGACTCAAAGAGTACAATGTGTTATTTCTAGCCATGGTTACCCTTTTAGTAAAAGAGAACACAATGTGCACTTTTTTCTTTATTACAAGCACAGCTTTTAAGTTGCAGATTATTACAAACATATAAAAGGGAATTAAATAAATGATCAGGCTTTGTTTTGCTTCCTTTCCTGACAAATAGTGCATTGTGAAAAAAAGCGAACTCCTGAAGAGTTTACATTTTATGACACTTTCAAACAATTGTATCCACATACCTGCATTATTAAAATTGTAGAGTAGCATGCCAAACATAGATAAACACAGCTAGAACATGCTGGGGGGGGGGGGGGGGGGGGGGCGACATGCTGGGATGGCATAGACTGGGTATCTTAACATGAATTGGGGTTCTTTGCTCAAGTGGGCACTTCCACTTTGCCTCATCTGACCATCTCCTCTCTGTCCCTTCACAGGTAAACTATTCATCTATGCTGCTGCTTGCATCCACCTAAAACTGCCTGATTACTTTAACGTGTCTCTGGTAAACTATTCATCTATGATGCTGCTTGCACACCTTTAACCATGTCCACTTTACTGTGATGTTTATTTTGATCTTTGTTGTCTTACCTAAACTCTGGGCTGATCTTCATTTTTACAACTATGCCCTCCTGCTACTCTTGTAGTCTCACTTGGTGTGAACGCTTGTTCTGCTAGCCATATACTTTTTTATTAACTTCTGATTGACCGATTGGCAATTGTTAACCCCACCCATCACAGTATACAGCTAAACCTCCTTTATGAGGGAGGGGCATGCTGTGGGGGGGGGGGGGGGCACATGCTGAGGTGGCATAGGCTGGCTTTCTTTTGCTGCAGTGAGGTTCTTTGCTCAAGTGAAGTGGTGGAGAAGGATCTGAGTGTTCCGGAAGATCATAAGCGTAATAGTGGTATTCAATGCCAAGCTGCAGTTTCCAAAGTGAGCAAGGTCCTTTCTTCTATTAAGAGAGATATGGACTCGAGAGAGAGAGAGAGAGATCATTTTGCCCCTGTACACATTTTTAGTAAGACCTCATCTGAAATATGCAGTACAGTTTTGGACACCAGTTCTCAAAAAAAAAAAAATATTGGGGAACTGAAGAAAATGCAGAGAAGGGCAACCAAATTGTTAAGAGGTATGGAGGAGCTCAGCTATGAGCAAAGATTAGAGGAACTGAATTTATTCTCTCTTGACAAGAAGATATTTAAGGGGGGGGGGGGGTATGATCAACCTGTGTAAATACATTAGAGATTCATATAGCGAAATTGGTGTTGAGTTATTCACTTTAAAGAGTAAGTTCACCTTTACAGAAAAATCTGTATGGTGAACTTACACAGAACACCCTCCTCACCCCCCAAGTCCCACTGATCTGGTCTGTATCGGGTCACCGCCTCACTGGTCCGGGGCTTAGAAATCCCCTCGGTTTAATCTCCAAAACGTACCTCGTCAGGAGGTAAATTTAGGAGCATTCTAATTGGTCGTCGCCATCACATGGGCAGCGTCGAACACCCTCACTTTTTTCCTCTCCTTATTGCTGCACTCATCAGCCACTGCCAATACTAAACCCACATACTACTGAAACCCAGAGGACACTAGTGCATGTCCCTTCATATATACAGGGCAGCCATCAGAATTTTTGGGTCCCCTTATTTTGGGGCCAGGAGACAGACCAGTACAGCAAAGAGACATCCCCTCCATTAAAGAGACAGCCCAGTCCAGCAAAGAGACATCTCCATCCTGCACAGAGGCAACCCCTCCAGCAAAGAGAAATCCAAATTCAGCAAAGAGACATCCCTATCCAGCACAAAGACAGCCCAGTCCAGCATAAATACATCCCCTCCAGCAAAGGGACAGCCAAGTCCAGCAAAGAGATATCTGAATCCAGCAAAGAAACATACCCTCCAGCAAAGACAGCCCAAACCAGCAAAGACAGCCCAATCCAGCAAAGATACAGCTCCATCCAACTCCCACCTTCCTCTTCACTGCCAGCTAATCTCCCATCCCAGCTCAGTGATGTGAGATGCAGCCCTTTCCTCTCAGTCCTTCTCTTTCCTTCGCTCAGTTTGCCTGAACTGCACTTGTCATATGACCCTCACTGCCCCACCCACTGTCACTGGCCAAACAAGGAAAGCTTTAGCAGAACGTGCAGCTTGGGACACAAAGAGCAGCCAGGCTCCTCAGGACATCAGGGCAGCTGTCCCCTAGGGACACCCAGGCGCCCTAAGTTTGTATGGGCTGTCCCCCCCAATGGCGGCCCTGCATATATATCACACTCCCATATTACCTCCCTCACTCTTCTGTTCCTCTTTACTTCTGGAGATATATCCCCAAACCCTGGGTCTCCTTCATTTTACCGTGGCCAACACACCCATCACCTCACGCACTCTGGCAGGAGCAGCAATGTACAAAATTTGGTTCCCATTCCTCTTCTTCTTAAAACCAGTCTCCCCTTCTCATAGCCCTTTTTAATACCTTCTCTGTCTGCAAAAAATGCACCTCTGTCCACAACCTCTAGTTATCGCCAACTCCTTTAATCTACTGCCATTACTGAAATCTAGCTTCATGAATCTGACTTTGCTTCTGCTGCTTCCCTCTTCCAATGTCTGCCTTCCTTGGACTCACTCTCCCAGATCCTAGGGGCAGAAGGGGGGTGGAACTGGAATCCTCCTATCGCCACATAGCACCTTTCAGGTGCTTCACCTACCTTACTCTCTGTTACTCTCTCTCCATTTGAGGCACACTGTTTTTTCGTCTATTTTCTTCAGTCTCCGAGAATTGCCATGATCTACTGGCCCCCTGGACCAGTATCAACCTTCCTTGATGACTTTGCCACCTGGCTACACTGATTTCTCTCATCCGAAATTCCGACAATCATTCTCGGTGACTTCAACATCCCTGTTAATACTAACACTTCTGCTACTTCTAAGCTTTTCAGTCTAACCTCCTCTGTTGACCTGAAGCAATGGATACATACTCTTACTGACTCTGATGGCAACACGCTAGACCTTGTATTTATGCACTCATTGCAACCTCTCCAACAATCATTTTCCTCTTTTTGATCACCACCTTATTAGCTTTGCTCTCTCCCTGTCTTCCACCACCTCTCCCTCCAACTGCCGAACAGTTGCCCTTAGAAACTCTTTCCACTTTGCTCTTTTATGCTCTATTCTACCACTGACCACCTCTATGACAAAATCTCACCCCTGTGCTGCCCCTACCTAGCCATTTCTGTCTACAACAGTACATTGTCATCCTCCCTGGATGAGTTCACCCCACTCACTACACACAGAATCAGGCAGGGACCCTTACAGCTTTGGAAAACGGTTGACACCAGAAGTCTCAAAAAACATAGCCACGCCACGTCATCACACAGACCGGGACGACCCGGGAGACATGACCACAACACCACCGTACCCTCAGTGGCAACTATACTTACAAGCGATCCCTACCAAAGAGGATTTTAAACAACTGATTGAAGATGTCAAATCCACGTGTCGGGCGGAAATACAAACGCTCCACTCGGGCCTTAAGCACCTTGCGGACAGGGTGGAGATGGCTGAAGAGGAGATACAAGAAACCAAAATTGCGGTCCACAAAACCCAAACGCAAGGGGCTGAACACCATCTGCTCCTGAGAGATATGCAGCGCCATGTGGAGGATTTAGACAATAGGGGGCGCCGGCACAACATCAGAGTGCGTGGGGTTCCGGAGTCGGAGGGCCCAGAGGACGCTCAGATTATCTTGCAGGAACTATTCAACACTCTCCTCGGAGAACCCCCCACTAAATTTATTGAGATGGATAGAGCTCATAGGGCCCTACGCCCCAAAAATGCTACTTCTGGCCCCAGGGACTTTATTTGCAGAGTCAACTCGTTCCACCTCAAGGAGGATATCCTGCGACAAGCCCGTTTAGCCCGTGAGGTGTCTTTCCGGAACCACCCAGTGCAACTCTTTCCGGACCTCTCCTGGATTACGCTGCAAAAACGTAGACTTCTCCAACCCTTGCTCCGTACCCTGCAAGAGGCCCAGATCCAGTACCGCTGGGGTTTCCCATTTAGCCTCACTGCCAAACATCAGGGTAAATCGGCCTCCCTGAGGTACCCTGAAGATCTGCCGACTTTTTGTGAGGATCTGGGCATCCGCCCACCCCGGCTTCCCGATTGGGACCTCATCGCTACTCAACCCACCCCTCCGACGCTGTGGCAAAAAGTTCCCCCACGCCAACGACCCAGAAACCGGGAAACGCAAAACAAACCTAAGAGGCAAGGCCCTGGCTGAGGATCCCGGCCCTTCATCCCCCTTTTTCTCTTTTCCAAGTGACTCTTAACTTTTCTCATCACTGCCTGGTTGGCCCTCCGCGACCTGTTGCCGGTGGAGATGAAGATTTGCAGCGTCCCGGACCGCTCAGCGGCGTAGTGTTCAGACGTTGTTTTGCCCTGGTTCTAGTTGCACTCATTACCCTTTCCCCTTTGGTGCCTTTTCAACAATCAACCGCACTTAGGCTGCTGGTTGGGAGATTCGGGAGAGTGGGTTCCCCCTTGCTCTCACGACCCTCCCTCTAACCCTTTTTTTTGGGTTGTTTTTCATATTTAGTTACTTTATTCATCTTATTTATACTTTAGTGATTTTGCTCCTGTTCAAGTTTTTACACATATTAAGCTCCTCTATTCCTCCTTAGGACCTGAATGAGGAGACCTGGACTCCTATGCGGCCGCCAGGCCCAGGCCTTGTGCGCTGGGTCTGGTGGCCCCCTGGGAATCCGTGTAGTCCCGGATAACTTTTTTACCCGGGGCCGTATATTGCCCTATGTTTGGTCCGGTTATGGGCCCATGTTTTCATTGCAATGCCTTTTTTGTTGTACTAATGTTTTTCTCCCTTCTCTCACTTTCTACTTCCCCCTCTCTTCTCTCCTCTGTCATCCTTCCGCTGCCTGCAGGGATCGGACACGTAGTGGCGGGGCCCTACGACCGGAAAGCGTCTGCTCCTGGCTCCTGGCGGTCCATCTTGGACGTGGTGGTCGGGTAAGATTTACTAAACACAGACCGCTCCCCTACCCCCCCCACCCCCCCCGGACTTGACTGATGGCTAAGATTCTATCTATGAATGTTCACGGCTTAAATTCAAACAGGAAACGGCATCTGGCACTAAGGGAGTTTAAACAGTCGGGAGCGGATATTATCCTGGTTCAGGAAACGCACTTTGACAGGGGGGGATCTTTTGCCTTCGCCTCCAGGAGCTTTCCGCTTGTGTATCTATCCTCGGGGTCCCACAAGAGAGCGGGGGTGGCTGTCCTGATCCGACAAGGAGCACCCTTTACCTATGTTGATCACTACAGCGATCCTCGGGGGGGGTTTCCTGATACTTAAGGGTACATGGCAGTCACGGCCGATCACCCTGTGTACGCTATACGCCCCTAATGTCCATCAGCATAGCTTCCTCTCCAGGGTTTTTGCGCGGCTATTTAAGGAAGACCACGGTTATTTGGTGGTGGGAGGAGACTTTAACCTGGCTCACTCGGCCACGGCTGATCGGCAGACAGCGCCCACCCGCGTGCCCTCGCCTAGAGCCCTCCGGGATTCGAGGCTTTTTCGGCAACTCACTCGCCGCTATGCACTGTTTGACGCGTGGCGAGCTCTCCGGCCTGGGGATCGGCAGTACACATATTACTCAGCCCCTCACCACATGCACTCTCGGATTGACTATTTTTTCACTAATAATGCTACATTGAGAGCGACGCGTGCCGCATCTATTCTGCCGATCTCCTGGTCGGACCATGCCCCGATCTTACTCACCCTAGATTTAGGCCCCCCGATAACTCGGCCATATAATTGGAAGCTGAACACTTTCCTTCTTCAGCACCTTCCCTCTCAATCGGAATTAACCTTGACCCTGCGTCACTATTTTGCTGAGAATTTGACCCCAGACGTCCCCCTCTCCACTGTGTGGGAAGCCCACAAGGCGGTGATGCGGGGTAGATGCATTGCGCTTTCCTCGGCCCTGAAGCGAGACGTCGCGGCCACCAAGCTTAACACCGAGAAGGAACTTAGACAGTTAGAGCAGAACCTGCAGGCCTCACCGACGGTACCACTCCTTAGGAAAATTGTTAATTTGCGAATGGCGCTGGCGGACCTGGCGCTTCGCCGTGTTGAGAAAGCCCTTCTGAGGATCAAACAGACATACTATGACAGGGGCAATAAAGCACACTCCCTTCTAGCGCGGAAGCTCAAAGACAAAACCCTTCTCTCTGCCCCACACCAGATAAAAACTAGATCTAATGCGGTTGTCTCCCACCCCAAAGACATAGTTGATACGTTTGCGGGCTTTTACGCGGAGCTCTATAATAGTCCTGACATCCCTAGCAACCCTGTGTCGCTGGAGGTCTCACAGCGTATACAGCAGTACTTGTCCGACAGCGCCATTCCCAAAATTAGAGATTCGGACTTGCTCATTTTGAACAAGCCCGTCACGGAAGACGAAGTGGGAGAGACCATTCAATCCCTCCCCGCACATAAGTCCCCAGGCCCAGACGGGCTGCCCTACGAATATTACAAAGCATTTTCCCCCCTCTTAACTCCGCATATGAGCAGACTCTTTAATGCTTTTCTACAGAAAACACCCGTCCCCTCAGATATGCAACGTTCCTTCCTTACATTAATCCCCAAGCCAGATAAGGACCCCATCCACTGTGCGAATTATAGACCCATTGCGCTGCTGAACGCGGACCTAAAAATTTTTACTAAATTGCTATCTCTGCGCCTTAACAAGGTCCTACCCTCTTTGATCCATAAGGACCAGGTGGGCTTTGTCCCCCTCCGACAAGCGGGGGATAACACCCGGAAGGTGATAGACCTGGTCGAGGTGGCGAACAGGGAGGGAGTGCCGTCCCTGCTCCTGAGCTTGGACGCAGAAAAAGCATTTGATAGACTGGGTTGGCCCTTCCTCTTCGCCACTCTGACCCACATAGGGATGGAGGGACCTTTTCTGCGAGCCATACAACATCTTTACTCCGACCCGTCCTCTCAAGTGAAGACTCCCTTTGCCACCTCTTCCCCCTTTTCCATCTCCAACGGCACGCGTCAGGGATGCCCGCTGTCACCCCTACTATTTGCCCTCTGTATTGAACCCCTGGCGGCGTCTATCAGGCGGAACCAGGCTATAAGAGGGGTTCCGGTGCGAGGCCAGGAGTTTAAGATCTCGCTATTTGCAGACGACGTAATTCTCACTCTTACCCAACCCAGAATATCCCTACCCAACCTGCATATGGAGCTGGATCGTTACAGTGCGCTATCGGGTTACAAACTTAATGCGTCGAAATCCGAAGCCCTTCCGATTAACATTCCACCGTTGGAGGTGGAACACCTACGATCCAACTTTCCCTACCATTGGAGGTCCACCTCCCTTCGATACCTGGGGGTAAACATCACCCCAACCTATACCTCCCTTTATCAGGCAAACTACCCATCCCTCTATGGAGATATTAGGCGTCTCTTGCTAAAGTGGCGGAAACACCAGATATCTCTGCTTGGTAGAATAGCCTCTGTGAAGATGGCTATCCTCCCGAAACTCCTCTACCTTTTTCAGACCCTCCCCATTCCAGTCCCCTCCTCTCACCTGAAAAAATTGCAAAGGGACCTACTTCGATTTGTATGGAATCATAAAAGGCACAGGATACCTCGTTCGGTCATGACCGCCTCCAAATCGGATGGGGGGTTAGCGTTCCCGGACCTAGTCAGATATTATCAGGCTGCCCAACTCCGCGCGGTCGCCTCCTGGACTACCCAGAGGCCTCACAATCGTTGGTCGGAAATTGAATCTCGGTGGTTGGCCCCTACACACCCTAATAGTATGCTCTGGAGTGCGGCGGCAGCGATTCCTCAGTCCCAATTGTTGGGCCCTATGTCCCACCTGCAGAACCTATGGCGTAGGTCTTCCAAGGCATTTGCCCTGACCTCAGCTAAATCGCTCCTGACCTCTTTTATATCCAACCCTCGAGTGCCAGATAGCCTATCTCGCCAGATGCAACACCCCTGGTCCTCCCGGAACCTTTTCCAGCTGAGATCTCTGGTGGATCCCAGATCTAGGAGACTACTGACTTACACTGAACTCCAATCCCGGTTTGACCTCCCCCGGCAGAGCTTCTATAGTTACTTACAAATCCGTCACTTTGCCCAGACCATCTCCTCAGACCTCCGTTTCTCCCCGCCTACCATGTTTGAAATAGTAATCTCATCAGGTACGGCACAGAAGGGGATGATATCGGATATTTATAAAATAATTAACGCCTTTCCTATGGGCCCTAACGGCAAACATGCATATATGCTTAAATGGGAGGAGGCTCTGGGTGAAGTGTTCACGGAGGAGCAATGGCGGGTGATTTGGTCGCAGGCATCCAAGAGCTCCATGTGTACGCTCTACCGGGAGAACGCATACAAAATATTGTTCTTCTGGTACATGACCCCGGATGTCCTGCACGCTATTTACCCTTCTACAACAGACCGGTGCTGGCGCTGTGTGGGGCATAAGGGCACCCTCTTGCATATATACTGGCAATGCCCTCGTATAGTCCCTTTCTGGACGGAAGTCCGTACGCTCTTGGCCAGTATCCTGGACCAACCCCTGGACTTACACCCAAAGCACTTTTTACTGGGAGTCCCTTTCCCCAAATTGTCCAAATCCCTACAGAAATTATCCCGCCATATCCTGACCGCAGCGAGGTGTCTGGTTGCTCTCCACTGGAAAAAAACACACCCCCCTACCCCGGACGCATTATACGCCCGCATCAGAGATGTGGAGCTTATGGAGAGGATGACCGCCAGGATACGGGACCGGCTGGAAGCGCATGACGTAGTCTGGAACCCCTGGAATCTTAAGGACGATCGACCCTGACAGGCAAGCGGAAGTTTTCGGATGACTACCCACCCCTACCCCCTCCCTTTCCTCTCTACCTTTCTTTCTATCCTTAGGTATCCCTTTCATCTCTCTTTTTATCTATCTTCTTTCTTTTTCCCTTCTTCCTTTCTCTTATGCCTATCATTCTTCCAGACCCCCCCCCCCCTGAGGGGGGGTGTTTGTTTGGGTTAAAGTGTATTATAAGTGTCTTACATTATTCGTTGCCACACGTATCCTCGGATTGCAACTCTGGTTTGGCGGTTAAGTCTTGAGGATAGGTCTATTACTGGTTGGACTGTATCCCTGTTTTACATGTGTTGCAGAACATGCTGTCTGTGAATAGCTCTACCTGGCCTGGCTTGTACCTGCTCCAGGTGGCTGTATTACGTAGGCCAATATGCTTTTATGGTATGTTCCCCCCTGTAATTTTTCTGATCCCTTTCTTCCGCTCCCCCAATGCTGAACTGAAGTGTTTGACGTGTAATGTTTCACTTTAAAACAATAAAAAGTTATTTGACAAAAAAAAAAAAACATAGCCACACTCTTGAGCATCTATGGTGTAAGATTAAGGCTCGGTTCACACAGGGGCGACTTGTCCAGGCGACTTCGCCGCCTGACAAGTCGCGATCCGTTCTGTACTATGGAACCGTTCTAATAGGAGCGACTCAAGAAAAAAGGTTCCTGTACTACTTTGGGGCGACTTGCATTGACTTCTATACAGAAGTCGTTTTGCAAGTCGCCGCTGATCGTGTGCAGGTCGCGGCGCTGCAAGTCGTGCCGCCCCTGTGTGAACCGAGCCTTAATCTCAGAAAGACTTCAACCAATACAAGGCAGTGCCCTGATTACAATAAAGCATCCACATTGCCAATAGTGAGTGTCCACCAGTGTCAGCAGTGAGTGCCCACCAGTACCAGCAAACAGTGCCCGCAAGTGGCAGCAATCAGTACCCATTTGTGATTCCAGTCAGTGCTGGCTATCACTGCTGCCCACCACTGCCCATCAATACCTATTACTGCTGCACATCAATGTCACCCATTCGGCTCATCCTTAAAAGTGACAAAAATGATGGTGAGGATGACAGTAAAGAAGATAAAAATGATAAAGACAAGTGATGAGGATGATGATTATGGAAGGAGAGTAAAAAATGTGATAAGGATGAGGATGGTGATAACACTAGATAGGAAGTTTGGGGGTTAATGCATTAGTGCCTCCAGGGGGTTAATTAACACTGACACTGGTGCCACTAATACAGCACAAAGGGGGTAGTTAACCTCCCTGGCGGTATGATTATGTCGGATTTTTGATGCTCAAAGCGATACAATGTTTTGCATGGAAATTTGGCGTTTTATATTGTAGGCCTGTAATTCTTAGTAATAACTCACTTAAATCTGTTCAAACAAGAGTCTAGTAGACACCGGATATGATAAAGTGTGAAACTAAAAATCATAAATTATAATATAAAAAATATCTATAAATAATTATAACAAATCATAATATAATAATAATAATAATAATAATAATAATAAAATGTATCCAATAAGGTGATCAAATCAAAAACACTGAAATTTTCTCAGTTGCAGAACTGTTGCTGTCATTACTTTCAGTGTTTGATGACTAATATTCCCACAAATCACTATCGCTCAATACTGCAAGTGATTCTAATTTATTGTTGCTGTTTTCCAGCTGGTCTATAGCCGCTTTTGAAGTAAAGGGACACTTTGTGGTTGCTATGGACAATCTCCAGTTTCCAGGCAGAAAGAACAGTACATATAATATATATAATATATAATATAAAACTGCAGGCAGGGCACTGGACAAAGCACTAGGGACAAAAGGGTTGAAATATTTTGTTACAGTAATGTAATCTATAAAATGACAGTGTACTGTATGTATTATGTATTTTTCACTTTTTGAAATTGGCGCCGGCTCCATCCCCATGTGTTGCAATGCTAGGTGTAATTCGGGGCTCTGAACTCTCCTTTTGGTCCCACATCCAATTAGTGTCCAGATCTTGTTGCCTCAACCTATGCAACATCTCCAAGATAAGCCCCTTCTTAACCAATGATACCACAAAGCTCCTAATCCACTCCCTGGTTTATCTCTCGCCTTAACTACAGTAACCCCCTCCTCATTGGATTACCTTTACATAAGCTCTCTCCCCTTCAGTCAACTATGAATGCTGCTGCCAGACTCAACCACCTTACCAACTGTTAGTGTCTGCCACCCCTCTCTGCCAGTCCCTCCACTGGCTTCTGCTTACCCAATTAATTAGATTCTAAATACTAACAATAACTTACAAAGCCATCCACAATTCTGCCCCCAGCTACATCACTAACCTAATGTCAAATACCAACCAAATTGTTCTCTTTGTTCCTCCCAAGACCTCCTTCCTCTTTAGCTCCCTTGTCACCATCTCCCATGCTTGTCTCCAATTCTTCTCCCAAGCCTCCCCCATCCTCTTGATCTTCCTACCCCAATCTGTCCGACTATCTCCTACTCCACTTTTAGGTGATCTCTGAAAACCTTTCTTTTCAGAGAAGCATATCCTGCCTCCACCTAACAACCCTACATTTGTTTTCTACATCATCTCATCCCCCACAGTTAATACCCTTTGTATCACTTGACCGTCCCTTTTAGATTGTAAGCTCTAATGAGCAGGACCCTCTGATTCCTCTTGTATTGAATTGTATTGTAACTGTACTATCTACCCTCCTGTTGTAAAGTGCTGCACAAACTGTTGGCACTATATAAATCCTGTATAATAATAATAACAATAATAAATCAAATGGAAAATTAAGAACCTATTTTCCAGAAAATAATATTGTGTCTCACAAAGCTTATGTTATTTCTCATTATCGTGTCAAGCATCACCTAACATGTTAATCTGAGTGGAGAAGGTTTATAACCCCTAAAAACTCTTTTTTTCATTTGATTTTGTTTTGATTGTTGTGTCTCCAATAGGGAATTTTCCATTTTTCATGCTCTAGTAAGACAACAGGAAACAAGGGATGATCTTCCCAACAGGGAAACAGGCAGAAAAATTAAGTTCTAACCCATTCTTTCAAAAAAACAAAAAGGAAAAAGTTATGGTTAGAGTTCATCTTTAATCTACAAAGGGTTATTGTCCTGCCTTGTAAGTTAACGAAGCAAGTCCATGTGCCAGGTTTGCTTTAATCCTTCACCCATCTTTAGCATATGCTTACATTTCCTTTGCTCCCTCTTTAGTGATGATAGATGAAAAATGTACCTAGTATTTCCAGTAATGGGGCAACAAGTGACTCACTCTGTCTTTTTGAGCCAGTTGGCATGGTCACATAGGGCGTATGATTTACTAAAGGCAAATAGACTGTCCTCTATGGCTGGGAAGTTGCACTTTTTAAGGGAATTTCCTCCTGAGCATAGTGAATGAGGTGAAATTCTGCTTACTCATCATCCAATCATGTGCAAGAATTATTTTTTTATTTTTATTTCCCTTGCACCTGATTGTGTATTCTTTACAAAGTGAAATGCCACCATATTCACTAAGCACGGAGGATAATTCCCTTGCAACTTGATCAGTCTATTTGCCTCTAGTAAATCAATCCAAATGAGTGCATAGCTATGTCTAAAGTAAAGACTATAGGGACTTATTACTTACAAAGATCTTTACTTTGCTCCCTGCAGCTGAATGAGGTGGTGGAGCGGGGCAAAATGAAGGTAAGTATTTTCTTGACCTGTATGGGCAGAGCACAAGTTCACTTTAATACATGATAGATAGCAGGAGGAGTCTAGGATCAGATCTTATCTATCATCCATAGTGTAATAGTAGGAAACAACTTCTCCCAAATGTCTGCCATTTATTGGCGGGACTACCAAAAGGGCAGCTACTATGACAGGGGAGCTTTGTAAGATAAACCAACAACCATCAATAGAAGACCCCCCCTTTGTGGCTCCTTCCCTTACAATGTGTAATGTAGGGTGTACCGCCTGCTGCGACCTATTCATAAGCGAATCATACTGTATATCCTTCACTCGTTTGGTTAGCAAGCATTTATTTCATCATAGGCCATGAAAAGTAATACTTTTATATAAACCTCAGGTGTCAAAATAAGGTCAGTACAAAAAGAAGAGGTTTATGGTTACTTTAGTTTGGAGTAATGAGCTTTTTCATATTCTGGTACATTATTAACATTTTTCTGGCAGGGGTGTTAATGTGCTCTGCAAAGCATCCCTGAATATTTCCGCAAAGAAAAAAAAAAAAGCAGCTGGCAGGAAAAACAGCTTTGAATTACAAAGGGGAGGAAAAAAAAAAAAGGCATGAAACGTGTCTACAGCTTTAGAGTGAACACAGTCTACAACCAGCCTGCTTCCCGAAAAATTATCCAAAGAATGTGGCGATATATCATACAATGTAATGATTTCTATGCGCTTTCACTGGTTGACCTTTCACAATAAGAAGTTTGAAACTATAGACAGACAGACAGTGCGTCCACATTGCGTCTGATTCAGGAACACAGCCCTTTAACTGCGGGTGAGGCGTCTTCAAACACAAAGCAGCATCCGAACTTTTCAACTATTTCTGAACAAAGCTAAGTGAACAAAAAGACTCCTTTGTAGGAAATGTTGAAAGAATTAGATTGCTGAGTTTTTACAGGTAAAGAAGCACTCGGGATGAAAGGAATTAGAGGAAAAAGACTCTTTTTGTATTTTGTACGTTCGAGTACAGGAAAAGTTTTGATCTCAAATCCTGTGTTCTGTATGTCCTCTTGTTCATGTAAAAACAGTAATACTTTAATACATGATGAGGTCACTGATGGTCTGACAATGGAGCAGCAAATCTATGTTCAGTATCTATCCAGACTAAGGGTAAAATTGGTCAAATGTTTCCTAAATAGCTTATGACAACCATACAAAAGATGGGGAACTAAATCAAAATATGAAATTCCAATACATGGAAAATTAGGATGCAAGCTTTTTTTTTACAAACAAATTACTTTACCCTTTATCATAGAGGTGTATACAGTATATGCATGTATGACTCCTGTGACCATTACATGGTTTGTGCCACAGAATGGGGGCCCCAGGCAAAGTAGCAGCTTTGGGCTTCCTAGCCCAGGTTTGATAAATAGCGATATTCTCCGGTTTACTTAAAGCGTAACTTCACTCTCTCAATTGACATTGTTTATTTTTAATCATTTTGCTGCAAGCATTAGTAAATAGATAGGAAAGTATATCATCTTTATTTGTTTTAAACTTTTTTTTCTACATTTCATCAGTTACTTGCTGGTTCCTAGCCTAGGCAAATTATAGCATACATCCCAGGAGTCTTTAGGGGAGAGGAGGGACTTTCTCAGCTAAGCACGATCTAAGGGCAGATGGATTCCAGCAAGTAAATGGTACAGAATCATCTGCCCTTACTCAAGACATCCACAGCCAAAAAATGCTAGGGGGCAGTGGCGGCCGATTTTTTTGGGGGGGGATGGGAGCCCCCCGTTGGTTGGTGGCATCTGAGCACCCCCCCTGCACTTACCTCGGCAGGCGGAATAGGTCGAATTCTTTCAGTAGATTGGGAATTGAGGTTAGGGGGTCTCTGAGGAACAGCAATATGTCGTCCGCAAAAGCCGCTAACTTGTATGAGTGGTCAGCGATGGATATCCCCTTGATGTTGTCATTCGCCCTGATGCTATTTAGGAGGGGTTCAAGCGTGAGGATGAACAGTATAGGGGATAGGGGGCACCCCTGTGTCGTTCCATTTCGGACGGGGAAGGCGTCTGACAGGTGGCCGTTGACTCTAATTCTCGCCGTTGGGGAGGAGTTTAAAGATAGGATGTAGTTCAACATGTGAGTAGGAATACCCAGGTGACGTAAGGTCATTTCCAGATAGTCCCAGGCCAGCCTGTCAAACGCCTTCTCCGCGTCCAAGGAAAGGAAGAAGCCTTTCATCTTATTAGAAGATAGCCAGTGGTGAATGTTAATTGCCTTGATGGTGTTGTCTCTGGCCTCACGACCAGGGACAAATCCAACCTGGTCCTTCCCAATCCACGAGGGTAGGAGGGGGAGGAGGCGGTTAGCTAGAATTTTTGCGTATAGCTTCAGGTCCACATTTAGTAGTGAGATTGGCCTGTAATTTGTGACTGAGGTGGCGTCCTTACCTTCCTTGTGTATGACCGTTATGTGTGCTGCAAGTGTGTTAGTGGGTGGGATAGGAGAGATGGCTAGTGTATTGAGGGCTGCCATAAGCGGGGCATTGATTATATTAGAGAAAGTTCTATAATATGGGGCTGACAAACCATCTGGGCCAGGGCTTTTGCCCGGTTTCAGTTGTTTAATTGCCCTTTTCAGTTCCTCCTCAGTTATAAATTTGTTAAGATCACTGGCTGTCTCATCAGATATAGGGGAAGGGCCACATTTTTGTAAAAATTTCTTAAGTAGGGTTCCTCTATCGTCGTTACCCGATAGGCTGTCCTGTTGCCCAGATATATGATAAAGCTTCCTATAGTATTTTTCAAATTGGGCCGCTATATCTACAGTCGACGTGTGGGAGACGCTCGCATGGTCCTTTATGGTGTGTACTATGGTGTTGGATTTCCTTGCATGGATAGCCCTGGCCAATAGTCTCCCGCTTTTATTTCCCTGCTCATAGAAGAGTTTCTGGGTCAAGATAAATTTACGTCTGGTTTTGCAATTAAGGAGTTCAAGGAGTTGTTTTCTAGTGTCCGTGAGGGCCAGAAGAGTTTCCTGAGCCTGCGATTGCTTATCTTTTAATTTTACTAATCAGGTCATTAATAGTCCCTGTGTGAGCTTGTTTCCGAATAGCTTTGAGAGTCATAAACTCGCCTCTGATCACACATTTATGTGCTTCCCAGATTGTGAAGGGGGAGAGATCCGGATCAGTGTTTTCTCTGAAATAGTTAGTAAGGCTCGTTTAAATGTAATTTATGTCAGTCTCCGAGGACAGTAGGGTGGAGTCCAAGCGCCATATTTTAGTGGTCGTTTTCGTCTGTGGAAGTGTCAGGGTAATTGTGATCGGGTTGTGGTCCGAGTGTATAAGAGGTTCAATAGTTGCTCACTGTAATAGTGGTAAATCTTTTTGAGAGAGAAAAATATAATCCAAGCGTGAGTATTTAGTATGGGGGGCCGAGAAGAAAGTGAAATCCTTCTCGCTCGGATGTGCTATGCGCCATGAGTCATGGAGACAGAGATCTTGCAGTTGGGATTTAATCTTACTCAGAGATCTATATGGTAGCGATGCGGTGCCTGATGAAGAGTCTAACAGAGGCTGGAGTGCAACATTGAAATCTCCTCCCAGAATAGTGATACCCGCCTGGAATCCCACTAAAAGTTCTGTTATAGCGCGGAAGAAGCTAACCTGGGCTGTGTTTGGACTATAGATGTTCGCTAATGTGCACCTATGGCCATTAATAACAGAAAAAAGGAGACACCTAAAGGGAAGATGGAAAGCGCTGCACACCCCTGAATGCAAGTTATACCAAAAAAGAAAAGATTTCCCCGATGGGGCTTTTTAGCAGCGGAATAGCAAAGTCAAAAATCTTTGTCATAATTGTATAGAAAGAGATTGATTTATTCAAAAATGTCCAATGTCATGGTGTAGTTCAATACAGTACAGTATATCATCTGGTTCAGAGATTGTATATTACATATTCCACAATCCAATAAAAACAGACATGTATAGTTACAAATTGTTATGATATTATATAGTAGTAGAGCCCCGACGCGTTTCGACCAACATAAGGTCTCTTCAGGGGGACAGGTGGATCTGAAAAAATATACATGAATTCAGAGTTAAGAAACACATGTCAATGTAGATACCATTGGGTGAACCAATGATGGTATATTTACCGCTCAGAGGTGGAATACGTATTCCTATCACCCAGGATTCTAAGAGCCATTTACGGAATCCGAAAGGTCTCCGATGCTCGCCCCCGTCTACCCAGGAAGGGAGAAAGCACACCCCAGGGGACTTACAAGGAGCCACACTGTTCACGCCCCCGGAGGGGCGTCGGGGCTCTACTACTATATAATATCATAACAATTTGTAACTATACATGTCTGTTTTTATTGGATTGTGGAATATGTAATATACAATCTCTGAACCAGATGATATACTGTACTGTATTGAACTACACCATGACATTGGACATTTTTGAATAAATCAATCTCTTTCTATACAATTATGACAAAGATTTTTGACTTTGCTATTCCGCTGCTAAAAAGCCCCATCGGGGAAATCTTTTCTTTTTTGGTATAACTTGCATTCAGGGGTGTGCAGCGCTTTCCATCTTCCCTTTAGGTGTCTCCTTTTTTCTGTTTTTGGTATTCCAATTTTGGGTGGTTAAACACCCCTTCCCCATTATGACACCTTTTAAGAGAAGACAAGGGCTATGTGTCTCTCCGTCACCACCCGACCTCCACATTTTCCAATTTTCAACAGTAAATTCCACATAGGGGGATTGGATTGAGATCCAATCTTTTCCCTCTCCATGTACCAGGATGTATCCACTATGGATCCCTGCATGGTATGATGTCCAAATATCTTAAATGATTTTTGTGGATACACTATAATTGGAACTCATGCAGATAACCAGGGTGGATATGGCAGTAGACAGCTCTTGCGCAATAGTCAAACATAAACAGTCCTTATTGGATTTTTTTATGATTTTATGATTTTACAAATGCAATTTTTAATGTCCATTTGTCACGATTTATGCTATTTGATTTGGGGCCACTGTGAGTCATGATTGATTTCTGACTGTTCGCCCCCGGATCCTTAGGGGTGGGGTTCGGCCCCCCGAGGACTTCCCGGCAAGGTGGGGCGGCCTGTGGACTTGTCCACATGTCCGCCCCCTTTTGTGCTGTAACCGGCGGTTGGGGGTCAATCCGGCCGCCAGGTTTAGCCTATCCTTGCCGGCGGCGTCCCGTGTTTGTCTCCTGACTGTCTTCGGCGAAGTGCGCATGCGCGTGTGGCGTGCGTGCTGAGCCATGACGTCACGCGTGTTGCGGAGGAGATGACGACAGAGGTCGGGGCTTTACAGCCTTCCGGAACGCCGAGGGAGCCACACGTGGGCGGCTTACCCAGCGGCCCTCATGCCATATCTTTTGGGAGGAGGGGGGACAGGCGCCTGCGCAGAATGACCCTACTTGTTTACAATTAGGTATAAAAGACTGGACGTCTCCCAGCAATTCAGAACTACATGTTTGCCTGGATGGACGGTATTGCACCTATTATTTTCTGGCATTTGAGTCCCTACCCTTCCTGCGTAATAGCAGGTCGGTCCTAATAACAAACAATCGTCACAAACTCTAATACTTCAAAAGCTCTTACGTACTCACTCCGCATAAGGTAAATTCTATTGCTATTATGATGGCACTTCATATCACCACACACACCCCTTCATACTTGCGTTTTAGCATCCATCACTTTTTTATTTATTTTCAGCTTTTATTTACAGCATGCAAGTTTTGTTTTTTGTTTTGTTTCATTGTATCCATAGCATTCGCTGATGGTGCTTATTCACTCACACACATACACTTTTGCTATCCACACCTCACCATGCACTTTCACTGCTATGTTAACCATTTGTACACTTTTTTACTTTTATACTCTTTACACTATATCTTTCAATACTGATTAAATTATTATGTTTATGGGACATATACAATACAGTGCCAAATTATCAATTAATAACCCCCTTTCTTATCGTCAGTCCTTTTATTTATATACTTGTATACACTTAGAATCATTTATATTATAATGATACTCTGGTGAAACCGCTATGAGTTTACTAACTTTATATAATTACTTAATTTGACTACTATTGGGTATTAATTGCAGGCGCAGGTCCCTCCGCCCCTCCGGGGGCGTGAACAGTGTGGCTCCTTGTAAGTCCCCTGGGGTGTGCTTTCTCCCTTCCTGGGTAGACGGGGGCGAGCATCGGAGACCTTTCGGATTCCGTAAATGGCTCTTAGAATCCTGGGTGATAGGAATACGTATTCCACCTCTGAGCGGTAAATATACCATCATTGGTTCACCCAATGGTATCTACATTGACATGTGTTTCTTAACTCTGAATTCATGTATATTTTTTCAGATCCACCTGTCCCCCTGAAGAGACCTTATGTTGGTCGAAACGCGTCGGGGCTCTACTACTATATAATATCATAACAATTTGTAACTATACATGTCTGTTTTTATTGGATTGTGGAATATGTAATATACAATCTCTGAACCAGATGATATACTGTACTGTATTGAACTACACCATGACATTGGACATTTTTGAATAAATCAATCTCTTTCTATACAATTATGACAAAGATTTTTGACTTTGCTATTCCGCTGCTAAAAAGCCCCATCGGGGAAATCTTTTCTTTTATGGCCATTAATAAGACCTTTTATAAAAATGTATCTGCCTTCCGGGTCTGTCAGGGAATCTTCCAGCTGCCAATGAATGTTTCTGGACAACAGAATGGACACCCCCTTCGTCTTGGCCAGGGGGTTTGTGGCATGGAAGGCAGTGGGAAATCTGTGGTTGGACAATTTAGGGATTTTTTTGGAGTGGAAGTGCGTTTCCTGGAGAAACGCCACATCCGATTTCAGTTTCGATAGCATGTTCAGGATTTGGGACCTTTTTTCCAGGATATTTAGACCCTTAACATTCTGAGAGACCACCTTCAGTGTTACATCGTGGGTGCAGGAGCTATTAGTGGGCATGTTCGTGTAGTTTAGCTAAAGTGGTGTATGCGTGGAAAGAGCACGCTCTGGTTTCCGATACGTGCAAGGACGAGACTCCTGAATTCTACGAGCGTGTGTTGCCCTTTTTTTCTGGCTGTCAGACTCTAGAAGTCTCCGTTAAGGAACCGAGGCTCACACTCCGGCGAAAGCCGGAGAGGCAATGAGAAGAAATGTGAACTAGGATATCTACAGGTAGAGGGGGGGGGGGGTGGGGGGGATGTCAGAAGAAAGGGTCAGAAAGAAGGGAAAGAGGAATAGGGGTGGTATGAGTCACTATACGATACCGGGGGTGTGTAGACCTGCTACCTTACCCAAATGTACCTTGGCGTCTGGTGTAAGTCAACGAAAAGAAATTCTTTGTCGTTTTGTGGAGGAGTGGAAGGTCGTCCGATATAAGTTCTTGCGATGTCCAGTCAGTGTCGAGACCATGTGAAACAGTTCACTTTCAAGGGTTAATTGCTTACTGTAGTAGGGGGAGAGCAGAGAGTGATAGAGGGTAGAGAGGAGAGGTTTGTTAAACATTTGGGTAGTACAACATGTGGTAGACCATGTATGAAATAATAAAAAACTTAGGCCAAACTGTACCAACATAGCACAAAATAAGAGCTGGTAAGCTGCAAATATACGTTTCTAAGCATTGTGAAGATGCTAGGTGTAAAGCTAGAACCCCGTATAACTCATGCCGTCTATAAAATAAGAAAAAAGTGGAGGAGGCGAGAGTGGTAGAGGGACGGGAGGAGGGTAGCGAGGCGTCTAATAAGCCTCCGCTCTGGTTCACCCTAGGGCATCAGGGATCCCGAGGTTATCGAAGGAGTAGATAACAGCAAGGCACTCCGTTCCACCTTGGAGGAACGGAGTACTGGCAGAGCGTAAAAGAGGCCAATGCCTCACTGATGGGCCAGGCAATGCTCACAAAGGTATGACTGCCCTTGAAGACTCCGAGGCGATAGAATGCTTCGAGGAGGCAAGATTGTGAGGCAGTGACCTCAGGATCCAGGCCTTTTCGCTCCAAAGATCAAGGCGACCCCCCTCCCGCACCTCCTCCCCCGACAAACAAACATTAACAGTAAAAGATGCGGGAGCCCTGTTCATCAAGGAGGAGAACCCCTTAAGCATGTAAACAATCCCCCAAAACTATAGGAAACAAACAATGCCCCAAATACATTCTGTCATTGTTCAGGAAAGGCCTAAGGGGACATCTCAGATCCCTAGAGGCGGCTCTAACTGAAACAAAAACCGTAGAGCCTCTGACTTGTGTGTCCATGCACCATCAATTAGAAACTGCTGCTGTATGTCCACAAGATTGCAGGAGAGTTAAGGAGTCTACCTAGGTTTGCAGCAGCAACAGTAGCTAGCCCACACCGTCTAAACTGAGCGGGCTATTTATACGTTACCTTAGGCGGTCAATACTTAGTCAATCGTCCTGTTAAAGCGATTGGCAGGTAGTGGGTGTCCGTGTTGTCCCTCCTGTGTTGAAAGTCTTTTCTTGAGAAGGACATGGAACCAATGGGTAAGAGTACAAGGGGTTGTTTTACGGAATTTCGCTGTTGTAGAAGCCAGGGGAGTAGTATGCATTGTTAACGGTAAGGAGCACATTAGCCAGGTGCCCGGGCGGACTCACGGAATGCGGAGCTGTTCAGGAGCTGTCCGGTCGTGCACGCCTGTGTGCAGGGGAGGATGTCGGGGTGAGATGTGGTCTTTCCCTACGCTCCCTCTGAGGCGGCGGTCTTGGGGAAGCGGATCTTCGTCTTCTAATTTGAAAATCATCTCTTTCTGGGATGGTATCCATGGAATTTGATCGCTGCATTCGCGGGATACGGAACGCTTTATACCAGTCCGGTAAGTCAATCAGGGGTATTTGGAGCGTAGAGCAAAACTCTCTAAGATCTTCTGGGACCCTGAGATGTGCTGTGCGTCCCGCTACTGTGGCAGATAGACAAAATGGGTGACGCCAGCGGTATTGAATTTCCTTGCGGCGTAGGACCTCCAAGAGAGGGCGTAAGTCCCTTCTGTGCTGCAGGGTAATTGGGGAAAGGTCTTGGAAGAGCTTAATTTCTGCACCTTGAAAGGTCAGGTTGCGCCTGTCTCTGGCCCTTTTCAGGATGTCTTCTTTCAACTTGAAGTTTACCACACAGCAGATTACATCCCTCGGGGGGTCTGAGTCTCTGCCCCTCGGTCTAAGGGCTCTATGCAGCCTTTCAAAATCAATCGGAGCTTCTGGAGGTCTCCCCAATAGGTCATTAAAGATATGAGTGGTGGCTTGGGTGATATGCGGTTGTTCAATCGACTCAGGTATGCCCCTTACCCTGATGTTGTGGCGGCGTCCGCGATTATCCAAGTCCTCCATGTGTCTGTGGAGTTCTCTGATGTGTGTATTGTGCGCCTGGGAGGCCTGCTGCAGGTGGTGGATGGCGGTGTCATGGCGGGTTGCGGCCTCCTCTAATTCCGACGTGCGTATATGCATGGCTTGGACGTCCCTCCTCAGGTCAGCAATTACCGATGTGAGGGACTCTTTAATGTCATTAGCCACTGACCTTAGATCCGCCATCGTAAACGTGCATGCTGCGGGCGGGCTGTCCTGTCTCTGGGAGCCTCTCCTCTCTGAGGGACTTCTGCTGGGCGAACGTTCGGCCGAGTAGGCCGCAGACGGAGCCCCGGGCCTCGCGTGAGTGCGCTCTAAACATGTCCGGGATATTGTGCCCGGCGCCGGTTTCGGGTCCCCTCGGGGAACGGGAGCGGGATTGGGAGTTCTTCCCCTTCTGCTTCCCCATGTTTGCGGTGCTAATACCCTCGGCTAGCCTTCAATCTGGGTCTCTGGCTGCTGGAGCTCTGCAGTTAGGCGGCCATTCCGGATCGGCGCCAAGCCACGCCCCCATGTTTTCTACCAAAATATACACAGATACCAAATAGACAAAAATAAAACAACCAAAACATTTTTTTTAAAACAATGTGCAAAAGATACTTTAAGTGCTAATTAACAATCTTAGACAAGTATCGTGCAACTACTTGTGGGACATTTTTTTATTTTTAATAAAGGACTTGTGCCAAGGTGTGTCTCGTGTTTTTTTTTTTTTTTAATTTTGACACTTTTTTTTGTGAAATGGTATGGGTACCCGTTACCATTTCAAATAGGGGGGCCGGGATCTGGGGGTCCCCTATGCCATTTAAGAAAAAAAATTGGCGCAGGGTTCGCCTTAATATCCATACCGGACCTGAAGGGCCTGGTATGGAATATGGGGGGACCCCATGCAATTTTTTTTTTTTTGGTTCGGGGTTCCCCTTAATATTGATACCAGACCCAAAGGGCCTGGTAATGGACTGGGGGATCCCATGCTGTTTTTTTTCAATGACTTTTATCTGTATTGCTGGGACCCAACAATTCATTATAGCCGCTAGTAATTTTAAATTACTTTTTTTCCTTTAGAAATATCATTTTGTGCAGGGATGTTCTAATGATGGGAAAAATGTGCCACTTTAAAAGCATACTATAGACACCCCCCAGGTACGAAATTTAAAGAAATATTTCACTTTTATTGTTTCACTTTAAGCTCCCGAAAAAACAGCAGTTTTTAAACCTTTTTTTTTATTGATACATGCAGCACGTAGTTTTAAATTACTTTTTTGCATTGATACATGTCCCCCGGGGCAGGACCCAGGTCCCCAACACTTTTTATGACAATAATTTGCATATCAACCCTTAAAATTAGCACTTTCGTTTTTTCACGTTTCGTGTCCCATAGACTTTAACAGTGTTTGCGTGTTCGAACACAATTTTTGCCTGTTGCATGTTCTGCTGCGAACCGAACCGGGGGGTGTGTGGCTCATCCCGACCAAAAACTAAACCTATTAGCAACCCAACTAGGAGGATGCTACAAATGCATTGTAAAGCACATATGAAAATGGCAATGATAAAAATAATTTTTTTTAATGACACCTGAAATATCTGGTTAATAATAGCCCATCAATTCTTTCCCTATGTTTTTAATTAATGATTTTATTGAGCTTATACTGTATATAGACAAACAGCAAATGAGGATTAAACAAATATACCAGGAAAAAGTCTTGAGTGACTTGAAGGACTTGATGCACAAGAATCAACAATATAATTAAAGAAAAAACATTTTCAGCAGTACCATAACATCCATTCCCAGAGGCAATAGAAGGACTAAAAAAAATATGCAGGGTCAGTGATGAAGTTCCTGGTCCCAGAGGAGCAAGTGTATCAGTAGATGCAACCCACTGTCCCCAACTTTTATCAAACAGTTGTAGTTTATTTCACAGCTCAAGGTTATACAGGGGCAAGTAAAACTGGCCATACAATGTATGAATTTCAGGCAACTACTCAGTGGATGAGCCTATCAGCTGCCTCCTGTCCAGGTCCCTTGGTTGAAATATCAAAGGAACCAAAGGGAACATTGTCTGTTGAAAAATTGGTGCTGTTCACTACTGTCTATTTAATGTACCACACAAAAGGGGAGACTTCCCTTCACTTCTTGCCCCATAGATAAATCCTCTCTATTACTATTCTGTTCTGATGTCAACCCAAAATGTATTTTCTTCTACTTTCACTTTCAATGATAATGGAAAACAGGACAAATAGAGAACCTGAATCTCGCTAAGGCCCCTTTCACGTGGGACGGATCCATAATGATCCACCCCGTGATGATCCGCTTGCTCAGCGGGGATCGCTCCGTTTATCCTCACTGAGCAGGCAGATGACAGGGCGGTCTCTGCGCACTGTGCAGGAACCGCCCTGTCACCTCTCTGCTCTCCTCTATGGGGGATCAGATGAACACGGACCGTCTGTCTGTGTTCATCTGATCCGCAGACCGATAGAAAAATAGGATTTTCCTCCATCTGCAGAATCGGACCATTGCAGAGACGGACGATATCGGGGGTCTGCGGATGTTCATCCGCAGACACCCGCTATCCCATAGGGATGCATGTATGTCTGTATTTCATCCGCAAATGAATGGATGAAATACGGACATATGGCCCGCATGTGTGAAAGGGGCCTAACAGGTGCACAGACAGCAGTAAAAACTGCCAGGTGTTCTAATCTCTCTATACTCAGGTGACCTGATGTAGTTTTAGCATGTTTTGACATGTTTTGCCATCAACTGGTAAAGGACTTGCTTAGACCAGCAAATAGAATTTGGTCAATAATTTGCTATGGCTGTCCCTGTTGTTGCTGATGGAAAACTGTGCTGCTGGTGGTCTATATTTCTCAAACTCTCATTAAGAATTAAGAGACCACAGATGAGGCAGCAGTGTAAAATTGGCCAGCAACAGAACAAATGGAAATAGAAAGGCAAAGAGCACAGGCTGTAGCACATCTACAAAAATGAGAATACATACAGGATACAGCAGTGTAAAATGTGCCAGTAGCAGTACAGTTTTAATCAGGAATAATAGGCCTAACCAATGTATGCCTAACTTTTCTTTTACCTATGGGGATGGTGGGGGGAGAGCATGTTAGTTGTAAAATGTGCGGTGGTTTTGGTGCATACAGATGGTCAGTAATCATTGAATGCTGTGCTTTGAACACCCCAAAAATATAAAAAGCCTTATCAACACAAAATCAATTTAAAAGCCCCGAAAAGACATGAAAACCACAAAATATCACTCATGAAACAAAAGTCTGCATTTTTAATGGGAAGCATTGCAAGAAAAAAAAACAAAAAAACGATTTGATCTAAAATGAAGCTCCCATCTACATAAACTATCAAACTGTCTCTTGTCAAAATAAATGAAAAGCCCAGAATAGCACTCTTCTGAAACAAATGCTTATTTTATTGTTTTAAGTGAGGCATTGCTGGACTCAAAATAAGATTTGCCAAAACACTCCCCAATAATCAGAACAAAAAAAATTATAGGTGATGACTGCCTGAAGAGCTAGCAATACGCTTTGAAGTACTATTTATAAATAATGTATCTATTTTCAAAATGTAAACTTGTATATTAATTTCCACGTTGAATTTAAATTATTTTTAGCCTACTCATATTAATCCAAATGATCCTGACATTTTTAAAGACATACTTTTTGAGGAATCCCACATATTTACTTCCTTGAATTATCTGACACATACTGGCTGTTCTCAGTGAATATGCACTGCCGCGTTACACACATTTCACAGAGACTGCCTTCTTGACTACTTAGTTGATGAGAGGAGGAGTTCCATGAAGTGGAGACATTAAAAAAATCACTACTTTGCGGGCAGAAGGGTACTATGGGAGATAGCCCTTAGAAATCAAAGGTAATAGGATGTACCAAATCAAATGAAAGTGTAGTAAACTAGCAGAGGAGAAGCTGCAAAGCATGCAGGGAATCCAGGAAGTTGTTGAAAGAGATGGTTAGCACTCCTGATTTGAAAGGATATTTGTTAAGTAAACTTGTACTGGATTGTCAATAAAAATTATGATTTAGATACAACAGTCTACAACAATTCTGATGTTGTAAAATGAAAGTGTAGGCTTTGACTATATATATCTCCTTTAACTGACCATAATTTCTCTCTCTCTCTCTCTCTCTCTCTCTCTCTCTCTCTCTCTCTCTCTCTCTCTCTCTATATATATATATATATATATATATATATAGTTTGTCAGATTTTCTTATTCTTTCTCAAAAGCAGCTGATAACACACTGACACTGTATCTGCCCTGTGCCGCTTTCCTTCCTCCCATCCCCAAATTTGTAGTGAGGAGGCAAGCTTACCTAAAAATCCCCCATTAGCCCATCTAATCTTGCTGGCCATAGTTCAAAGGCCATGTAGTGCATTAGTTGCATTAGTGCATTGGTTTAAGAAAATTCCCCTGGGTGAATATGTACATAATTAAAAGGAATCATGAATCTCAAATACGTCAGGTTCACCTTGAACCCATGGTAGTGGCAAATTCGAACTTCATCATTTTTGGTCCACTGAATCGGAACATAAAACATTCACATAAAACATTTCTTTATTTGGAATAATACTGTAAATGTATGAGAAAGTAGGGGAACAAAGGGGGTGGGCACAATCCCAGAATTATATCTATATATATATATATATATATATATATATATATATATATATATACACACAGTATACATTTACACTTTAATTCCAGTAAGACGTAAAAGATTTATACTCAAGAAGTCTAACACCTTGCAGATCTTTGAACTCAGGGATGAGATTCAATGACCTGGAAAACACAAACAAACACAGCATTTGGAATCTTTAGCTGCCTCATGGCTTTCACAACACGTTTGGTACATCACGTAGCTTTAAAAGAAAGAAATCCCCTCTTTAACTTTTCTTGCTGCCAGAAATTCTCACACAGCAGGAGGTACTTACGGGTTTAATGTAAGATTTTAAATTGCTTGTGAGTAATCAGAGATTAAAGGTACCCATAAACATGAGATGCCAATTAATCTAGACATTTTTAGCGAGGTTGATGAACAATTTCATCTCTATCACATGGACACAGACACCATCTTCACGCTTTAGGTTATGTTGTACAGTACATTGTCACCATTTCTATACTCTATACACTTTGCTGTATGTTATATAGTCTTGACCCTTGCACTCCACATGCTATATTGTATGTACTTAGTCCTGATCTTTGCACTCTGCATGCAAAATTGTATAACATTTGCCTTCACCCATTCATACAAGGTTACATACATAGTTAGGTTGAAAAAAAGACACAAGTCCATCTAGTTCAACCAGTGTTCAACCATTCATTCTGATCCAGCTATAATCCTCCTGTACCAGCAAATCCAGCTTTGCATCTTTGTTACCTTATTTATTTTTTTCTCCCTTTCTTCGTCAACAAGTATTTATTACAGTTTAAAGCAGAGCTCCACACAAAAGGGGTAGCTCCGGGAATATTATTAGTTCCTAAGTGTAAAATTGCCAGGGTACCTTATCCAGTTTTAGAACAACTTCCTTCTAAGGCCGCGTACACACGGGCGGATTGTCTGCCCAACTAAGTTCGGCAGACAATCCGACAGACAGTCCGTTCAAAATTTGCATGAACGGACTTGACCACACACGATGAGCAGACAGTCTGCTGAAAGCGTGCGTGATGACGTGTACAGCACGTACGACGGGACTAGAAAAACGACGTCCTATACACTGCAATGCAACCTTCGGCCGTGTAAACCCTTTCTGAGCATGCGCCATACTTAGTCCGTCCAACTTGCCTACACACGAGCGGACTGTCCGCTGAAACCAAGTTTGGACGCACAAAACCAAGTTTGAACGGACTGTCTTACGGAAATTCCGTAAGACTTTGTTCGTCAGACTGTCCGCTGAAAAAGTCCGCTGAAGCCCACACACGAGCGGATTGTCCGCTGAAACACTGTTCAGCGGACTAAGTTGGACAGACAATCCGCCCGTGTGTACGCGGCCTTAGTTATTTGGTTTTCTTCCATGTCCTCCTGTTTTTTCTGCATTCTTTTATCAGTATCTTCCCTTACCCCTCATTGAGGTCTATATCGGCACCCTGTACCTGTTAACAGTCTGTGGCAATGGGCTTTTGTTTATGTCAAAACTGGTTATTTTTCCATACATGTACAAAAATACTGCGTAGGGAACTGCTGGATAATAGATCCTTCTGACAACCATCAGTGGGGAACTGTCAAGAACCATACCAAAACTCACTGACAGCCCTTTAGAATAAAGTGTGCATATTAACAAACCATAGTCTTGTGGTAAGAAAAAGATTCACATAAACACTATAGCAATAGCAGTATACTCTCCAAAATAATTTCAAAAACACAATTATAACCGAACAGAGCATTACCATTGAAAATTGCCTTGGCTCGTTCCCCAGGAGAAAAATAATCAGATAAGGCAGCATTTTAAAATGGATAGCTAAATTTCATATCTAATATACAGTATGTGTTTCCAATCGAGTATGAGTATGGAGAAAAAGAGCAGTTGAGAGCGGTGCTAATGTGCACAAATCCCCAACTGGCATGTGATACCTAAACCAAGCACTGTCAGACCTTTTGTTTTAATTAAAAAGGTCCATTACTTCTTGTGAGTGTGTTGCAGCAGTGGGAAAAGCACCTTCATTACAAGTGTTAAGCACAGAGTGACACATGAAGAATATTTATTGAAGAAGCACAGAAACTTTGCATATGAATTTTTGTTTTTGCACTTTATTTTTCTGCAGACTTTTGAACAATAATTGATGGACACTTTCATGTTATTTGAATTTATTGCATTTTGAGACATTGATCTATTCGTTTTTTTTTTCAATTTGTTTAGTTTATTGCTGAGTATATATATTAGGTATGAAATTTAGCTATCCATTTTAAAGCGCTGCCTTATCTTATTTCCTTTATTTAGGAGTGTTTTCATTTTGACACTGGTATAGGCAAGCAGCTTAAGGGTATTTTTACACTTAACCCCCTCCCACCCGGCCACTGCACATATATGGCCAGGTGGGAGCTTCCTCGTTCTAGGTGGACATTCAGGAATGTCCCTCAGAAGGAGGTGAATCCTGTGCGTGCAGCGGAGCTATCCCAATGCTCTGTGATTGGCCCTCCTGAAAACATGATGGCTGTGTCCAATCACAGCCATCATGTGATGTAAATAGAGAGCCAGTTGCTAGGCGATCGGCTCTCTTCTCCTCACACGGAAGTTATCAGTGAGGGGAGGAGAGCGGATTGATGAAGCCCACCAGTGATCAGCGAGTATGAGCAGCTTTTTACACACTGATCACTGGCCCAGTGTCCCCACACAATGTAAAATCACAATGTCCCCAAAACCGTGTCCCCAAAACACTGTCCCCACACACATGTCCCCACACAGTATAAACACCTGTCCCCCACATATGTAACAGTAAAATCATATGGCCCAATGATCATTTGCACACATATCTCCGTGATCATCTGCGCACATCTGTACATGATCATATGCGCACATATGTCCGTGATCATACAAACCAATTATAATACACTTAACAGGATTTTTTTTTACCAAAGACATATAGCAGAATACATTTTGGCTTACATTTATTACAAAATTAGATTTTATTGGATTTCTTTTAAAAGAGAAAGTAGAAAATATTGTTATTTTTTTAATTTCCACTCTTTTTTTTGCTTATATCGCAAAAAAAAAAAAAAAAAAAATTATAATTTGTGAATAAATACCACCAAAAGAAAGCTCTATTTGTGTGAACAAAATGATAAAAATTTAATTTGGGTACAGTGTTACATGACCGCGCAATTCTTATTGAAAGTGCAAGAGTGCTGAAAGCTGAAAATTGGCCTTGGAAGGAAAAGGGTGAAAGTGCCCAGTATTGAAGTGGTTAAGCGTGGATGTGTTGTATTTTCATTACCTTCTCAGTAGATTGCCCTGCAGCCAGGCACACAATTACAGTCACTTTTCCTTAAAAACCAGTCTAGGAGTGTTCTTTTCGTTGTTTTTACTTTTTGGAGTAACTGGCATAGGGTTGAGGGAATTGAGTGAGATATTCCAAAAATGAGAACTATGTACAGGTTGAGGACAGTAAACTCCTTTCTGAAAAGCTGAAGCAGAAGTCCTTGCAATAGCAAACTGTGGACTTAATTTGTAGTAGAAGCCGTGAAAATCAGGCTTCTTTCTTTAGAGCACCAAGAGCAGAGTCCCTTCTCAAAGAACTGGATAAACTAAGCTCTACAGGACACCAGTGATATCCCCTTTGATCAAACACACACAGCTAACTCTCTAGCACAAGAAGAGTGGCAGCAGGCCCATACCTCCCAACATTTTGAGATGGGAATGAGGGATGCCTACTAGCAAATGTATGTAGGCATAGGACACCACCCCTGCCACATCCTTTAAAGGAGAATTAACCAACAAAAAAAAGATTAAATCCACAAGGGCTTTTTTACCACTACTATTCCTTTAACCACTTGACCACTGGGCACTTAAACACCCTTAATAACCAGACCAATTTGGAGCTTTCGGTGCTCTCACATTTTGAATAACAATTACTCAGTCATGCAACACTGGACCTATATGAAATTTTTGTCCTTTTTTTCACACAAATGGAGCTTTCTTTTGGTGGTATTTAATCACCGCTGGGTTTTTTATTTTTTGTGCTATAAAAGAAAAAATACAGAAAATTCTGTAAAAAAATGAATTTTTCTTTGTTTCTGTTATAAAATTTAGCAGATTAGTAATTTTTTCTTCATACATTTTGGCCAAAATTTATACTACTACATATCTTTGGTAAAAATAAGTACAAATTGGTGGATATTATTTGGTCTTTGTGAAAGTTATAGAGTCCACAAGCTATGGTGCCAATATCTGAAAATTGATCACACCTGAAGTACTGACGGCCTATTTCAATTCTTGAGACCCTAACATGCCAGAAAAGTACAAATACCCCCTAAATGACCCCTTTTTGGAAAGAAGACATTCCAAGGTATTTAGTAAGAGGCATGATGAGTTTTTTGAAGTTGTCATTTTTTTCCCACAATTCTTTGCAAAATCAAGATTTTTTTTACTTTTTTTTTTTCCACAAAATTGTCATATTATCAGTTTATTTCTCACACAGCATATGCATACCACAAATTACACCCCAAAACACATTCTGCTATTACTCCCGAGTACGGCGATACCACATGTGTGAGACTTTTACACAGCGAGGCCACATACAGAGACCCAACATGCAGGGAGCGCCATCAGGCGTTCTGGAGCACCCAGGACAATTCTGACATTTCTCTCCTACATGTAAAAATCATAATTTATTTGCTAGAAAATTACATAGAATCCCAAAACATTATATATGTTTTTTTAGCAAACACCCTGGAGAATACAATGGTGGTCGTTGCAACTTTTTATCTCGCACGGTATTTGCGCAGCAATTTTTCGAATGCTTTTTTTGGGGAAAAAAAACAGTTTTGTGCTTAAAAAAAAAAAAAAACACAGTAAAGTTAGCCCAAGTTTTGCATAATGTGAAAGATGAATTTATACCGAGTAAATAGATACCTAACATGTCACTCTTCAAAATTGCACAGGCTCGTGGAATGGCGCCAAACGTCGCTACTTAAAAATCCCCATAAGCGACGATTTAATTTTTTTTTACTTGTTATATGTTTTGAGTTACAGAGGAGGTCTAGGGCTAGAATTATTGATTTTGCTCTAACGTTCGCAGCGATACCTCACATGTGTGGTTTGAACACCGTTTTCATATGTGGGCGGGACTTACGTATGCATTCGCTTCTGCATGCGAGCACATGGGGACAGGGGCGCTTTAAAAAAAAAAAAATGTATTGTTCATTTTACTTTATTTATTTTAGTTTGACATTTTTTTCCCCAAAAATAAATTTTTTGATCACTTTTATTCCTATTACAAGGAATGTAAACATCCCTTGTAATAGGAATATGGCATGACAGGTCCTCTTTACAGTGATATATGGGGTCAATAAGACCCCGCATCTCACCTCTAGGCTGGGAAGCCTGAGAAAAAAAAAAAAAGATTCTGGATTTGATCGTATTGGCGAGTCGGCAGAAGCACCGGAGGGCGACGGGAGGGGGGGGGGAGGGGGTGTCTATGGCTGGGTATTGCAGGGTATCACCGACTATGGCTGGGTATCTCAGAGTATGGCTGGGTATCTCAGAGTATGGCGTTGCAGAGTATTGCGTTGCAGAGCATTGCAGGATATTGGAGGGTGTTGCAGAGCATTGCAGAGTGTTGCACGGTATTGGCGGGTGTTGCAGAGCATTGCAGAGTGTTGCAGGGTATTGGTGGGTGTTGCAGAGCATTGCAGAGTGTTGCAGAGCATTGCAGAGTGTTGCAGGGTATTGGCGGATGTTGCAGAGCATTGCAGAGTGTTGCAGGGTATTGGCGGGTGTTGCAGAGCGTTGCAGGGTATTGCAGAGTGTTGCAGGGTATTGCAGAGTATTGCAGGGTATTGCAGGGTATTGCAGAGTATTGCAGGGTAATGCAGAGTATTGCAGGGTATTGCAGGGTATTGCAGAGTATTGCAGAGTATTGCAGGGTAATGCAGAGTATTGCAGGGTATTGCAGAGTAATGCAGAGTATTGCAGAGTATTGCAGAGTAATGCAGAGTAATACAGAGTATTGCAGAGTAATGCAGAGTATTGCAGAGTAATGCAGGGTATTGCAGAGTAATGCAGGGTATTGCAGAGTAATGCAGAGTAATGGCAGGGTATTGCAGAGTATTGGCAGGGAATTGAGGGGTTAATTTTCGGTGAGCAGCGATGTGGGCACTGCAGATGCAGCCCACTTCGCTGCTGACACCGATCTCTTCCCCCTCCGCTGTTCCGATCGGTACAGAGAGGGGGAGGGAGGAACCGGCGTCATAACATGACGCCGGTTTGTTTACAAGTGATCACTCCGTCATTTGACGGAGCGATCACGTGGTAAACGGCCACTATGAGCGGCCGTTTACCGTGATCCGTGATGCGCCGGGTCCTGCTGTCGAGTGCGCGCTCCAGGGGGCGCGCGAGAGTGGAATTCAAGAGCGGAGTTAAGAAACCGCCCTGTAGCCGTCATTCGGCTATAGGGCGGTTGTTAAGTGGTTAAATTGGCTTTTAAAATTTACAAATGCAGCAATTTAGAATATGGATGAAAGGTTTAACACTGGGGAACACTTTTTGAAAGATAAAAAGTGCATTTTATATACAACTATATAGATCAGACCAAAATGAGGGACAAATGAGGAGGAAAGAGGGACAGAGGAACATTTCTCCAAATCGGGGATAGTCCCTCAAAATCAGAGACAGTTGGGAGCCATGGCAGCCCAGAAGTCTCTAAGGTTCCTCACAGCAGTCTGTACTCACAAAATATCCAGGGACAGTTTGGTTGCCTCCTTCCAACTTCCAAGTGGCACCTTTATCCAGTGATACCAGACTAGATCTTCAACAGACAGTTTCTCAGCTAGCTGTCTGTAGCTTCAGCATCCAGGCTCTGAGGTCGCTCACCTGAGGCCCCATGAACAGCAAGCACATGGCAGCATTGCCCTGGAGGGCAGAAAGACATTCCCTCTGCAGGCAAAGACCAAGAAGCTCTGTGTCTCAGAGTATTGATACAGACTCCCAGCAGTCTTCAGGGACATCCCTCGTGGGATTGGCCAGGGCTGTATAAATATTCCTGCTGCTATTTGAATTGCTTCACACATAAGTTCCAGAGAGTTCTCCGGTTCTCTGGAAATCAGAAGAGACAATCAAAAATAGGATTTTTATAACAGCTTACCTGTAAAATCCTTTCTTGGAGTACATCACGGGAAACAGAGCCATAGTAGTAACTATATGGGTTATATAGGCCACCTTTAGGTGATTGACACTGACACACCCTAGACAGGAAGTTTACTCCCTATATAACCCCTGCCCTTACCAGGAGTACCTCAGTTTTTGTAGCAAAGCAATACGTGTGTATACCAGTGTCCAATATGGGATGTCCCAGAGCAATGCTATCTGAGGGGGAGGGAGACACAAACAAAAGTAGTAGTAGTACAGAGTAAAGTTGTATTTCGGTCCAAAATAGTTTTATTAAATATATAGTATAAAAAAAGTATGGATCATATAAAATGTAGCACAACAATTATATGGCATTTACATCAATATACATACAACAGTACAAAATACTCCTGCCCCCAACTTGTTTTTGAAAACATGTATCTCCTTCCTCAGGGGTGAGTATTTAACAGGAGAAACAAAAAAGAGAGACAAAAAAACTCTCTTAATTCCCCTCTTAATTGGGGGGATTAAGAGAGTCTTTTGTCTCTCTTTTTCACCATTATTATATTTCTGAACATTTTTTTTTGATTGGGCGTGGATATATAATGTTCTTATAACAACCATACTGAGAGCCTTTGATGGTACTCAAGGCCAGCTTCATCTCTAATCCCATTTGCAGAAAATCAAGAATTCTACCTATAACTTTTTCTAAGATGCCAACCCCTGGATTCACACCAAGAAAACATCTGCCCTCCAAACTATAATAAATGACTCTGGAAGCTGGCTTCCTTGCATTAATCAAGGTAGATATTACTGAACCTGAAAGCCCATAATTATTCAGAATGCAGGTTTCAATAGCCAAACCATTAAATTTAGCGTTTGTAAGGTAGGATGGAATACTGGTCCCTGTGAGGGCAGGTCTGGACGTGGTGGTAGGGTCCATAGGTCCCCTAATGCCATCCATACGATCTCTGCATACTAGGAACTTCTGGGCCATGCTGGGGCCAGGGCCGGACTGGCCTACCGGGATACCGGGAAATTTTCCGGTAGGCCGTCTGCACTCAGTGCCCTGGGGCCACTTTTCTCTCTGGGCTGGCTTCAGCACAATAAACTGCAGCGGCAGCCGCCGCTCTTTGCTATGCACTGGCACTGCCTGTGTGTGCCTGTGCCGCCTCTTCTGATCTGGCTCCGCCTCCGCCCACTGATATGCCTGAGTGAGGGGAGGAGCAGGAGGACGCTGACTTCTAATTGAATTTTGGCCCGTGCGGCGCCAGCACCGCTGATTTCTCCTGCATCCATTCGACCCACCCACTAGACTGCACGAGAAGAGGACGGCCGCTCATGGATCAGAAGAATTAAGGTACCCGCCGAGCCTTCTCTCTGTCTCTCTCTGTGTCTGTCTCTCTCTGTCTGTCTTTGTCTGTCTCTCTCTGTGTCTGTCTCTCTCTGTCTCTCTCTGTGTCTGTCTCTGTCTGTCTCTCTCTGTGTCTGTCTCTCTCTGTGTCTGTCTCTGTCTATCTCTCTCTGTGTCTGTCTCTGTCTGTCTCTCTGTGTCTGTCTCTCTCTGTGTCTGTCTCTCTGTGTCTGTCTCTGTCTATCTCTGTCTCTCTCTCTCTCTCATTTTTTGCAACTAAAAAAAGAGTGTTATTTTTTATTTGTTTTTGCATTTTTTTTTGGGGGGGGGGGGGGCGCAAAGTACTGAAAAAATAAAACCTCAATTGCCACCACTGTACCCATAAAACCCAGACACTGTGCCAAATGCTGCTACTGTGCCCTCAAACGCAGCTACTATGCCAAACGCAGCCAATGTGCCCTTCAAACGCAGCCACTGTGCCCTCAAATGCAGCCACTGTGCCCATCAAATGCAGCCACTGTGCCAAACGCAGCCACTGTGCCCATCAAACGCAGCCACTGTGCCCTCAAATGCAGCCACTGTGCCCATCAAACGCAGCCACTGTGCCCATCAAACGCAGCCACTGTGCCCATCAAACGCAGCCACTGTGCCCGTCAAACGCAGCCACTGTGCTATTCAAACGCAGCCACTGTGCCCTCAAACAAAGCTACTGTGCCCTCAAACGCAGCTTCTGTGCCCTCAAATGCAGCCACTGTGCCCTCAAACGCAGCCACTGTGCCCTCAAACGCAGCCACTGTGCCTTCAAACACAGCCACTGTGCCTTCAAACACAGCCACTGTGCCCTCTAACGCAGCCACTGTGCCAAACGCAGCCACTGTGCCCATCAAACGCAGCCACTGTGCCCATCAAACGCAGCCAGTGTGCCCATCAAACGCAGCCACTGTGCCCTCAAATGCAGCCACTGTGCCCGTCAAACGCAGCCACTGTGCCCTCAAACGCAGCTACTATGCCAAACGCAGCCACTGTGCCCTTCAAGCGCAGCCACTGTGCCCTCAAACGCAGCCACTGTGCCCATCAAACGCAGCCACTGTGCCAAACGCAGCCACTGTGCCCATCAAATGCAGCCACTGTGCCCTCAAATGCAGCCACTGTGCCCATCAAATGCAGCCACTGTGCCCATCAAACGCAGCCACTGTGCCCGTCAAACACAGCCACTGTGCCCTCAAATGCAGCCACTGTGCCCGTCAAACGCAGCCACTGTGCCCTCAAACGCAGCTACTGTGCCCTCAAACGCAGCCACTGTGCTCTCAAACGCAGCCACTGTGCCAAACGCAGCCACTGTGCCCTCAAACGCAGCCACTATGCCCATCAAACGCAGCCACTGTGCCAAACGCAGCCGCTGTTCCCATCAAATGCAGCCACTGTGTTCTCAAATGCAGCCACTGTGCCCAGGGGCCACTTTTGGTTGCGGCTGCATCCTCCACCCTCTCCTGCGGATCTCAGCGCTGGCTGGCTCTGTGTTCGGCGGCTGCGCTGTGACACGGCCCGCCCCCCCAGACCAGCTTGTGTGATAGTAGAGAGAATCAACGTTCCACCAATCACACGAGCCGGTCTGGGGGGCGGGGCCATGTTACAGAGCGGCCGCCGAACACAGAGCCAGCCAGCGCTGTGATCAAGAGGAGGAGATGCCGCCCGTACAGCCAGCAGTGTGTGCCTGGATAGGAGGATCGCCGGGGGGCTGTATATAGAGGAGATGAGCCTTCTATATTCCTCCATGCAGCCGCTGAATGCTTGCAGGAGGGAGAGGAGGAGAATCAAGTATTCAGCGGCTGCATGGACCAATATAGAAGGCTCATTTCCTCTATATGTAGCCCCCCTGCCGATCCTCCTATCCAACTTTTTTTACTGCCCCCCCAGTTCACCTAGTGCTCCCTGCCCCCCCTGGGCTCTCCTCCCCCACCACACTCTCCAGCCCCCTCCCCCACAGTTCTCTCCGCCCCTGTTCTTTCTGCCCCCCCTCTCCAGTTCTCCCCATCCTTCTCTAGCCACCATCCCAGTGCTATCCACCCCCCCAGTGCTCTTCCCCCCAGTGCTCTTCACCCCCCCGTGCTCCCTCAGTGCTTTCCACCCCTCCCAGTGCTCCCCCCCAGTGCTCTTCACTCCCCCCAGTGCTCTCCTCCCCTCTTCTACCCCCCCAGTGCTCTGTGCTTTCCCCTGTTCTCCCCCCTAGTGCTCCCCACTCCCCCCAGGTCTCCCCCCAGTGCTCTGCTCTCCCCCTGTTCTTCCCCTCCCCCCAGTGCTCTACCCCATGTTCTCCACCCCTCTCAGTGCTCTCCACCCCTCCCAGTGCTCTCCCCCCCAGTGTTCTTCACTCCCCCAGTGCTCCCCCCCGTTCTTCCCCCCTAGTGCTCCCCCCGTTCTCCCCCCAGTGCTCTGCTCTCCCCCTGTTCTTCACCCCCAGTGCTCTCCACTCCCCCCAACCTGCTCTCCAGATCTCCCCATCCTTCTCTAGCCACCATCCCAGTGCTATCCACTCCTCCCCATGCTCCCCACCCCCCCCCAGTGTTCTCCCCCCTGTTAGTCCCCCCAGTGCGCTCCACTCCCCCCAGTGCTTTCCACCCCCCCACTGCTCTCCTCCTCCCCCCCAGTGCTCTCCCACCCCTGTTCTTCCCCCCATGCTCCCCACTCCCCCCCAGTGCTCTCCCCCGTTCTTCCCCCCCGTGCTCTGCTCTCCCCCTGTTCTTCCCCCCAGTGCTCTCCACTCCCCCCAGTGCTCTCCCCCCCAGTGCTCTTCACTCCCCCCAGTGCTCTCCACTCCCCCAGTGCTCCCCCTGTTCTCCCCCCCACCCAGTGCTCCCCACTCCACCCCAGTGCTCCCCCTGTTCTTTCCCCCCCCAGTGCTCTTCGCCCTCCCGTGCTCTCCCCCCTATTCTTTCCCCCCTCAGTGCTCTTCACTCCCCCCAGTGTTCTCCCTCCTGTTCTTCCCCCCCAGTGCTCTCCACTCCCCCCAGTGCTCTCCGCCCTTGTTCCCCCCCCTTGTTCTCCCCCCTGTTCTTCTCTCCCCCCTGTTCTCCCCCCAGTGCTCTCCACTCCCCCCAGTGCTCTCCCCTCTGTTCTTTTCCCCCCAGTGCTCTCCCCCTTTTCTTTCTCACCCCCCCAGTGCTCTCCAGCTCTCCCCATAACTCTCCAGCCCCCACCCCAGTGCTCTATAGCCCTCCATTCTCCCCACCCCTGTTCTATCTGGCCCCCTGGTGCTCTCAAGCTCCACCCATCGCTCTCCATCCCCCCCAGTGCTCTCTACTCCCCGTGTTCTCCACTCCTGTTCTTTTTGGCTCCCCGCAGCACTCTCCACTCCACACCCCTGTACTCTCCACCCTGCATTTTGCCCCCACCCATGTGCTCTCCAACCCTGCCAATGCTCTCCACCTCCCATAATGCTCTCCAGTCCCCCGTGCTTTTAACCCTGTTCTTTCTGACCCCCACCAGTACTCTCCAGCCCCCGTGCTCTCCACCCCTGTTTTTCTGCCCCCCTGTGCTCTTCGCCACCCCACACTCTTAGCCCCCACAGCTCTCTCAGCCTACCATGCTCTCCACTCCTGTTCTTTTTGGCCCCCCCAGTACTCTCAAGTTCCCCCCCCCAGCGCTCTCTGCTCCCCACCCCTGTGATCTCCACTACCCCCTGCTCTTTGCCCCGAACCATGTGTTCTCCAACCCCACCAGTACTCTTTGCTCCTCCTTCTCTCCAGCTCCCACCCAGTGCTCTCCACTTCCCCAGGACCAGAGGACAGGCTGACTGGGGCCGGAAAATGGGTACGGCTGAAGGTGCAGATGGCCAGGGACCACTTCATCTCACAGCAAACAGATCCTCTGGAAGGAGCACCGTCCCCATCCAAAATGAGAACAGACCCTGCCTGCTGCTGCCCGCCATGGATATCCTGCTGGCTTGCAAGGTACCGTACCAAGCATCAACAACACACCTTCCACAGACAGGGACTTCAGACTGGGACATGGGGCACAGGAGGGGCTGCATTTATGGGCACAGTGAGGCTGCATTCACGGCACAGTAAAGCTGCATTTGATGGGCACAGTGAGGCTGCAATAATGGGCACAGTGAGGCTGCATTCACGGGCAGAGTAAAGCTGCATTTGGTGGGCACCCACCTCCTTACCTTAGTGTATTCTTTCTGTGGAAGGTGGTCCTTTCCCACATTCTGAGTTCCTGGGGTCCCCCTTGATGATTGTCCACTTACCACTTTTAACTGGAATTTGCATATATATATATATATATATATATATATATATATCCCTATGTGATTTCATATCTATATATAATACATTCTTCATCAAATGTGCTTTAAAATATATGGTTTTCCCTTTCATGAACAAGAAAATAATGACGCTATGCTGTTGGGCTGGTATAATAATGCTGTGTGGCTGGTAGGAAATTTTTTGCAGGGCTGGTTTTTATTCCCAGTGCGGCCCTGGCTGGGGCCACAAGAACCTCCAACTTCTTTTCTTGCTTGATCCTGTGAAGAAGATGAGGTAGCATCAGAATAGGAGGGAATGCATGAATCAGTGAGAACTGATCCCACGGGTCACAAAGGCATCCATTCCGTGCACGAGCGGATCCCTTGTTCTTGACACAAGGCTGTCAACTTTGTTGTTGAACCTGGACACAAACAGATCCACATCCGGGACCCCCCATCTTTGGCATATGACAAAGAAGATGTGAGGGTGAAGGGACCATTCCCCCGGGAACAACTGTTGGTGACTCAAGTAGTCCACCTGCCAATTCTCTATCCCTGGAATGAAGATTGCCAATATGTATGGCACCAACATCTCAAAGTCACAAATAGAAGGTACCAGGGCTAATTTGTCATCAAGCAACTGTTGTTTTATTGCCGTGATTGACTGATGAAAAGGTTTTAAGATCCCAAGAGGATCAAACGTCCTTTATTGAGTCTTTTGTTTTTTTTTATTTAATAAATTGTTGTTATGCTTTTTACATCAGACTATGAGTCTCTCTGATGCGCTGTCCTTTTGATGGTTCAATTTCCAATATGTATGGCACATGTTCTTCTGCCAAGGCTAGGATATGCTTTACCTCTCCCTGGGCAGTATGACATCTGGTGCCCCCTTGGTGATTGATATACCACTGCTGTAGCATTGTCGGATTGAATCCTGACTGTAAAAGTCTGCATTGCGCAACCTGAACGTCCAGCTCCTTAGGGCTAAACATGCTGCCCAAATCTCTAGAATGTTGATGGGCAAGGTCCTTTCAGCCCTAGACCATTTTCCTTGGACAGTCGCTTCTTTCAGGACTGCTCCCCAACCTGAAAGGCTGGCATCTGTTGTTACCACCTTCCGGGTAACTGGCATGAAGGATTTTCCCTTCTGCAGATTCTTGGATATCTTCCACTAACTGAGGCTCTGTTACACTTTTGGCAACAGATGCATTGGAAAATCCAGCGCTTGGACCTTCTTGTTCCAGGCAAATAGGATACTGTTTTGCAGCAGTCTTGAATGAAACAGAGCATAAGGAATCGCTTCGAATTAAGCCACCATCTTTCCCAACAACCTCATGCAAAGGCGAATAGAAGGATCCTTCTTCGCTCTGACCCCCCGAACCAGCTCTTTTATGGAACTGATTTTTGACTGGGGTAAAAACACCCTTTTCTGGGCTGTATCTATGATCATACCCAAGTACTCTAGTCTTTCCTAATGGTTTTAAAGAAGAATTCTCTAGATTGAGGCTACAACCTAGGTATTCCAGGTAGTTGACTGTGGTGACCAGGCTTTGGTCGAAGCAGGCTACCGACCAGTCTATCAAGAGCTGGTCATCTAGGTATGCCACAGTTGTTATACCTTGAGCCCTTAACTTGGCCAGAGGAGGGGCCAGAACATTTGTAAACACCCAAGGTGCAGTAGCTAGACCGAATGGTAAAGCTATAAACTGAAAATTGAGTTTTTCTACCTTGAAACGCAGATACTTCTGGTGAGTGGGGAATATAGGCAAATGCAGGTATGCATTCTTGATGTCGATTGATGCCAGAAGTTCTCCTCCTTGTAGGATGGAGACAACTGATCGGATTGATTCCATGGGAAAAGAGCGGATATTCAGGAATCAGTTTAGATCTTTGAGATCTAGAATGGTCTGACATTTGCATTTGGTTTTGGCACCATGAAAAGGTTTGAATAAAACCCCAACCCCTGCTCTTCCATGGGGACCACTCTGTTCACTTTTTGGGACAAAAGTCGGTCTAATGCGTTAAAGAGAGCCTTCTTTTCCTCTGGATTTTTGGGGACGTTTGACCTGATTAAACGAGGAGATGGAAACTCTCGGAAAGCTAGTTCGTAACCTAGAGATATTGTGGAGACCACCCATCTGTCCCAAAACTCTTTCTGCCAGACTCTTGAGAACTGCGGAAGCCTTCCCCCCACTCAAGCGAGCAGGAGGGGCACCCCTTTCATAAATAGACTTTAGTATTCTATCTTGTAGGTTTCCTGCCCCAGCACTTCTTTTGCCCCTGGAGCTGACCCTGAGGTTTACCTCTTGACCCTGATGACAGAGGCCGTTGTAACTGCCTGGAGGCTGATGCCCCTGGCCCTGGAGAAGGAGCCTGTTTAAATGAGGGACATTTACTCCTTTTCTTAACTGGCAAAAGGGTATTCTTTCCACTTGACATTTTTTGGATAGGTTTGTCCAAATCATCCCCAAACAGCCTTTCACCACGGAAACGAAAACCAGCCAGGAGATTTTTGCATGGCACTTCGGCTGACCAACTTTTCAACCATAAGATTCTACACATATGCACCAACCCAAGTGTAAGGCGAGAGGTCAGAAGAATAGAATCTCTCATTGCAAAACACAAAGCCCCTGCAAACTCGGTTAAATCCTGGGCCTGCTGATCAGGGACAACCTTGAACACCTGTCTCAACTGGTCCCTCAAGGATTGATATACCCCAATTGCCACCACCGCAGGTTGAGCCACTGAACCTGCCAAAGAAAAAATGTTTTTTAACAGGAATTCCAACTTGTTATCAGTTGGATCCCTAAGCATTTGAGCGTTGTCAACTGGACAAGTCAAACTTTAATTCACAGAGGATATAGCAGCGTCAGTTGATGGTATACCCCATTTTTTAGTTAATTTTTCCTCCATAGGATAAAGTGTTGAAAACATTTTAGGAGGAAAAAAAATACTTATCTGGGGGATCCCACTCAGAATACATAAGTTGTTCCAGCAATGAATGGACCAGAAAGGCCTGCAAGGCTTGAGGAGGCTTTAGTGAATGCAAACAAGAAGTGAGCTTTTCAGCCGACTCAGTTAAGGGTAGTTTAAATGTGGAGCTGACCATTTCAGTAAGAGATTACACCAGCAATTTCTCAGATTATGAAGCTGAAGCAGGCTCATCCACACTTAACCCCTCGAAGAGGGATCAATGGACATGTTTTGGGGCTGCAACCCCTTCATCTCAGCCACTTTCAACAAAACACGTACATTGATCCCCCATGATGGGAGATAGCGCATGTTGACACACTCTGTGCATCTTCCAAATTTGGATTTTTATAAAATACAAAAGTTGTGGTTTAAAAGCAAAAAAATAAAACCCTAGCTAGTTTGGGCTGTTTCACACTCTCCCCAAAAAATCAATGATGTTCTTCATTTTATTTTTAACATCATTGATGTTTTGCTGTATATTTTCTAAATCCTGATTGCACCCCATTATCTCCCCAATCAGGATCTGGGCACTTTCACTGGTAAAATGGGATTCTTCTTCCACATCACCTACATAACAAAGCAAAAAAACACACCATGTATTATAAATATGGTGACATACATTGATGAGCTTACCGAAAGCTGTGTTCTCCGACACTCACCTGTTGTGGTGACAATTTGTCCAACTTCAACGATCTCTCCTTCCTCCTCCTCCTCCTCTGCTTCTGGTTTTGGAATTTTGCCTTCTTTGGGAGGGGTGTGGTCCCTGGTGTCCTTAGACTTCCCAAGTCTTCTCTCCCCTATGAGAATGGTAAAAAGGAATAATTAGCACTCAGAGGGCAGAAATAGGAATATGAAACATTGCTTGGAAGTGTTGTACAATTGTGTTTTTTGGCCGAGTTCAACGGTGAGAACATTATTGTGGACACTTTGTTAAGCTGGAATACTTACCTGCAGAACGATGTTTCTTACGAACGAATGAAACCATGAACTTGAAAGTGGCCATTTTAAACTGCACAACCTGAAATCAAAGCACATGGAGCAGTATGCAAGCAAGAATAATCATATGAACACACGACAACTACTTACTTTTTTGAAGAACACGCTTGATCCTTCTGTACTGATCATGCTCCCTCAGTTCAGGTCTGACCAGCGTTTTCTCAGTTGATTCTTGGATCGGCGTACCCCAAAATTCTTCTGAAGACTCTTCACAACTTTAGTCATGATCTTGGCCTTTCTGATATTTGGGTTTGGGTAAGGTCCATACTTCCCATCATAGTCGGTCCTGTTCAATATGTCCACCATCTCCAACATCTCTACAAAAGACATATTTGAGGCCTTAAATCTTCTCTTCCTGGATCGGGACGTTTCAGGCTCCGGGCTTTCCTCACCCTCCTCCTCGTTAGTGAAACTCTGATTGTGCACCTGTGTTCTCTCCGCCATGTGCTCTCCCCACTGCACCGAAAGCGAAGGGGCGGGGAATAGTCTAGAAAGAACGTCAGGGGCGGGCGGAGTTTCACGCATGCGCACTGTATATAAAACGCAACACGCGTGTGTCGTCCGTACGATCTGTGAACAGAGTGAGGAGCTGACGCGACGATCGTGCAAACGAAGGTAAAATTTTGAACTTGGTACATCACTAGACTAGACTGCTTCTATCTAGGCTGATGTTGGGACAAGATTAGGAGGGTTTATCATGGCATTATTAGTATTTTAGGGTTTGTCTTGTGTTGTGTCTTTCAGACAAGATGGATCTCTTCCAAAACCCCAATTTTATATGGCTATTCCTGGAAGTGTACAGGGAGCTGCCCTGCCTGTGGCAGATCAACAACCCATTTTATCAGGACCGAAGAAAGAGGAACGTAGCGCTGGAGAAACTTCTTTCTTTGGTGCGGATCATGGTCCCCATGGCAGACATGGCCTATGTGAAGAGGAAAATTGGTGTCATGAAGAGTACATATCTCAGGTAGAGAAAGAAGCACCTGGAGTCCTTGAGATCAGGAGATCCAGATGCCATTTATTTCCCCAGGATGGTTTACTTTGAGAGGCTGCATTTTATGGTAGACCAGGGAGTACCCAGGCCACCACTCGACCGTCTCCCTTCAAGGCTTCCTTCACCCCCAGCTGAGGCTTCCAACGTCCAACCTGGGCCTTCCAGGCAGCAACATGTGGTGGGGCCCAGCTTGAGGCAGGTATTGCATTGTTGAACATATTACTTGTTGTACATTTAATGATGTTAACTAGATGTTATTATTGATCAGTAAGTTGTGATTTAACAAAGTGGTTTACATATCAATAGACAGTAGTGAGCAAAACTGATTGGGACGAGAATGAAAAATGCTGGGCTCAGAATGATAGTCTGTTCTATTTGGTAACATTCAATTTGCAACAGTCATAAACTAAAAATGGTGTGATTGATGAGCAAAAAACTAAAACTATGTCCCATTTTCATACACAGGAAGACCTCAGCCAGGGAGAGGCTGTGGCAAGTGGCAGCCAGGAGGTCGATCAACGCCCTCCTTCTCCTCCTCCTGCTACAACTACAGGAGCCCAGCCACAGCCTGGAAGGATGCCTGGGGGGAAGTGCCTAAGGAAGACGAGAGAGTGATGGCCTGGGTTCAGTCTGGTCTGACAGAAGATGCAGCCTCTTGAAGAACCACATCCTGGGGACATAGATGGCATCTGCTTTTCCTGATCTCTAGGACTTCTGGACCAGACTTCTCTCCCTGAGATATGTACTCCTCAGGCCACCAATTTTTCTTTTTATAATTAGTTCATGTCTGCCCTGGGGGCCAAAGGCTTTGCCAAATTGACAAGTTTATCCAGCGCTGTCTTCCTCCTTTTAGTTGTTTGAGACCTAAATAAAGGTTTTTTTTGTTTGAAGAAATACTTGCGTATGTGTTTTACTTCAAAAAGGCCAGTTTATTTGTGAGCAGGCAGGTACATTTCAAAAATACAAAGTGAAATGAATAACAAGGGGCACCAACACTAAACAACCTCCTGTAGCTTAAAAAAGAAAAAGAAAATATAAAAAAGATAATAATGTTGTTGTGGTAAGTTGACACACAAAACACACCCCAAAAAATGCAAAGATGAGCAAACTGTCAAAAAAGGATATGTTTATGAAAAAAAACAAACACAAAATTCACCCAAAAAAAACTAAAAATTTTTTGTAGATGTGACAATTAAAAAAATTGTATTGCTGATTTGAGTAAAAAAGACTCAGGAAATATGTTTGGGAGAAGTGTGTGACTATGAGCATCAAAAGAAGTTCATTCTTGCAGCATTGTAAAGAACAAGAGAATGCGCTTCATGAAAGAATTTTTAACATTGCAGCGTGATGAATGTGCTATATCGATTACGAGCGGTAGTATTACCTGAGCGAGCGCTTCCGTGTCCGAATTTGATTGTGAGCATGCGTGGCACCTTGTCCGGCGGAGTAGGCTACACATGATCGGGGTATGTCCAATCGGAGCATTTTAAAATTTTACCGGCAAGTTGGAAAAGTTGGTCCGTCGGATACTCCGACGGAAACAGTCTGATGCAGACCACACACAGTCGGAATATCCGACAAAACGCTCCGATCTGAAACATTCCGTCGGAATCTCCGACTGTGTGTACAAGGGCTAAGATGATGTCACGCGACCAAGAGGTCTTTTCTGTTCTGTCATGGAATGTTCATGGCCTTATTTCAAAATTTAAAAGAGCACTGTTATTTAGATATTAGAAAAGTTATTCTCCACATATAGTCCTACTTCAAGAAACTCATCTAACGGGAAGTAAGCTTTTGGCCCTTGGGTAAGAAAACTTGGGTACAGAAGGCATATCATGCTACATATTCCATGTTTTCTAGAGGGGTTTCAATATTGATTCATAGATCATTGCCATGTATGGTGGAGGATATATTTTCTGACCCTCAAGGTAAATATGTTTTGGTTGTCTTTCTTCTGTGGGGTCAGAGATATATAGTTGTCAGTGTATATATACAACCCCCCCCCCCCCCCTTTGTGGGGACTCTTTTATATAGCCTCAAAGAAAAGATCTCTCTGTATGGTCCAGCTAAGCTATTGATAATGGGAGATTTTAATGCTATACTTGATACTGCTTTGGATAGACTAACCCCTCCCAAATATTTTTCGGGAGAACTCACTAACTGGGCCAAGATGGTAGATTTGGTAGAAGCTTGGCGATGGAAAAATCTATCAATTAGAGCATACTCCTGTTTTTTTAACCTCTTATAAGCCCGCCTCTCGCATTGATTTAGCATTTGTTAACTTGGCAATATTAGCAGATATAGGGGATGTTAAGTATTCTCCGAGTGGGCTGCGCTTCATGAAAGAATTTTTAACATTGCAGCGTGATGAATGTGCTATATCGATTACGAGCGGTAGTATTACCTGAGCGAGCGCTTCCGTGTCCGAATTTGATTGTGAGCATGCGTGGCACCTTGTCCGGCGGAGTAGGCTACACATGATCGGGGTATGTCCGATCGGAGCATTTTAAAATTTTACCGGCAAGTTGGAAAAGTTGGTCCGTCGGATACTCCGACGGAAACAGTCTGATGCAGACCACACACAGTCGGAATATCCGACAAAACGCTCCGATCTGAAACATTCCGTCGGAATCTCCGACTGTGTGTACAAGGGCTAAGATGATGTCACGCGACCAAGAGGTCTTTTCTGTTCTGTCATGGAATGTTCATGGCCTTATTTCAAAATTTAAAAGAGCACTGTTATTTAGATATTAGAAAAGTTATTCTCCACATATAGTCCTACTTCAAGAAACTCATCTAACGGGAAGTAAGCTTTTGGCCCTTGGGTAAGAAAACTTGGGTACAGAAGGCATATCATGCTACATATTCCATGTTTTCTAGAGGGGTTTCAATATTGATTCATAGATCATTGCCATGTATGGTGGAGGATATATTTTCTGACCCTCAAGGTAAATATGTTTTGGTTGTCTTTCTTCTGTGGGGTCAGAGATATATAGTTGTCAGTGTATATATACAACCCCCCCCCCCCCCCCTTTGTGGGGACTCTTTTATATAGCCTCAAAGAAAAGATCTCTCTGTATGGTCCAGCTAAGCTATTGATAATGGGAGATTTTAATGCTATACTTGATACTGCTTTGGATAGACTAACCCCTCCCAAATATTTTTCGGGAGAACTCACTAACTGGGCCAAGATGGTAGATTTGGTAGAAGCTTGGCGATGGAAAAATCTATCAATTAGAGCATACTCCTGTTTTTTTAACCTCTTATAAGCCCGCCTCTCGCATTGATTTAGCATTTGTTAACTTGGCAATATTAGCAGATATAGGGGATGTTAAGTATTCTCCGAGTGGGCTATCTGACAATGCCCCGCTTATGCTTACATTTCGCATGCACCGTTTTCAGGAGGCAGCACAATGGAGATTGGGAACTCACCAGATTTCACATCCAAATGTGGCTAAAAAAATGCAGTCTGCTTTAACTGAGTATTGGGAGTTTAATGCAGGGTTGTGTACTTCAGTAATAATATATGGGATGCTTTTAAGGCCTATACAATAGGAAAGTATATATCCACTCTAAAAGCGGTTAATAAGGCTCGCCAAATATTGAGTGATGCTCTGAAACTTATAGTGGAGGAAAAAACAAGTCAATATGCTGTGGATGCTTCAGAGTTAAGTTAGTATTCCACTCGTAAACGTGCGCTACATTTGCATATGGCGGAGGGTACAAGGATGGATTTATACCAAAATAAACAGAAGTTTTTTGAACAGGGAGATCAGAAGGTTTCTAGCCATGATGGCCAAACATGAACAACCTAGTAATCCGATATCGGAAATACGTACCTCTTCTGGGGATATGGTCTCTACACAGGCTAAGATTCTGAGACTTTTCGGCAATTTTACCAGACATTGTATAAATCTCTGTTGTGTCCTGATTTTTGGCTGGATCTTCCACTGGCCTGGTTAACAGATAATGAGAGGGAGATGCTAGTACATCCAATAACCTTGGAGGAGGTCCTCTCAGTCATCAGTTCCTTTCCAATGGGGAAGTCACCGGGGTCAGATGGTCTTCCTATTGAATTTTATAAGACTCATGGAGCCCCTGTACTTGCTTCACTTTACTCTGACTGTCTGAAGGAAGGAACCTTCCCCAAATCAATGAGTAATACCCATATAATTTTAATCCATAAGTACCCAAAAGACCCATCTTCCTGTGCTTCATATAGACCCATTGTCCTTTTGAATGTAATTTTTAAGATTTTGACAAAGCTAATTTGTAGGCGAATACAACCACTGCTGTCTAATATTATTGACTCAGATCAGACGATGTTCATATCTGGTAGGACTACAGATGTGAAATTGAGGAGATTATATACTAATATTCATGCCTCACATCTTAATACAGGCACTAGGGTTATTGGCTACCTGGAAATAGAGAAGACTTTTGACACTTTGGAGTGGCCCTTTTTGTGGGAGGTACTCCGCAGAATAGACGTTCCAATGGTGTTTATAAAATGGTTGCATGTTTTATATAGAAATTAAATAGCTGCAGTGAAAATGGGGGAAGGATTATCAGCTGCCTTCTCATTGTTTAGGGGAACTCGGCAGGGCTGCCATCTCTCTTTGTCCCTCTTTGCTATTGCTACTGAGCCTGTGGTGGAGACTTTACGCGGATTGGGTGTTTGGAGGAGAGGGTAGCCTTATACACAGATGAGCTTTTATTATTTTTAAATGATGCTGAATCTTCTCTTCAAGGGGCTTTGAATATATTGGACTAATTTTCAATACTCACAGGGTTGAAGGTAAATTGGAACAAGTCTATGCTATTTCCAATAGATATGGGGGCTGGCAGTATGGCTTTGAATGATATCGCATTGCAGTGGGTGGAGAATTTCAAATATTTAGGAGTTGTAATTTCCTGTCAAGCCTCAGAATGTATTTCCTTGAATTTGACTCTGATTCTCTTAAGCATGGAAGTCTCTACCATTGTCTTTATTCTGATGTATTAATATTTTAAAAATGAAAATTATACCAAAATTCATGTACTTATTTAGACACTCTCCCCGGTGGCTTCCTATGTCCTTTCTTGCAAAATTCAACCAACTTTTTTTTAGAACCCCAGGTATAAATTAACCACTCTGATGCGCCCTTGTGAGCAGGGAGGTCTAGCTTTCTCAGATCTATATAAATATTTTTTGCACACTCAACTGGTTACGGCCGCATGGTGGCTAAATCCTGATATATATATCTCCTCTGCCCAGTTAGAAGTGGCAGTAGTAGGCTCTATGGATGCTCTTAAGGCTATTTTATTTAGGGGCTGTAGGGCACCATATTGGTTGACTCCATGCTTACTAGTATGCAAACCTGGGAGGCTGGTCTTAGATGTGAGCATTATCCTAAGGATGCTTTTTCTCCAAATGCCCCTTTATGGTTTAATCCTACTCTTCCCCAATTTTTCAAAACATCAGAGCCTATTGCATGCACTAAATATAATATAAAAATACACTGTCAGGTGATTACTGATCGGAAATGATCTACTTTCTCTACACTTACTTCGACTTTTAATGCTCCAAACTCCAATCTATTTAGATATCTTCAGCTTTATCACACTTTCCATACACAATTTCCACAGGACAGCGTAACGATTAAACAATCTACTTTAGAACTAGTGCTCAGGTCAGAGAGTTTGGATAGGCCTACGTCAAGATTGTACGCTCATATTAATTTCTATCTTGCCATTAGAAGTTCTTAGACCAAGGTGAGTCCGAGATATACCAAATTTAGATATGGAGAATTGGAGAGGTGTGTAGGATTTCCCTTTGCGATCTTTGAGAGATCGTATGATCCAATATAAATTAATACAGAGATCATATATTATGGCACACAGACTTAAAAAGATAAATCCTATGTGCTCTTCAGAATGTTGGCAATGTGGAGAGACTCAGGAGGATTTTACACATATCTTCTGGAGTTGTCTATATATAGCTATTTTTTGGATGGAAGTGGTGGATTTATTGAATTCTATCACTTCTGCTCCCTTACCAATTTCAATGTCTTTTGTTTATTGGGCTTGGTAGAGACTATTCTTCCCACAGTGTCTGAGTGAGTGTTTGCTAATACAACATCTTGGTCACCTACACTCTCATATTGGAAACAATTAGTAAGTAATAACCTTCCATTATATAGAGATACCTATATGAACAGGGGATGCCCTAGTAAGTGTGATAAGGTGTGGGCTAAGTGGCTGGATACATCGTTTACAGCATCGAATGCCAATGGGGCCACTATATGTTTCCATATGAGTATAGGTTTGGAGTCACTGGGAAGAGAAGGAACAAATGCCTGCCCTCCTTTATTTTTTTTCCTCCTATAGATTAATAATTGCTATATTGGATTTTAAACTTGTTCTTATTCATATTCCTGGCTCAATGTGTATGATGTTTTGTTGTGTTTTGTTTGTTTTTTAATAAAATTAATAAAAAAGATTTGTGGAAAAAAACAAAAAACACACAGCTCCACGGAACACAACGAGCCAGCACCAGGGGCATCGGGAGGTGGTGGCTAGGGGGGCTGAAGCCCTGAATGTGACCCCTAAAGCCCTGAGTCTCAGCTCTGCAGGCTCTCCATTGTTAGCCCTGAGTGCCGTGGCTAGCGCCGGGACCAATCTGATCCCGAGCACCGCTGAGTGTGGCAGAGTGTGGCCGAGTGTAATAGCAGGTCCCGCCTTCTGGAGCCTGCAACATCTATGATGGGCGTCCCATTGGTCCAATGCCGGGACTTCCATCATAGGTGCTGCAGGCTCAAGAAGGCAGGAATTACAAAGTGGCCACCGCGCCACATCCCTGCTCGGGTGGGCCGCTCTCCTCTCCTCTTCCTCTGAGGACTGGCTACCTGGCTGCTGTGACACCACACACCACGGCTGAGGTAGGTCAGGCAGTGTATGTGGGTCAGGCAGGTCAGTGTAGGTAGCATTCACTCTGCAAGGCAGCAAGTCTAGCAAGGTAGGAATAACAGCCGGTGGCCAAGGGTCCTATGGAGACCAAGAGAATGGTCAAGCCAGAGAGAAAGGGCTCCCCTTTCAAGTCAGTGTTAGCTCTGAGGCTCTCTGGTGCTAATGTCTAGGCTAAAATCTGAACTCAGAAGGCAGTCGATTTCCATCATGAGTTTTTAGAATATGGTTGGTCACTACCACTGTATCGATGCTGGCACTTTCTTATCTCTGCACTGTGCTGCTCTGAGTATCTGGTAGATGGGGGTACAGTTTGCTTCCTCCCCTCACCACAAAGTCCTATCGAGTGGTGGGAGACATGAAAACCATCTGGGATATATCTGGATGTGCCTGAGCTGTGCAGCTTCCACCCTTTAAAAGGGCCACTGACAAGAGTTAATCAAGTCAATGTGAATGCAGAACAGCTTGAAGCATATTGAGACAGCTTATAACAATGTCAAAAGGAAGTTAACTTCAGGTTGAATGCACTTGTGATAACATTCTGAACGATCTTTGAAGAGTTTTAAACTTATATTAAATTCAAGCAGAATGTTCCTAAAAGCGAATCATCACACGGGTCCTTAAATGTTTGCCAACCCATCCTACATTTAATGTATTAATGTATTAATGGAACCATGTTTTCACCTGTACAGTCCGGGATTCACCCATATAGTCCGGGATTTGAATCATGTGCCCAATTTTGAGCCCCCCATGAAAACCAGGCACGTTATTCAGATTGTGGCACATAGCTGTAGAGAGAATTAGGTTCTCCTCCCTCCAGCCTTCAGGTGGCATTAGAGAGTGACACTGACTGAAAAGTCTCAGCAGCACTGCCAAGGAACGGACATGGAGTGTGTGGAGTAAGGATGGACTCAGGCGTGTTCGCACACTCCATGTGCAGAGCCCGCCAGGAAGTTGGCACGGCACTGCACTAATCACAGGCAGTAAGACAATTTCCTGATGTGTGGCACAGAGATTGGGAAATGTCTCACGGCCAGCCACCCCTATTCTGGGTCCCCTGTGAACACACCCGAGCCCATCCCTGGTGTGGAGCTTGGAAAGAGAAATGAGGAACTTCTTTGGAGTTAGTGATCAGTGAGTACAGGGGGAAAGGGGAGCTCTGGTGTCATATCTGATGTAAGAGGGGGTCCTGGAGTCACATCTGATGTAAGGGGGGGGGGGCTCTGGTGTCACATCTGATGTAAGGGGAGCTCTGAAGTCATATCTGATGTAAGGGGGGACTCTGGTGTCACATCTGATGTAAGGGGGGACTTTGGTGTCATATCTGATGTAAGGGGGGTCTCTGGTGTCATATCTGATGTAAGGGGGGGGGTTATGTTGTCATATCTGATGTAAGGGGGGCTCTGGAGTCATATCTGATGTAAGGGGGGGGGGTTCTGGTGTCATATCTGATGTAAGGGGGTGGCTGTGGTGCTTTTGTTTATAGTGCAAAAAATAAAAACCGCAGAGGTGATCAAATACCCCCAAAAGAATTTGTGGGGAAAAAAGGACATCAATTTTGTTTGGGTAAAATGCTGCATGACCACGCAATTGTCAGTTGAACGACGCAGTGCCGTACCACAAAAAAGGAAGGAAGGGGTAAATTCTTCTGGAGCTGAAGTGCTTAAAGTGTTCGGGTTTGACTTGATGAAAAGGTGGCAACCCTAGCCTCAGCCTCAAATCACATGCTTTTAAAAAATGTAAGGACCTAATAGGCACCCATCCCGCACAGTGCAAAGGACTGGTTTAAATTATAAGTCTGCTTCTGTGTGGTATACTACCAGCTGACCAAGATGTTGAAGACCCTTTTCTGTTTTGCAGTAATTATCTTTCAGAAATTTCCAAAGTCTGCCCATGTGGATGTTTTCTTGGCTCTCAATCTTCAACTTCCTCCCCACAATATGGAAACTTAGGGGGGGTTGGGGTGGTGCCCCTGCACCATGGACCGACCGCCACTGTATGCTTGTGTTCTTTCTATAAGTTAACCCTTTCATGACTAAGCCTATTTTTGGAATTTGGTGTTTACAAGTTAAAATCCATATTTTTTGCTAGAAAATTACTTGGAACCCCCAAACATTATATATATTTTTTTAGCAGAGGCTCTAGAGAATAAAACGGCGATTGTTGCAATATTTTATGTCACACGGTATTTGCGCAGTGGTGTTTTAAACGCAACTTTTTGGGAAAAGGGACACTTTCATGAATAAAAAAAAAACAAAATAGTAAAATTAGCCCAATTTTTTTGCGAAATGTGAAAGATAATGTTACGCCGAGTAAATAGATACCAAACATGTCACACTTTATAATTGCGCGCACTTGTAGATTGACGACAAAGTACGGTACCTAAAAATCTCAATAGGCGACGCTTTAAACATTTTTTACGGTTACCAGGTTAGCGTTACAGAGGAGGTCTACTGCTAGAATTATTGCTCTCGCTCTGACGATCGCGGCGATACCTCACATGTGTGACTTGAACACCGTTTACGTACGCGGGCGCGACTTCCGCATGCGTTTTCTTTGCTTCGCGAGCTCGCGGGGACGGCGGGCGCTTTGAAAATTTTTTTTTTATTTTTTTATTTATTTTATTTATTTTTAAATGACTAAATTGTTTAAAAAAAAAATAAAAAATTTGATCACTTTTATTGCTGTCACAAGGAATGTAAACATCCCTTGTGACAGTAATAGGTGGTGACAGGTACTCTTTATGGAGGGATCGGGGGTCTAAAAGACCCCCCACCCCTCCTTTACACTTCAGTGTATTCAGATCGCCGAAAACGGCGATTCTGAATACCGGATATTTTTTTTAAACCGGCGCCATTGGCAGCCGAGTAAACGGGAAGTGACGTCGCTTCGGTGTTTACGATGAGGAGACTGGAACGAAGCCGATTACGGCTTCGTTCCAGTTCCTCCCCAGCAGCCAGAGCCGACGGATCTTTAATCGGTGCTCCCGATCGAGCGGGAGCACCGGTAACAGCGGCGAGAGGCGGCGGGAGGGGGGGGCGTCCCCTCCCGCTCCTCCGGCATAACAGCCGAGCGGCTTTTAGCCGCATCGGTTGTTATGCCTGGATAGCCAATCGCCTGCTGTAAAAATCGGTACCGGGATGATGCCTGCAGGTGCGGGCATCATCCCGGTATAACCCCCGGAAGCCGAGTACGCAGATGTGCGTACGCTCGGCGGGAAAGGGTTAAAAAGTTATATAGTTTGTTTATGCAATTTTCCATGGACTTAAAGTGTAATCATGTTGTTTTATTGATGGGAATCCTCCAGTACATTAGTTCTCAGAAGTCTTCATAACAGGGAGAACGTGGCAACATAAGTGGAGAGGATGCGCCGGGTTGTGACGTCAGAAAACAGTGACCCAAGTGGAGCAGAATGAGCAGATCCTTGTGAAAATTATTGAGGTACAAACACCAGCCGTGAGGGACAGTACTAACCTGCCAGGAGTAGTACAGTTGCTGGATTTTTTGCCATTTTGCTGTTCTGCTGTTTGCCTTACAGCAGTAAGGTAAGGGGCCACTCCACCTGGTGTGCCGTGAGCACTGAAGAGGCACAAGAGCTAAACTCACTGGTTTTGGCACTTTCTATTTGGAGAAGCACTAAATGAGTCACTGGTCACTTTACTCATTGATGTTCACAAAGAAACTCAATCCCCCTGTTTTTTGCTTACTTGCCTATTTGCACTGTGTAATTTACGTTTGTATTATTAATGATTTACTTTTTTATTTCTTGTACTTGATTTTATTTATTTATGAGAAACCTGGTTGCACTCCACTATTGCACTATTGGAGTTTTTGGTTTTTATGTATGCGATCATGGACTAATGGGTCTATGAATATTTAAGCACCAGACACTTTACTATTCATTGGATTTCTGCTGTTATGTTAAAGCACTGGACACTTTATTCACTTATTGGATTGTTTGTTGTTTCTGTATAATTTGTCTGGGGTATTTACACTTCTGGATCATACCCCCTTGGACTATTATTTAACTGTTTGGTCCAGGGAGAATTTGCTATATCTATATAATATTAGTTGTTGTTACTTTGTTATTTAGTTTATATTAATTATAATAGACACCTATGCACCAGGCACCTTAGCTTAGTTTAATCTTTGAAGGTAGCGCAACACCATTTATTTGATTTTTACAAACAATTTTTGGTGGTAGGGCTTATACCTCTGTCGTTGGTTTGCTGCAACCTACCCTTAGTGATAGTCTATGTTTTTTTATGATAGTGCGTGGATACTCCAATTTATTATAAGTGGAGAGGAAATAAGGTCTTGGTTATGTGGATTCTATTTAAGTTGAAATATTTTTTGAAAAAAATAGGAGTAATAACTTAATTTGAAACAATTGTGGTAAATTAAGCAATGGACACATTTTTTTATAGTAAAGTATACATTTAGGAGGTTTCTTATTTTATTTACAGAGACAGGAGAGCAGCGTCATCTAAGTGCAGCATTATTAAGACATTTTATTCCATAAAAGACAATTGGTAACTCACAAGATGCATGAGATGTCAGCGCATGTGGGATTAATATTGTGGTTCATCTGCTCGTGGGAAAGACGATCTTCTCACTGGTATATAGGCAGCTGAAGGGCCCGCTCTCTCCCCAACCGGAAGTGATGTACGCCGCTGTCTGTAAATCGTCCTGCAGGTCTGGAAGTGCTAGGAACCACCAGCATCCCTGGACCCATAAGCTGCCCCTTCACCAGTGAGACGATTATCTTTCCCATGAGCGGATGAACCACATTATTAATTCAGTATGCGCTGATATCTCATACATCTTGTGAGTTACCAATTGTATTTTATGGAATAAAATGCTGCACTTAGATGGCGCTGCTCTCCTTCTGTCTTGGCCTTCCACAGAGTTACTTTTAGCCGGTCACGAATCTTATCTAAGAACACTTCAACTGTCCTTGTGCCACAAATGTACCCCTCCACATGACCTCGATGTGAAAGAGACTTTCTCTTATTTTCAATACAGCACTTTGTATATTTTGAGCAGGCCAAGAAATCATGATTAAATACTGCTGGTGACAAATTTTATTCTCAAATTTCCAAAAAGTCACCAATGTAACTATTCATATGACGTACCTAGCCGATTTCTACAGAAATGGAAAATCACACAAGTAGACAGGGCTACTCCATTCATCTCCACTTGATTCTGGGTCAGTGGCGGCTGCGCCATAAGGGGCACAGCCCCCCTATCAATGCGTCCGGCCCCCTAATCTACATGCAGGGCAACGGACGCGTGGATTTCAATGGGGTTTTTTTTTAAGCACGTAATTTGAGCCTGAAGGCTCTAATAGGCTTCAAAAATAGATGTGCACCCCAAGCACACCCACTTTGTGACATTAGTGAATTAAGCATTTACCAACCGGCCCATAGCCAAATGATAGCTACAGGGCGGTTGGATAACTCTCTACAGGGCGTACAGTGACGTCCTCCCAGAATTCTGCTCTCGCGCGCCCCCTGGGGCACGGACCCGAGACCTGGCGCATCACGATTCATGGTAAACAGCCACTGATCGCGGCCGTTTACCATGTGATCTCTCTGTCAAATGATGGAGCGATCACTTGTAAACAAATAGGCGTCATGTCAATACACCAGTTCCTCCCTCCCCTCTCTCTACCGATCTGTACCAGTGGAGGGGAGATATCAGTGGCAGCAGCGCTGTGGGCTGGATTTGTAGTGCCCACAGCACTGCTCTGTGACAAATACAGTCACATCCACCGATCCATCCATCCATGCTCAGCCATCCCTCCATACTCTGCAATGCTGTGCCATACACAGCCATACCCTGCAATACCCTGCCTATACTCTGCCATACCCTGCCAATACTCTGCAATGCCCTGCCAATACCCTGCAATACCATGCAATTACCCTGCCAATACTCTGCAATACCCTGTCAATACTCTGCAATACCATGCAATACCCTGCGATACTCTGCTAATACTCTGCCAATACCCTGTCAATACTCTGCAATACACTGCAATATTCTGCAATACCCTGCCAATACTGTGCAATACCCTGCCAATACTCTGCCATACCCTGCCCATACCCTGACAATACTCTGCAATACCCTGCCAATACTCTGCAATACCCAGCCGTACTCTGCAATACCCAGCCGTACTCTACAATACCCAGCCGTACTCTGCCATACCCAGCCATACTCTGCCATACCCAGGCAAACTCTGCAATACTTGGTGATACCCAGCCACATTCTGACATACCCAGCCATACTCTGCCATACCCAGCCAAACTCTGCAATATTCGGTAATACTCAGCCAGACTCTGTCATACCCAGCCATACTCTGCCATACTCTGAAATACTCAGTAATACCCAGCCATACTCAGTGATACCCAGCCTTACTTGGTGATACCCAGCCATACTCTGCAATACTGTGTGATACCCGGACATACTCGGCAATACACAGCCATACTCTGCGATACCCAGCCGTACCCAGCCATACTCAGCCATACCCAGCCATGCTCGGCAATGCTCAGCTGTACTCAGCCTCTTTATGTGGCCAGGCTGTGGAAGTCTCACAAATGTGGTATCGCTGTACTCAGGAGGAGTAGGAGAATCTATTTCGGGGTGACATTTTTGGTATGTACATGCTATGTGTTAGAAATATTGTATAAATGGACAACTTTGTATTAAAAAAAAAATGCATGTTAACCACTTCCATATGACGTCCTTGACTTTGTGCGGGGATATCTGAATGATGCCTGCAGCTGTAGGCATCATTCAGATATCAGCTTTTTCAGCCAGCGATTCCCCACACCATAAGAATGATCATAGCAGCTGTTCCACTGCTTGACGTCCCCGCCCTCCCGTTGCCCTCCGATGCTGCATCGACTGCCATTGTGTTCTCTAGGGCATCCTTTCTCAACATTTTCAATACAGAGGAACCCTTGAAAAAGTTCTCCAGTCTCGGGGAACCCCTACTAAAAGTTAGAAATCTACAACTCATGATACATTAGTGTGTTGGTCAGTGGGAAGAATGGTCCTTACACTTGTGGTCATTGGGAAGAACTACCTCCTTACAGATATCTACATAGATCAATGGTGTCAGTGGGAACTTATCTGAGAGGCAGAAATGGCCCAATGCTGAAGGAACCCCTAGCAACCTCTGGAGGAACCCTAGTTGAGAATCACTGCTCTAGGGTCTTTGCTAAAAAAACATATATAATATTTTGGGGTTCTATGTAATTTTCTAGCAAATAAATGATGATTTTTACATGTAGGACAGAAATGTCAGAATTGGCCTGGGTGCTCCAGAATGCCTGATGGTGCTCCCTGCATGTTGGCCTGTATGTGGCCACGCTGTGTAAAAGTCTCACACATGTGGTATCGCCATACTCGGGAGTAGGGATGAGCTTTGTGTTCGAGTCGAACATACGTTCGACTCGAACATCGGCTGTTCGCCCGTTCGGCGAATTCCGAACGCTATGGGTCGTTTGCGCCAAATTCGTGTGGCGCTCACGGCCCACAATGCACTGCGATGGCACAGTGCATTGCTGGCTCATGATTGGCCAAGCATGCACTGTGACCCCCACATGCTTGGCCAATCACAGCGCCGGCAGCGAGGAGAGCCATGATTGGCCACAGGCAGGATGCCTGTGGCCAATCATAGCTCAGGCTGTGTAGTACATGCCCCACACTATATAAGGCCGCCAGCGCGGCAGCCTTGTGTAGTGTGTTGGCATCTGTAGCAGTTAGTGGGTGTTCTGTGTACCTTCAACACAGTATACACCGATCGTTATCGGCCGATTTTTCGTTCTTGCTCTTCTGTAGTGGTTGTTGTCTGCGTGCCCTGACCGCAGTACACACCCCTATATTCACCTATATATCTAGCGATATATCTATCTTTTATAATAGAGCTTGCAGTCAGTGTTAGGAGATTGTGCGTGCTGTCTGCGTGCTCTGAACGCAGTATACACCGCTATATCCACCTATATAGCTAAATATCTTGCTCCTTTTAAATAGAGCTTTCAGTCAGTGTTAGGAGATTGTGCGTGCTGTCTGCGTGCTCTGAACGCAGTATACACCGCTATATCCACCTATATAGCTAAATATCTTGCTAGTTTTAAATAGAGCTTTCAGTCAGTGTTAGGAGAATGTGCATGCTGTCTGCGTGCTCTGAACGCAGTATACAACGCTATATCCACCTTTATAGCTAACTATCTTGCTTGTTTAAATAGAGCTTGCAGTCAGCGGTAGGAGATTGTGCATGCTGTCTGCCTGCTCTGAAAAAGACGGACGGAAAAACAAATTTTACAGGGGTGATAACCCTTCCCTATGTTTTCCAAAAAGCTTAAAAATAGTTTTTTTGACTGGAGCTACACTTTAAAAATGTACCAGTTGAAAATTACAAACAGATTCTACTTAACACAACAAACCTACACAGTCCCTGTCTTGTTTGCACCGCCTGTATACTGCTGTTCTGAGTATATAGGGCCTGGGGGCCACACGTATTGCCTTTTTTTAATATGGGTACGGGGTTCCCCTTAATATGCGTACAAGACCCAAAGGGGCTGGTAATGGGCAGGGAGGGCTACCCATGCCATTTTTCTCAATGATTTTCAACCATATTGCAGGAACAAGATATAACATTAAAACCGCAAGCAGTTTTAAATGACGTTATTTCCGTTAAATGTCATTTTGTGCAGGGACTGCTCTAAACACGGGAAACACGTGGCACTTCACAGGCATACTACAGACACCCCCCAGGCACGATATTTAAAGGAATATTTCACTTTTTTTTTCCACTTTAATCGTCATTAAAATCAGTGCTCCCGCCAAAACAGCCGTTTTTAAACTTTTTTTTGCATTGACCCATGTCCCCTGGGGCAGGAGCCAGGTCCCCAAACCCTTTTTAGGACAGTATCTTGCATATTAGCCGTTAAAATTAGCACTTTTAATTTCGAACGTTCGAGTCCCATAGACTTCAATGGGGTTCTAACGTTCGTACGAATTTGGGGTCCGTTCGAAAGTTCTGGTGCAAACCAAACCAGGGGGGGTGTTCGGCTCATCCCTACTCGGGAGTAATAGCAGAATGTGTTTTGGGGTATAATTTGTGGTATGCATATGCTGTGTGTGAGAAATAACCTGCTAATATGACAATTTTGTGGGAAAAAAAAAAGAAAGAAAAATCTTGATTTTGCAAAGAATTGTGGGAAAAAATTACAACTTCAAAAACCTCCCTATGCATCTTTCTAAATACCTTGGAATGTCTTCTTTCCAAAAAGAGGTCATTTGGGGGTTATTTGTGCTTTTCTGGCATGTTAGGATCACAAGAAATGAGTACTTCAGGTGTGATCAATTTTCAGATATTGGCACAATAGCTTTCACACAGACCAAATAATATACACCAATTTGTACTTATTTTTACCAAAGATATGTAGTAGTATAAATTTTGGCCAAAATGTATGAAGAAAAATTACTAATTTGCTAAATTTTATAACAGAAACAAAGAAAAATCCATTTTTTTTTACAGAATTTTCGGTCTTTTTTCTTTTATAGCGCAAAAAAAAAAAAAACAGTGATTAAATACCACCAAAAGAAAGCTCTATTTGTGTGAAAAAAAGGACAAACATTTCACATAGGTACAGTGTTGCATGACTGAGTAATTGTCATTCAAAATGTGAGAGCACTGAAAGCTGAAAATTGGTCTGGTTAGGAAGGGGGTTTAAGTGCCCAGTGGTCAAGTGGTTAATATTTGCTATTGTCTTCCTCATTCTCCTCCATGCCAAACAGGAAGCCCCTATTGGTCAGGGAGTCTTAGGACTCCCTTGCCAATCATGTCTCAGGACACACTTCCTGTTCCTGTGCGGCCAGGAGGAGAATGTCTCTCTGTGTGCTCATCGAAGAATTGGTCAGAGTGGCCCCAGCTCTTCCCTCCCCCTGCCTCCATAAGGTAAGGCATTATTTTCATGGCACATTCAGAGTGGGGGGGTGAGACGACGTGGTAGGGGATCGCCACCGCCTGTCTCCTGCACGCGCACGGGGGGGGGGATTGTCACCATCCATCTCCTACGAGGGGTGGTGGTGTTAGTTTGTGCCGCCCCCCCAAAGTTTTGGGCACCAGCCACCACTATTCTGGGTCCCTTGCTGAATGACCGGCCTGATGCATTGAGAACACAGGAGGTCAGCCACCCAACATGGATGCCTTTCAGGGAATACTTTGCATTTAGCCCCTGTTCACATTGGAGCTTTAAAATCGTTCAACGTCATCTGAAATCGCATGATTTCAAAGCCGCATCTCAGTGTGACTTCTGGTGCGACTTTGAAGACATCTGTGCAGCTGCATGTGCAAATGCCTTTTCAGGCTGCACCTGAAATCGCCAAGAGTAGTGCATATACTACTTTTTCAAATCAATACAGCAAAGTCTGCGTGGTACTGATTTAAACCTTGTGATTGCCAGCAATAGAATGTGACTTGTCATGGAATTGAACTGTCAAATCGCATGACAAGTCATTCCAATGTGAACGGGGGCTAACTGAATGAATGCAAAGTGTAGGATAAAATGGAGAGTGTGACATCACTACTCCGTCGCTTCACCTCATCGAATCAGAAAACACTTTGCATTCATTCAGAAAATGTGACCAGAGGTTTAGGAATCTTAAAAGGAGCTTTCATATAGTTTCTTACTTAACACATATAATAATACCAGTAATAATAATAACAAATCTGTGTAATATATTTTCTGTGTTAAAGTATATTAATTAAAAAGACAAAACAACAAACAAGTAAAAACATGAAAGTAACAAAAAATTCTTTTAGATAAAAATATTACAATAAATGTGTACTTGCTGAGGTTATGCTATAGTTTTCTTTTTAACCACTTCAGCCCGGAAGATTTTATCCCCTTCCTGGTCCCCTTCCTGACCAGAGCAGTTTTTACAATTTGGCACTGTGTCACTTTAACTGACAATTGTGTGGTCATGCAAGGCTGTACCCAAAGGAAATTTGTGTCCTTTTTTTCCCACAAACAGAGCTTTCTTTTGGTGGTATTTGGTCACCTCTGCAGTTTTTCTTTTTTGCGCTATAAACAAAAAAGAGCGACAATTTTGAAAAAAAAAACAATATTTTTTAACTTTTTGCCATATTAGATATACCCCAAATGAAAAAAAATAAAAATAAACAGTTTAGGCCAATATGTATTCTTCTAGATATTTAAAAAAAAAAAAAAAAAAAATGCAATAAGCGAATATGGATTGGTTTGCGCAAAAGTTATAGGGTCTACAAACTATGGGAAAGATTTGTCGTTTTTATGGCATTTTTATTATTTTTTACTAGTAATGGCGGTGATCTGCAATTTTTTGCGGTATTGCGGCATTGCGGTGGACAAATCGGACACTTTTGACACATTTTTGGGACCATTGACATCTATAGAGCGATCAGTGCTATAAATATACACTGATTACTGTATAAATGTCACTGGTAGGGTAGGGGTTAACACTAGGGGGAGATCAAGGGGTGATCAAGGGGTTACCTGTGCCCTCACTGTGTTCTAGTTGTGTGGGGATTGGACTAACTAGGAGAGATGACAGATCGTTGTTCCTACACACACAAATACCTGTGCTGGCTCTCATACACGCAATCCCACCCACTGGCCATGCGCATTGAGTCCCCCGCTGTGTAGTGGGTGTGCGTGCGTGCCCCCGGTGGTGGCTCACCTGGGCAAATCCATATATATATATATATATGTGTATATGTATATGTATGTATATATATATATATATATATATATATATATATAATGTGGCGGTGGGCTCCTGAAGAGCACACACTATGTTTTTCAAAGTTAAAGCTTTACCCAAACTATAGTTTGGTTTGGGCCTATTTGACTAAATTTGGATCTGTGTCAGTCTGACTGGACCGTGAGATGTTCAGCCTGGCCACAGGGGGGCACTGTCTCTGGTATCAGGTGTGGAACTATGGTCTGGTGAGGCGCTTGAATTATTCCCTCTCGGAGTCAGGTCAGTGGGAGTGGCCCTTCCGCTATGCCCTCTGGGAGAGGGTATTTAAGACACGGACGTCACATGGTTCTGGGTTCCGGTCCAGTATGCTGTGCTGAGTATATGGTCCTGGTCCTCCTGACCAGCCCCCAGGAGGGCTGTGGCCTGTGGTGAGGTTCCAACCGACTTTGATGCCTTGGGCTGGCTAGCCCAGGGCAAGGGAACTGAGGAAGGTTTCTGAGGTGGATGGGTGCTGTCTCTGGTCCGGGAGAGACCCAGTATACTTTGAGCATTCCAGGGGAAGATTCTTTAGAAGAATACCACGCGTTGAGGTTGGTTTCTTAACAAGAGCCTGGAAGGGCTTAAGTAACCGAGAGAATCCAGTCTTGGGGATATCGCCAAGTGGGTCGAAAGATACAAGTATCCTACAAGTGTTCTACACCTTCGTTTCCCTACGTGTTCTGCAACAACGTCGGTGATAAAGACTTTGTTCCTGAGTAAGCACCTTGTTGGCTGCTAGGCCTTGTGAGAGAGGGACTGTCCAACCTGAGTGCTTATCCAGCTGCAAATTGCTATTCTCTGGAAGTAGTCAAAGTAAGCAAGTTCCTTAAGGTTTATAGACTTTGACATTGAGAGTACCTGACCTTTCCTTTCCAACCCTCTGATCTCAAGTTAAAAGACTATTTACTGGTTGACGTTCCATTCAACTGGATCTATTGTCAGTCTCAAGTTACTGGGCCATCTACCATGGGACATCCCCCTAGACTTGTCACAAGGAGAACAGAAGGTAACGGTAAGCCCAAAAATAACCAGCAGCTCCTTAGGGGGTTAATGCTATATATATATATATATATATATATATATATATATATATATAATATCGGATTTCACCCAGGAGAGCCATTCTGCCGCAGTATATCTGCATTAGCGGTTGGTAACTGGTTAAAGGAATTCCACTAACTTTATTTTTCTTCCTTGCTTTAGTACACCTTATTGGTAGGGGACAATAGGGTTAATATTCCCTTTTCATTTTCATGCATCTCTTTTATTGCGCCACTAAACATTCTTCTATGATTTTTGGGGAAAGTGAAAGGTTAATATGATTTCCTTACCCACTGGTTAATTAGCTTATTCACTTCTGAGAAAGATCAAGAATTTGGGACTAAAGAAGGTTTTAACATCACTGCTAAATGCAAACGCAATTAGGCCAGTGAGGATGTTAGATAGAGATCCCCTTTCATGTATGAATATAAAAGGATATGCATGGTTTTGTCTGAAATGACAACCAGAGCAGGTTTATTAATGGGTATCTAATAGAAAAAGAGAATTTTATGATTCTCATTAATTACAAAAGTGCCATGTGCTCCTGGCAGAGCATTAATCCCTCCCTGTAGATTAGGAGACTTCCACAAAGGACTTCAAAGGGTTTTCTAGCCTATCCCCAGGGAGTTGCTGGCTCCAAAAACCACAAAGTGTAACTATGCTAAACTATAAGAGGGGGGTCTTTGTGACCATGCCCTACAGAGAATGCTAGGAGAAGCAGCTATAAGGCAAGTGTGTAGCCTGACTAAACAATTTAAGTGTCAATCCAAACAAGAGCCAGAGGAACCTGTAGGTTAAAAGGTTAGTTGGCCAGTGTCCCATCCTGTATCCCAACCAAAGCTCTGGTATGTAAATTGAATTCCATTGGGAAACTCACGCTTGTCATGTTCACATATGACTCTAGTAAACTTGAGGTCACTCACACCTTGGCTTTTGCATTGATTTTCTGATATCTATCTATCTATCTCTCTATCTCTCTATCTCTCTATCTCTCTATCTCTCTATCTCTCTATCTCTCTATCTCTCTATCTCTCTATCTCTCTATCTCTCTATCTCTCTATCTCTCTATCTCTCTATCTCTCTATCTCTCTATCTCTCTATCTCTCTATCTCTCTATATATATATATATATATATATATATATATATATATATATAATCTATATCATGACATGGAGTGGGACTTTACATGTGCCTCCGTGGAGTGTAAATAGTGATTTACGACACAATTTTTAAAAAGAAACGTAGAGATACTTTACCATCCTTGGATGGAATTATTTAAAACATGTTACAATCTGAAAGAGAGTACAGTTTACTGTTTCGTTGTTCCAGGTTGTGTGAGTCCTGGTATAGAATGTCAGGAGTGTGGCCTATGCGTTTCGCAGGAACCCCGCTTCATCAGGGCCTTTTAGAACAGTCATAGACCGCATGTAAATACTAAGAATATCCTAGAGATACAAAAATTGCAAAATTAGCTATATCATAAGATAATATCAGATAAAATATTGAGAATACATATGTAAAATATAGAAACTCCTACACCATTGTAGGACATTTATATTTACCCTTTGGTAAAAATGCAAGTGTAACAATATAAAAATATAAAAAAATTGTATTTATTTTTTGACAAAGATACAGTTACAAGTCATACTTATTTGTGTTCAGCGGTGTCCTTCAAACACAAGAGTATTCCATAGAAGAAGAGGGGGAGAAAGATGGCTACTCCAGTTATGCATACAAAGGTTGATTTTGTTAATACTAAATGTATTTATTTATAGCTTACCTTCAGGTAATATGGACGGTGCGTCAGTCTAGGAGGGACAATAAGCCTTGGGAGCCCGTGGGGATACCCTGCCAAGTCCCACTAGAGGAAACTCCGGGTGGACCCCTCTGTTAAAAGAGTAATACTGTGAGCATTTGTTAAAATAAGTGCCAGTGAGAAGTGGCATGGTGTAACAGGGGAGGAAAAGAAAGATGTAGGGGGAAGCAGAGAGGGGTATCAAGAGAAGTGGGGAGCGGGAGAAAAGGCGAAAGGAGCAAGAAGGGGGAGGGAAGCAAAAGAGTAAAGGAATGGATGGGGGGAGAAAGGAGGGGAAGGATAGAGAAGGATTGAAGGGAGTGAGGAGAGGGGGAAGGAAGATGGAGAAGAAGGGAAAGGGGGGAGAAAAGGGGAAAGTGGGAAGAGGAAACGGAAGGGGATAAGGGAAGAGGAAAGAGAAAAAGGATGATAAAAAAAGGGATAGGGATAGGAAGGGAAGAGAGGGGCAGGGGCAGAAAGACATAGGGGAGCAGGGGGAAGGAAAAAAAAGGAAAAGGGGAAAAAGAGTGAGTGTAAAAGCACACACCTGACCAGTCAGTATGCTGGTGGATCTCAAAGACCCAGGACTGGAGATTTTTTAATCCCACCCGGATCGCTACATATTCCCTAGGCTCCAGGTCCCAAAGTGGACTTATTTTGGAGGAAACTGAAAAGCCAGTTTCCTCCCAAATAAACTGGAGCCCCTCAATCTGTCTGGTTGAGAATCCTGTGTTCATACACTGGTGGAGTACCACACTATCACATACCCCCCCCCTGTTTCGACCCAGAGGGCAGAACACACAAGTTTCTTTTAACACCTCTGTGCTAGCTACCATTTACAGAAGTCCAATCCTGTCCGACTTCACTTTTCCTAAAGGGGAACTGTCAGGAAATGTTCCATCTGCTGATAATATCTGTCTTTTGGCATGCAGTACTGAGGTCCACCAGCAGGTGTCTCCTGTCAGTTTTGAGCTGTCTGGAGAGCTTTTCCCTGCTGATGTTATATCATCTTTGGGCTGCAGTACTGGCGTCCACCAACGGATGGATCATAGCAGTATGGAGCAGGCAGCACCTCCTGCAATCAGGTGTCACTTGAGGCCAATCACAGGCCTATAAATAGCTGGCAAGCACTCATATGTTTGCCTTGGTATTTTCCTTGTGCCCTGACCTGCTGCTTGTGATCCTGAGCCTGATTCTGAACCTGTTCCTGCACCCTGAACCTGTGACCCATGGTTCTGATCCTGTTTCCCTGTCCTGGTCCCTCCCCTGTCCCACCTGTTACCATCATCCCTGTCCTGCAGTCTGATCCGTGCATCCTCTCCCTGTCCTGTGTTCCTTACCCCATCTGCTGATCTCCCCTTGTATGACCTTGGCCTGGCTTGTATCTCTGATTCTGGACTGCCCTTGTTTATCTACTGATCCTCTGTGCATGACCCTGGCCTGCCTATCGTTTACGATCCTGGTATTTCCCATTTATTGTACATATCTGTCTGTTGTTATTTGGAGGTCTCTGTTGGTTGATTTATTGCACTGTGTGGTTGTATTTATATTATTCACTTTCCTCAATAAATCATTATATTTCACTTATACACGTTTGGGTTTCCTCTGTTGCAGTCCACACAGTTCTGGTCTTATCTGATACTTAACAGGAACTCTACCCAATGCCTCCTTTGGTGTCTCCCTCTAAGCCTCACTGTCACTCTGCTATGAGCTTTGATGCGACCTTCCCAACTCTGCTTCTGAGTGCATTTCCATAAGCACTTCCTCTCCTGAAATTTTAACGGGTTACCCCTGGTCTTTCTACCAACCCTTCTGCCTCTACGCTTCAGGTTCCCAGGTTTCCCAACACCTCTCTCAGCATTTGTTAGGGCAGTGCCTGCAGAGGGCACACACCAGAGAGTGGCAATCACCCACAAGAGCCTCACATGATGCCACCTCCTCTGGTGTCACCCACTCAGCAGGCAGCTGTCCTACCACCTGACTTTTTTAATTCCACCTGGATTTCTATACAAAACCGAAACAGGCGAGCTCTCGTCTGATCTGCATACCAACCTTACTGCACTTTCTACCCATTTCCCTGTCTCAGGGACCTTATCAGGTTTGTCACATAAACCAATTATTGGACTGGTGACCTCAGTCTCTTTAACCATCTCTGTCTGAGCCCCGGTCATAGTTTCTGCCATTTTCTGGTCTACTCTTGCCCCTTCCATCTCACGTGGTTTGGCCACTGGTACCGTATACGCGCCCTTCACCGACAACTGACCAGCATGACCCTGTACCAATGCAGTAGACATGCTTTCAACTTGGCTGTTAGGGGGTGAAACCTCAGAAATTTTTGACTCACTTTTTATTTCTCCAAAGCATCTCCCATATACCATTTTCTCAGTAAATAAACCAGCAGCATACCCAGAGGCAGCTTTTAAAGGGAGTAACAAATTCAGGCATAAACCATTCCTGTCTTGTTCTCCTTTGTTCTGTACAGCCTGCCCTTCAGTGCTCCGCCTAGTGGTACCAGGCCATCTGACTCTGGTGGAGACACCACAGGATAGATTGGCTGTACATTCCAAAGCTTAAGCATCTCCTTTAATACTTCTGTTATAAACCAGGCCCTTGACTCCAGACTTAAGACCTTCCTGGGAACTTTCATAACACTGGGGATGCAGAGAGACTCACTTGCTGAGACATGAAAAGTTGCAATGGTTAACGGAACCTCCTCCTAGCTAGAGGTAAATACAGCCTGGTGCTCTACCAGAGCGCTGCCAGGTGCTGGACTTATACCCAACATCTCAGACTCAGCATCAGTGAACTGCTCCAGAACATAACCAGTCACTTTAACACTCCGTGTCAACCTCAGTTTTGTGGGTCACGAACAATGTCTCTGTTGTGCACTCGCCCTTATTTGGTTCATCCTGCTCACTGGGATTAACCCCTGCAGCAGCCATAGCACCCTCCGGTACAAGCTGTTCTGCAGTCTCTCTTGCTGGCACAGCAGACACGATGTCCACCTTATTTTTGTGCATAAAAGCCTCATCTATCATGAAGATAAGATTTTTAGCCCAATTATCCCAATCAATTGCTTGTGCACTCCATTCACCGGTACTCCTCAGAACCGATCCATCCGCCTAAGGAGACGCAAAAGAACAGACATCTTGGCTGCACAATTCATTACACAAGTCATTGTAAATCATGTCAGATTGTGGTAAAATGTGTTTTAACACAACAGGTTGCAATACACCATATTCACCACCTTGCTCAGATGTCGCTTCATAAAATTCACAGACCTTTACATTTTCTACAGGTTGCATTAACCCACTATTCACCTGTACATTTTTAGTATAAGCAGCTTGCACTAAGATATTACCATTATAAAGGTGCAGTCCCCCTCTGCCCCACCAGAGTGACAACCCCAGATGATGACCCATAGGTCGAAATGCGTCGGGAAGACTCTACCACTGCCCATTTTTTGTGACATGTCTATTTTATCCATGGAAATGTGAGTTTGATATTTTATTCTTTATTAAAAAAATTTTTTTTTTAAACGATATCGCACTATCTTGGCCTTATCTTTCCGTCCTCCATGTCCGAGCTGATGCCGGAGTTGTCTCTCTAAAACACGGTGACCATATACAGTCCTTTACACCGCAAAGACTATGCATCCTGTGATCCACCCAAACATGGAATGTTGAACCCAATGCCTCAGCAGCTGGGACTGCAAAGCTATTGTTGACTCTCTAGACATAAGTCTATTTGGGTCATTCTCTTCCGGTAAGCCTGTACTTCGTAAGGTGGTGGGATTGGCACGACGGTGGAATTGTTTTATGGTCACTTCAAATTCGGATTTGCTGTTTTTACCACTACTGTTGAGATATCCGTATATCTATGATCACTAATATATGGACTTGATTGCTTATAAACAAATTATTTTATTGTTGCTTTAAGATGTTATCTTTATATATAGGTTTATAATATAACTCAGTCACATTGACACTTTTTGTGTCATTTATATATATATTTTTTTGTTGTTTTGGGCACGTATATTGTTCACTTTTGTATATGTTATGCTTTAAAACTTCTCTGAATATTATATCAGTACAAGTTTAGCGCTTACACTTCACATTTTGACAACCTCTGGCTCCAGTACATGAAGTTCTCTGGAGATGTCTAGGGACAACTGTGCTGTCTTACCACCATTTTCTATGGGCAATGCCCATCTTTAACCACAGCTTTTGCTTTGCAAGAACCTGGGGTTTTCCCAACAGCAAACTTTTCATTAACATTAACAGCATTTTTAGCTCATGCAGGCTGTCCTAGCCCACTGCCAACTTGAGACTGACAGACATTAGACCAGTGGCGGCTGGTGAAGTTTTTGGATGGGGGGGCGCCAGACTCAGCCCATCATTTTTGGCCCTTTCCACTTCCCATAAACCACGCCCCTTATGTAATCCACCTAATCCGTCCCCTGTATTTCACTGCCTTCCACCCATAGTGTCATAGTGAGTTATCTGTACACAACAATAGGGCTGGGCAGCTTTAGTAACAGAACTTCACACTGAGATATTGGGACATAGCACAGGACTAAAACCTCAAGGGACAAGGGAATTTAAACTGGGATAGTTTGCAAGTATGAGGCAGCTGCTTGGGGACACACAACAATGCCAGGGCCCAGGGCAGCTGCCCCTTTTGCCCGGCCTTAAAGATGTCCCTGCCCTGGGTTTATGTATCTGACCGAGCAGTGATATTATCAGTCTTAAACGTTATATACAGCAAATGCCTTCTGAACCACTTAAGGACCAGCCTCGTTTTATAATTTAGGTGTTTACATCTTTAAAACTGTATTTTTTTTTTGCTATTAAATTACTTAGAAACCCCCAAACATTATATATTGTTTTTTTTTTCTAACACCCTAGAGAATAAAATTGCGGTCATTGCAATACTTATTTTCATACTGTATTTGCACAATGGTCTTACAAGCGCACTTTATTTGGAAAAAAAAAATCATTTTTTTAAATAAAAAAATAAGATAACAGTAAAGTTACCCCAATTTTTAGATATATTCTGAAAGATAATGTTACGCCGAGTAAATTGATACCCAACATGTCACGCTTCTAAATTGCGCCCGCTCATGGAATGGCGTCAAACTTTTACCCTCAAAAATCTCCATAGGCAATGTTTAAAAAATTCTACAGGTTGCATATTTTAAGTTATAGAGGAGTTCTAGGGCTAGAATTATTGAGCTCATTTTTAACTCATGCAGACTGTCCTAGCCCACTGCCAACTTGAGACTGACAGACGTTAGACCAGTGGATACCTCACATGTGTGGTTTGACGTTTTCATATGCGGGCGGCTGGGTGCAGTACTCATGTATGCTTTCGCTTATGCACGCGAGATCGTCGGGACTAGGTGCTTTAAAAAACATTTTTTTTCACAGTTTAAAAAAAAAAAAATGGTGTCACTTTTATTCCTATTACAAGGAATGTAAACATTCCTTGTAATAGAAAAAAGCATGACAGGTCCTCTTAAATATGAGATCTGGGTCAAAAAGTCCTCGGATCTCATATTTACACTGAAATACAAAAAAGGTTTATAAAATGTCTTTGCCAGCAAATTAACTGTGAGTAACAAGAAACATAGCAGACCATTACTTTGCACTTGCTGAATAAGGCCGCGTACACACGGGCGGACTGTTCGCCCAACTTTGTCCGCTGAACAGTGTTTCAGCGGACAGTCCGCTCGTGTGTGGGCTTCAGCGGACAGTTTCAGCGGACAGTCTGACGAACAAAGTTTTTCGGAATTTCCGTAAGACTGTCCGCTGAAACTTGGTTTGAGCGGACAGTCCGCTCGTGTGTAGGCTTGTTCGACAAACTAAGTCTCGCGCATGCTCAGAAAGAATTTACACGGCGAAGGTTGCATTGCAGTGTATTGGACGTCGAATTTCTCGTCCCGTCGTATGTGCCGTTCACGTCATCGCGCAAGTTTTCAGCGGACTGTTCGTTCGTCGTGTGTGGTCAAGTCCGTTCATGCTAATTTTGAACGGACTGTTTGTCAAACTGTTTGACGAACCTAGTTGGGCGGACAGTCCGCCCGTGTGTACGCGGCCTAAGAATACCGCATGGCATGATGTGATCCTCCTGCAAGAAGTATGAAATTATTTGTTTCTTTTACAAATTGCTTATTGCTCTCTAATATAATAATTCCTGCACAAGTGCATAGCACACAGAGAGTGGTCTAGTAAAGGCTTAGGTCAGGTTCATTTGGTAATTAATTATTATTTACTTAATTATTTCATTTTTTTCACAGTCAGAGAGTCAATTATGCCACTCACCGTCTTGCAGCTCCGCTCGGGCTGAGGAACAGAGCTGCCGACGTCACTTCTGGGTTTCATGAAGCAGCCAAAAGCCGGAAGTGACCTGCCTGTCTCTGAATGACAATCCTCCCGCCCGTAGAATCACAGTGATTTTACGGGCGGAAGCTAGTCAGCGTTCTACAGTGCGCTGCAAGGCGGGTTTTTAACCCGCAAATGAAGCGCCATGGATGCAATCTTGTGATTGCATCGACGTGGCGCTTCTCATAGTGCACTGTGACCGGCGTCGCAGTACACTATGTTAAATTGTTAAATTACATTTTTTTTTTAAATGTCTTAAAGGGCCGTTTTCTTTTTTAGACTGGGAGGGGGGGGGGGGAGGTGACGCCCGGGCACCCCCTATGGACGGGCCGCCACTGCATTAGACACATCACTTTTCCCCTCTTGAGAAGCACACACAGGTGCAGGTTTGACTTTAACCCCTGCCTCCCCACTGTACAGGGTAGGGCACAGGGAAAAGTCCCCCTCAAGATCACATTCAGTGACACCACTGGGGTCACTCTCACATCATGGACAGTCTCATAACCAGTCCTTTTCAACATAAACTCAGCGGTTCCAGCCATCATTCCATTAAAGACAGTCTTACCCGCCGCAGTAGTAGGGGGTCACCATCTTCATTTGAGTATGTTGTCTCACAAATAGGGATGAGCCGAACACCCCCCGGTTCGGTTCGCACCAGAACTTGCGAACGACCCCCGCGTTCGGTACGAACGTTAGAACCCCATTGAAGTCTATGGGACTCGAACGTTCGAATTGGAAAGTGCTAATTTTAACGGCTAATATGCAAGATAGTGTCCTAAAAAGGGTTTGGCGACCTGCCTCCTGCCTCAGGGGACATGGGTCACTGCAAAAAAAAGTTTTAAAAACTACCGTTTTGGCGGGAGCACTGATTTTAATGACGATTAAAGTGAAAAAAAAAAGTGAAATATTCCTTTAAATATGGTGCCTGCGGGGTGTCTGTAGTATGCCTGTGAAGTGCCACGTGTTTCCCGTGTTTAGAACAGTTCCTGCACAAAATGACATTAAACGGAAATAACACCATTTAAAACTGCTTGCGGTTTTAATGTTATATCTGGTTCCCGCAATATGGTTGAAAATCATTGAGAAACATGGCATGGGTAGCCCTCCCTGCCCATTACCAGCCTATTTGGGTCTTGTACGCATATTAAGGGGAACCCCGTACCCATATTAAAAAAAGGAAATGCGTGTGGCCCCCAGGCCCTATATACTCAGAACAGCAGTATACAGGCGGTGCAAACAAGACAGGGACTGTGTAGGTTTGTTGTGTTAAGTTGAATCTGTTTGTCATTTTCAACCGGTACATTTTTAAAGTGTAGCTCCAGTCAAAAAAACTATCTTTAAGCTTTTTGGAAAACATAGGGAAGGGTTATCACCCCTGTATAATTTGTTTTGTCGTCCATCTTTTTTCATCTCACTTGCTGCTGTCTCCTTGCATTTGCAAGTAGGAGATGTTTGTAAGTTGGATGTTTGAAAGTAGGGGCCTGCCCTATATTATAGCGGTATGTACTGGGTACAGAGCACGCAGACAGCACGCACTATCTCCTAACACTACTGACTGCAAGCTCTATTATTAACCACTTGTTAGCCCAATGTTTGCATAAAGTGAAAGATGAAGTTATGCTGAGTAAATAGATATCAAACATGTCACTCTTCAAAATTGCACATGCCCGTGGAATGGCGCCAAACGTCGCTACTTAAAAAATCCCCATAAGCGACGCTTTAAATATTTTTTTACTGGTTACATGTTTTGAGTTGCAGAGGAGGTCTAGGACTAGAATTATTGCTCTCGCTCTAACATTCTCGGCGATACCTCACATGTGTGGCACATGCGAGCACATGGGGACATGGGCGCTTTAATTTTTATTTTATTTTTTTATTGTTCATTTTACTTTATTTATTTTAGTTTGACATTTTTTTTCCCAAAAATATATTTTTGATCACTTTTATTCCTATTACAAGAAATGTAAACATCCCTTGTAATAGGAATATGGGGTGACAGGTCCTCTTTACAGTGAAATCTGGGGGGTCAATATGACCCCACATCTCACCTCTAGGCTGGGAAGCCTGAAATAAAAAAATAAAAAAAGATTCTGGCTTTGATCGTACTGGCGAGTTGGTAGAAGCACCGGAGGGCGGTGAGGGGTGGGGGGCGTCTATGGCTGGGTATTTCAGGGTATCACCGAGTATGGCTGGGTATCTCTGAGTATGGCTGGGTATGGCAATTTATGGCAGGGTATTACAGAGTATTGGTGGGGTATTGGCGGGGTACTACAGAGTAATAGCAGGGTACTGCAGAGTATTGGGGGTACTGCAGAGTATTGGGGGTACTGCAGAGTAATGGCGGGTACTGCAGAGTAATGGCGGGTACTGCAGAGTAATGGGGGGTACTGCAGAGTAATGGGGGGTACTGCAGAGTAATGGGGGGTACTGCAGAGTAATGGCGGGGTACTGCACTGCAGAGTAATGGCGGGGTACTGCAGAGTAATGGCGGGGTACTGCAGAGTAATGGCGGGGTACTGCAGAGTAATGGCGGGGTACTGCAGAGTAATGGCAGGGTACTGCACTGCAGAGTAATGGCGGGGTACTGCACTGCAGAGTAATGGCGGGGTACTGCAGAGTAATGGCGGGGTACTGCAGAGTAATGGCAGGGTACTGCAGAGTAATGGCAGGGTACTGCACTGCAGAGTAATGGCGGGGTACTGCACTGCAGAGTAATGGCGGGGTACTGCAGAGTAATGGCGGGGTACTGCAGAGTAATGGCGGGGTACTGCAGAGTAATGGCGGGGTACTGCAGAGTAATGGCAGGGTACTGCAGAGTATGCACTGGTATTGCAGAGTATTGGCAGGGAATTGAGGGGTTAAATTCGGTGAGCAGCGATGTGGGCACTGCAGATGCAGCCCACATCGCTGCTGACACCGATCTCTTTCCCCTCCGCTGTACCGATCGGTACAGAAAGGGGAGGGAGGAACAGGCGTCATAACATGACGCCGGTTTGTTTCCAAGTGATCACTCCGTCATTTGACGGAGCAATCACGTGGTAAACGGCCGCTATGAGCGGCCGTTTACCGTGATGCGCCGGGTCCTATGGACCCGGCGGTCACGGATGCTCTCGAGTGCGTACACCTCGGGGCACGCGAGAGCAGAATTCTGGGAGGCCGTTAATTAACGGCCTCTCTGAGTTAAACAACCGCCCTGAAGCCGTTAATCGGCAATGGGCAGTTGTTAAGTGGTTAAAGCTAGATCACTAGCTATATAGGTGAGGTGAATATAGTGGTGTATACTGCAGTCAGGGCACAGACAACAACCACTACACAGCAGCAAGATAGGAAATCAGCCAAAAACGATTGGTGTGTACTGTGTTGAAGGTACACAGAACACCCACTGCTTCAGATGCAAAGTAACACACTACAGGAGGCCGCCTTAAAGGCGGCCTTATATAGTGTGGGGCGTGCACTACACAGCCTGAGCTATGATTGGCCACAGGCAGGATGCCTGTGGCCAATCATGGCTCTCCTCGCTGCCGGCGCTGCGATTGGCCAAGCATGCGGGGTCACAGTGCATGCTTGGCCAATCATCGGGCAGCAATGCACTGCGCCAACGCAGTGCATTGTGGTCCACGCGCGCGTCACTCGAATTTTGACGCGAACGGCCAAAACGTTCGGAATTCGCCGAACGCACGAACAGCCAATGTTCGAGTCGAACGTACGTTCGACTCGAACACGAAGCTCATCCCTACTCACAAACCAGTCCTCAGCTGCACTTTTCCTGGCCAACTCCCCTTGGTTGCCACAGGATGAAATTACAGCAGGTATCTCCAACTGTTTGGCACCCCCTGCAGGCACAACAGGAAACTGCTCCTTATAGCTAGGGGTGATTGCAAACATATTTGCACAGGAATTTGGGCCTGCAGACAAAAACTTTTGCTCAGCAATATTATCTCCAGCCGTATTCCATAACCTAGGGAAAGAAAACATGCCATGCCCCAGCTGGCCACATTCCAAACATGGTACTGGACGACTTTTTCCTAGGACACTTCTCTCCTGGTGATTCCCAGCTGGCCGAAATGCACAAGCTTCTTTGTGTGGACACTGAGCCAAATCTCCACTGCAGCTCCTCCCTTCAGGCACAATGTCCACTCTCGTCAGCATGGGAGACCGCACTCTCCCAGCAGAACTTTGCTTGCTCTCTCCAACATGCTGTATCTGCTCCTCATGAACCCACTTGCCATGATCCTAGTTAGACATATCCCATGGTACACAGACAGCCCGACTGGCTTCCTCTGTGTTGCTATGGACAACCACTCTCTGTCTCAGCCTTTGGTCAGCCTCTCTTCTTGCATATAGCATGGGCTTCTCTCTGCTGGATCCTGTCTCATGCTGTGACACATTCACATCTTTCACAATAGCTACTGTTTTAACTGCAGCAGCATTCCCAGGTGCAATAACACTCCTCTTCCAGTTATGGTCCTCCAGTCACTCTCCCCTGGCACTGAGGGTTGGCTTTCTTTCCTCTGTAGCTTGGTTCAGCACTGCCAGGTGCTGCTTGCACCAGTCTTTAGCGGGTTCAAACACTGGTGGACTCTCCATATTCGCATTCACTTCACTGCACAGGGCAACAACAGTAGTAGTCTCTTTAAGGGGCCTCTCCCTACCAGGTACACCACCTGCTGCAGAGCACAGGCAGTTTCTGGCAATAGCTCACTGGTATATGTGAGGATCTTCAGTTATGCCCGCATTCCCCACCACTTTAAAGTTGGGGGTTGTTTAGTTCAAGTGTAGCGCTTACTAGTGAGCGGAGTCAACACCAGTTGTGCTATTTAAGGGCTGTTTGGTCCACTTTTATTAAACAAAAGAAATTAACAGTCCATCCAGAATTCCCATGCAGGGGTTTTCTCTTCACAGTAATAATCACAAACTGAAAATACCAAGCCTCCTGGCTTATACTGTACACACATCCATGCGGATCAGGCCTTCCACTTCAGGCCCTTTTCTGTTTCCTACAGACTATTCCCTTGTCCTTCCATATAGATAATACCTACTCGCTTCTCTTACCCTCAGGCTTGGGTCTCTAGCTTCTTCCAGTGCACACCTGCACTCTCTGGCTTCTCCCTTGCAAGCCTGGACTCCTCGGGAGGGTAGAGCCCAGAACCATGGTCCTGTGTCTACAAATAGCACACACCCGACCAGTCGGTATGCTGGTGGATCGGTATGCTGCTGGTGTATGCTGGTGGATCTCAAAACTTGGACCCAGGAATGGGGATTTCATCCCACCCGGATCGCTACATAATCCCCAGACTCCAGGTCCCACAGTGGAATTTAGTAAATAATGAGGAAACTGAAAAGCATAAGCAAATAAACTGGAGCCCCTCAACCTGCCTGGTTGAGAATCCTGCATCCATACACTGGTGGGGTATATATATACATGCACATGTATAAGTGTAAATTTGCTGTCCCCTCAAAATAACTCAACACAGCCATTAATGTAAAAAAAAAAAGTGAGTACACCCCTTAAGTGAAAATGTCCAAATTGGGCCCAGTTAGCCATTTTCCCTCCCCAATGTCATGTGACTCATTAGTGTTACAAGGTCTCAGGTGTGAATGGGGATCAGGTATGTTAAATTTGGTGTTATCGCTCTCGCTCTCTCATACTGGTCACTGGAAATTCAACATGGCACTTCATGGCATAGAACTCTCCGAGGATCTGAAAAAAAAGAATTGTTGCGCTACATAAAGATGGCCTAGGCTATAAGAATATTGCCAAGACCCTGAAACTGAGCTGCAGCACAGTGGCCATACAGCAGTTTAACAGGACAGTTTCTACTCAGAACAGGCCTCGCCATGGTCAGCCAAAGAAGTTGAGTGCACGTGCTCAGTCATATGCAGAGGTTGTCTTTGGGAAATAGAAGTATGAGCAGTAGTGTATTTAGGTTTTGTGCAGTCCAAGGCCTGATTAAACTCGTGTACCCCCTAATTTAAATATGACCCAGCCCTTCCTGTCAAGGCCACACCCCTTGCTGTTTAAGACCTGCCTGGAAATGTTCAAGTGGGGACACTAGTTCTGAGGGCCTGGGGGGGGGGGGCAATGGACTCCCTTAATTTGCATAGATTTCCTCTCACTTCTTGTTTGGCTATGGGGCAGGAAGTGAAGGGCTATCTCTGCAATGGGACAGGGTGGTAAAAAATAAATCGAAAGGGCTATAACCCCCCCTTGCTCTATCCAAAATGAAAAAAAAGTGTTGCCTATAGTTGTACTTTAAAGTACAGAAGAAGACCCCGTAGCTGTGCAATAAACTATTTTAACCCTTGTGTGGTGTTTTTTTTTTTTTTTTTTCCTTTTTTTTCACAGGTGAATGGGTAGGGGTACATTGTACCCCATACTCATTCACATAGGGTGGGGGCCGGTTTCTGGGGCCCCCTTATTAAAGGGGGCTCCCAGATTCCGATAAGCCCCCAGCCCGCAGACCCTGACAACCAACGGCCAGAGTTGTCGGGAAGAGGCCCTTGTCCTCATCAACATGGCGACAAGGTGCTTTGGGGTGGGGGGGCTGCAAGGCCCCCCTTCCCCAAGGCACCCGCCCATGTTGAGGGCACGCGGCCTGGTACGGCTCAGGAGGCGGGGCGCTCGCTCGTCCCCACCCCCTTTCCTGGCTGGCTGGGTAGCATGCTCGGATAAGGGTCTGATATGGACCTGGGGGGCCCCATGATGTTTTTCCGGCGTAGGGCTTCCTCTTTAAGTCCATACCAGGTGACCGGGCCAGCGACGCCTCCTTCGCTGCTCCCGGCTACCTGGAGCTGCGCTCAAAATGAGCGGACTTTTCTCCGGGCGGGAAAAGTCTGTTCATTTCAAAAGTACGGTGGACTAGCACATACACGGCCGTATTGTCCGCCGAAATGCGAGTCCGGCGGACAGATTGATGTGCAAAACTACAATCTTAATCCACCGGACTTTTGGGTAAAAAAAGTCCGCCAGAGCCCACACATGGGCGGATTGTTTTCCACCGGATTGTTTGATCATGTGTACACGGCTTAAGCTTTACCTGTGTGCACAACTGTGTGACAAGACAGCCTATCTTGTTTTCTGTTTGTTTTTGCCAGTTTGCTGAATAATACAGTATCTCACAAAAGTGTAAGGGGGACCAGGCACGCGGCCTGGTACGGCTCAGGAGGCGGGAGGGCGCTCGCTCGTCCCCACTCGCTTTCCTGGCCAGCCGGGTAGCGTGCTCGGATAAGGGTCTGATATGGACTTAGGGGGGGGACCCCCACGCCGTTTTTTCGGCGTAGGGATTCCCCTTTAAGTCCATACCAGGTGGCGGGGCCAGTGATGCTTCCTTCGCTGGTCCCTGTTACCTGGAGCCGCGCTCAAAATGAGTGGACTTTCCTCCGTGTGTGTGTGTGGGCAAGTCCGTTCATTTCAAAAGTACTGTGGATAGTCCAGCAGACTATACGGCGGATAGTCTGGCGGACCTAGTCTGCTGAAAAAGTCCCGTGTGTGGGCAGGTCCGCTCGTTCGGACAGTCCGCCGGGTAGTCTGATCGTGTGTATACAGCATTACAGTTCCACAGCATTCAGGCTTACAGGCAATAGTTCATGGCTCTAATCAGAGCTACAGTCTTTTATGTGGTGAAGCTCCCCCTGCAAGTACACAATCCAGCAATGGCACTTTTCCACACAGCATGCTGCTGTGTCTCTTTCTCTCCTACTCAAACAGCTCTCCTCTGACACTTTCAGCCCAGCTGACAATAAGCAGGTCTGAAGGGGAAGTATCTACCCTCTTCAATGAACCTCTTCTTAACCCTGCCCCAGGCAAATCCTCTACATATCCCTCCCCGTTCCAGGCCAGGGGTCTGGACACCATGAACCAAGTGGCAATAGACACGGGAAAGGGCATCCACATTCTGATGTACCTTTCCTGGTCTACCACTACAAATCTGAAGTCCTGTAGAGCAAGGAATCACCGGGTGATTCTGGAGTTTTTGCCTTTATTTTGGGCCATTCACGTAAGGGGCGCATTATATGAAACTAACTTGAAGGGTCGGCCCAACAAGTAGTGGCGGAGTGTCTCCAAAGCCCATTTTGTTGCTAGACACTCCCTTTCCACAATGGAATAATTCCTTTCAGCTGGCGTGATCTTCGGGGTCAAGTACACAACGGGGTGCTCATCCCCTCAACCATCTGGGACAGTGCTGCACCCAGACCCAACTTTGAGGCGTCTGTTTGTAGTGATGGACGAACTTCCGACGGGACGTTTCGCGAACATGGACCGCGAACGCGGCTGATAGTTCGCGAACCGGAACGTTCGCGGCGGGCCTCATTGACTTCAATGGGAGGCGAACTTTGCAAACCTACAGGTCAAATTTGCAGCCACAAAATAATTAATAGCTGCGCAAACATAGTCCCACCACATGGCCAATGACATAACAAATGTATGAGGTAAATCTGGGATCGACAACTACAAGCATTCTTTTTTTATATGGGAAATTGTTGTAACAATTCAGGACTGTGGAGCGCATGAAGGCAATGGAGGAGAGGGAAGGTCAGGGACCAGGGTAGGCAAAGAAGAGGGTGCAGGAGATGATCACCAGCAGCGTGACATACAGCAATGACACCTGCACCGTGATAGTCATCTGACACCAGCACCGTGATAGAGAGCACTGACATCAGCAGCGTGACATACAGCAATGACACCTGCACCATGATAGAGTCATCTGACAACAGCACCGTGATAGAGAGCACTGACATCAGCAGCGTGACATAAAGCACTAACACCAGCACCGTGATATACAGCACTGACAGCAGCACCGTGATAGAGAGCACTGACATCAGCAGCGTGACATAAAGCACTAACACCAGCACCGTGATCTACAGCACTGACAGCAGCATCGTGATAGAGAGCACTGACATCAGCAGCGTGACATAAAGCACTAATACCAGCACCGTGAAATATAGCACTGACAGCAGCACCGTGATAGAGAGCACTGACATCAGCAGCGTGACATACAGCAATGACACCTGCACCGTGATAGAGTCATCTGACAACAGCACCGTGATAGAGAGCACTGACATCAGCAGCGTGATGGAGAGTACTGACATCAGCACCGTGATATACAGCACTGACACCTGCACCGTAAGCAGCCCCAGGAGGAAGTCAGCATAGCACAGGGATGGTGAGAGCCCCTCATAATGAGCATAGCACAGGGATGGTGGGAACCCCTCATAATGAGCATAGCACAGGGATGGTGGGAGCCCCTCATAATAAGCAGCCCCAGGAGGATGTCAGCATAGCACAGGGATGGTGGGAGCCCCTCATAATAAGCAGCCCCAGGAGGAAGTTAGCACAGCACAGGGATGGTGGGAGCCCCTCATAATGAGCATAGCACAGGGATGGTGGGAGCACCTCAAAATATGCACAGCAGAGGTACAGCCCCAGGAGGAAGTCAGCACAGCACAGGGATGGTGGGAGCCCCTCATAATATGCACAGCAGAGGTACAGCCCCAGGAGGATGTCAGCACAGCACAGGGATGGTGGGAGCCCCTCATAATAAGCAGCCCCAGTAGAAATATGACACCGCTCAACCTCTTCAAAGAGGAGGGTACGGGCATATAGTACGGTGTGCTTTTTTTGGACAAGGAAGTGAGCCAAATGAAGAAAGAAGGTCTCTGTGCTCGATTAAAAAAATTGTTTATAGACATATACATGGTCTACTGGTCACATGTGTTGAATTCCTCCGAGATACATGCCTCATTCATTTTTAGAAATGTGAGGTAGTTAACACTGTCGTGAGCTAGGCGAGTACGCTTATTGGTCACGATCCCCCCCTGCTGCGCTGAACGTCCTTTCTGACAGGACATTGGACGAGGGGCAAGCCAACAGTTCGATTGCAAATTGAGCAAGCTCTGGCCAGAGGTCAAGCCTGCCCACCCAGTAGTCCAGGGGTTCATCACTCCTCAGAGCGTCCACATCGGCCGTTAACCCGATGTAGTCGGACACCTGGCGGTCTAGGCGTTCCCTGATGCTGGATCCGGATGACACCTGTCGATGGGTCGGCTGAAAGAATGACCTCATATCCGAAGTCACCAACACATCTTCAAACCGGCCTCTTCTTGCAGGCGCTGTTGGATTGGTACCCGCAACTCCTTCTCTGGGAGTGGGAATTGCTCCTCTGCCAGCACACGCAAAGGCAGAATGCAGCATTTCTCGAAGCAAGACCTGAAAGTGCTCCATTCTGACAGCCCTCTGTGACGGCGGTAACATTTCCACCATTTTGTGTTTGTACCGGGGGTCTAAGTACGTTGCCACCCAGTACTGGTCCTTGACCCTTATGCTTTTTATACGGGGGTCCCTATTAAAACACTGGAGCATGAAGGCCCCCATTTGCACTAAAGTGGAAGCGGTGTGGTGGCCTGGCTCCTGCTCATCATCCAGGATAATATCATCCTCTTCATTCTCCTCTCCCCATCCACGCACAACAACAGGGATCCCAGAAAGGTTTAAAGCATGCTCTTCTTGCTCCTCCTCATCCGCCCCGGCACCAACCTCCTCTGACTCTTCTTCAGACTCCTGTTGTTGACTTGTCTCAGATAGAGTAGCCCCCCTGGGAATTCATCCAGCATTGCGACTTCCTCATCTTCATGCTCCTGCTCCTCCACAGCTTGATCAATGACACGACGCAATGCACGCTCCATAAAGAAGGCATAAGGTACCATGTCACTGATGGCGCCATGGCTGCGACTGACCAGTTTGGTGATCTCCTCAAATGGGCGCAGAAGTCTGCATGCGTCGCACATGAGCAGCCACTGGCGCGGTGAAAAAAAACCCAGCTTCCCAGAACCTGTTCTGCCGCAGAGTTCATACAGGTAGACGTTAACTGCACGTTTCTGCTGGAGCAGCCTATCAAGCATATAGAAGGTTGAGTTCCATCGCGTCGGGCAATCGCAAATAAGACGTCTGACCGGCAGATTGTGTCAGCAAGGCGAGCCATGGCCGTGTATGATCTTCTGAAATGGCCCGAGATTTTCCTTGCCTGCCGCAAGATGTCCTGGACCCCACGGTATTTGACAACGAATCGCTGCACGACCAAGTTTAAGCCGTGTGCCATGCATGGCATGTGCGTGATTTTGCCCTGTTTCAATGCGCTAAGCAGATTGGCACCGTTGTCACACACCACTTTACCAACTGTCAAATTGAGCGGTGTTAACCACTGATCTGCCTGTGAACTCAAAGCTGAAAGGAGTGCCGGGCCAGTGTGGCTCTTGGCTTCCAGGCACAACAGATGCAGCACAGCATGGCAACGTCTCACCTGGCATGTCGAATAGGTTCTGGGGAGCTTGGGCGGCGCAGCGGAAGAGACGCTAGCAGCGGAAAAGGAGGAGTCAGCCGAGGAGGAGAGGGAGGAGGATGGAGTAGGAGGAGGAGGAGAAGAAGAAGAAGAGTCAGGCCTGCATGCAATCCGTGGCGGTAAAACCAAATCTACACGGGTGCCACGGGTTACATGCTTGACGGCCGTCAGAAGGTTCACCCAGTGGGCAGTAAAAGTGATATACCTTCCCTGCCCGTGTTTGCTAGACCACGTGTCTGTGGTCAGATGTATCTTGGCACCGAAACTGTGTGCCAGAGATACATTCACTTGCCGCTGAACATGCCCATATAGCTCTGGGATGCCCTTCTGTGAGAAATACTTCCTTCCTGGGACCTTACATTGTGGTGTTCCAATGGCCACAAATTTGCGAAAGGCCTCCGAGTCCACCAGTTTATATGGCAGTAGTTGGCGGGCTATAAGTTCTGACAAGCCAGCCGTCAACCGTTGGGCAAGAGGGTTATCCGGCATCATCATTTTTTAATGCTCGAACATTAGGCCCACGGAAGCCTGCCTTTTTGCAAAAAAACGTGAGCTTGGCGTGATGGAAGGTGGAGTGGAGAACAATTGTGAGGAGAGAGGAGAAGGAGAAGTAGAAGACGAGGCTGGACGGTGAGAGCCTGGAGTGTGGCTTTGTGTGTTCCGTTGCTCCCACTCGGCTCGGTGATGGCTGCTCATGTGCCTTCTTAAGGCGGTCGTCCCTAGGTGAGTGTTGGGCTTACCGCGACTAATGCGTTGACTGCAAAGATTGCAGATGGCAACGCTATTGTCAGCAGCGGACACGTTAAAAAAAGCCCACACTGCAGTATGCTTTGTCCCTCTTGTGCAATGTAAGTTATTCCTGCTTCTCCTCCCTATCTGCTGGTCCATATCTCCCTCTGAACTCCCCTCCTCTTCCTCTCTTGTGGGCACCCACGTGACATCACTAGACACGTCATCATCGACGTCACCTTCCCCACCGCTATAAGTAGAGATCTCGGAGTAGGCAGCAACACCGGGGACCAACCTCCTCCTTGGGCTGATCTGGGTACTGTCGTGAGAGTGAAGAAGAGGGTGCAGATCGAGAGGATAAGGAGGGTGCAGAAGAGTAAGGCTGAGTGAGCCACTCAACCAAGTCTGGTGCATCCTTTAAAGTAATTGAACGCACCTTCTGCAACTTCCCACTTTGGCTCAAGCCTGTTGCTCCTGCCCTACCCCTACCACCCCTGTGGAAGGGCCTGCCTCTTCATCTGCCTGTCATTTTTTAAATGACCCTGTGACAAAACTCTCAGTCCCTATACCTATGAAGGACTGCTGCAGTATAGGGCAGTGGTCAGCTGTAGTGCACCTCAACCCTATGTATTGTGGACCTATACCAGTCCTTATAGAATGGCAGACTGTACCTCACTCAACCCCATGTACTGTAGCACCCTAGACAGACCAAGTTACCAGTCCTTATAAGGACCTTTGTGGAATAAGTAGGTTGTGTGTGACTGATTAGCAGACTGTACGTCAGTCCCTATACCGATGAAGGACTGCTGCAGTATAGGGCAGCGGTCAGCAGTAGTGCACCTCAACCCTATGTATCGTGGACCTATACCAGTCCTTATAGAATAGCAGACTGTACCTCACTCAACCCTATGTACTGTAGTACCCTACACCCGGTTATTACCAGTCCTTATAAGGACCTTTGGGGAACAAGTAGGTTGTGAATGATTAGCAGACTGCAGCAGAAGGGCAGCAGTCAAGTATAATATTCTTTCTATATTTGGAAGAAAGAATAGTATACGTGTACAAGCCTAATACCATACCACTGATACCAGTCCTGAAAAGAACCTTTGTGGACCTAATATAGTAACAGCTACTGATTAAACTGACCCTCACTGCCTCACACACTGCTTCCTGCCTGTCCCTATATAAACTGACAAAACAGAGGCTACTGGAACAATAACTGGAATAGCACTTTTGTGGACCTGATAATAACAGCTAATGACTAAACTGACTGTCCCTACAGCAGACACACCATCCTGTCCCTTTTTCTAAACTGACAAAAGACACTCAGGCTGCTGCAACAATCAGTAGCACAGCAAACCTATATCCTGAACTACACCTAACACCTATACCAGTCCTGAAAAGAACTTTTGTGTACCAAATAGCTAGCGATTTGGGTCACTGCAATCTCTCCCTGCTCCACACAGCAACCTCTCCCTATAGTGACAGAAGAAAGAATGTAAAATGGCCGCCAGATCGGGTCTATTTATAAGTTAGGGGGAATGTCCAAGTGTCCATGTGCTGTAATGTCTCAATTGGCTGTCCTGTACCCCATGATGGATGTGTCATCATCGGTCAAAGTTCCTTTACACATAAAACACGGAAGTCCGCCGGGCGAACGGCGCCAATAGTCCGCCGATCGGGCGGACCGTGAACAGCTGAAATTCGCTGTGAAACGACCGCCGGGCGAACCGTTCGGCCATCCCTATCTGTTTGTACTAGGAACTCTTTTTGGAAGTCGGGAGCTACCAACACTGGTTCCTGGCACAAAGCTTGCTTCAACCGGCAGAACGCTGCTACTGCTTTTGCACTCCACTGAACAACAGTTGCGTTCTTTCCCTTGGTGAGATCAGTCAGAGGCACTGCAAGTCTGGCAAAGTTGGGCACAAATCTCCTGTAATAGCCCACAATGCTGAGGAAAGAACGCACCTGTTTCTTTGAGAGTGGACAGGGCCATTTCTGGATAGCCTCCCCCCTGTTTAGTTGGGGTATAATCACGCCCCTGCCTACAACATACCCCAGGTAGCGGGCCGCCTCCAACCCAAGCTTGCTCTTTTACGGGTTAACTGTGAACCACACCCTTTAGACTGCATCCAGAACCAAATGGACCTTTGGTAAGTGTCCTGACTAAAGATGACAGTGTCATCAACATAGGCTCCTGAAAATTCGTTATGAGGTCTCAGGACAAAGTCCATGGACCTTTGGAAAGTGGATGAGGTCCCATGTAACCCAAACGGCATTCAAGCATATTGACATAATCCCTCTGGTGTGGTGAATGCAGTTTTTTCTTTAGCCTCTGGGGAAAGCGGGATCTGCCAGTATCCCTTGGTCAAGTCAAGAGTGGTGAGGTACCGGGCCAGACCTAATCTCTCTATTAACTCATCCACCCGTGGCATGGGATATGCGTCTGGCTTGAAGACTTAATTTAACTTGCGAAAGTCATTGTAGAACCGCCAGGTTCCATGCGGCTTGGGTACAAGGGCTATAGGGCTGGACCAGCTTCTTGAAGACTCCTCAATGATCCTAAGGTCCAACATACCTTGCGCTACCACCTCCTGTACATTTACCCGCACCCCACACTCATATGGATGAGGCTGGTTGCAGCACATAATGCATGGGCATACATGGAGCAACCCATGACGCAATCCATTGGGTCTTCCCGACTTGGGCACTGGGCCACCAGATGCATAGGCAGGCTTAGCCTTGTCAAAGCACCAGCCACAGACGCGGTTCGCCAATAAAGCGACGGTCACTCCAGCCCTTGCTAGTATTTCTGCTTTCAGGAGCTTAGAGCTTGCTGATTCAGGGGCCAAGTCACAGTACGCTTGTTGGGAATCTGAGGTCAGGAAAGGAGCCAGTACATCTGCCCAGTCTTTATCAGGCAGACCTTCCCTTACTGCAACCTGCTCAAACATCGCTAGGTATGCTTCCACGTTGTCTGTGGCTGGTATCTGTTGCATGGTCATCTGCACTGTCTTCCGGGGGTCACTCTTTACAGCAGGATCACCTTTCGTCATTTCAACCTGCTGGGTCACCGCTAGGGATGAACAGGAGTTTGACTCGAACATTGCCTGTTCGCAAATTTGAAAAGCCGGGAACACCCTGTACAAGTCTATTGGAGAAATCTAAAGTGCTAATTCTAAAGGCTAATATGCAAGTTATTGTGCTAAAAAGTGTTTGGGGACCTGGGTCCTGCCCCAGGGGACATGGATCAATGCAAACAAAAGTTTTAAAAACAGCAGTTTTTTCAGGAGCAGTGGTTTTAATAATGATTAAAGTGAAACAATAAAAGTGTAATATTCCTTTAAATTTCATACCTGGGGGGTGTCTATAGTATGCCTGTGAAGGGGCACATGTTTCCCATGCTTAGAACTGTTCCTGCACAAAGTGTAATTTCTGCAGGAAAAAAAGTCTTTTAAAGTCACTCGCGGCTATAATGAATTGTCGGCTCCCGTAATACAGAGAACATTCATTGAAAGTCATTGATAAAAAAAAAAAAAGAGCGGGGTTCCCCCAAATTCAATTACCAGGCCCTTCAGGTCTGGTATGGATATTATGGGGAACCCCGCGTCAAATTAAAAAAAAAAAATTGACGTGGGGTTCCCCCTAAATATCCATACCAGACCCTTTATCCGAGCACGAAAACCTTGCAGGCCGCAGGAAAAGAGGGGGGACAAGAGAGCACCCCCCTCCTGAACCGTACCAGGACACATGGTCTCAACATTGGGAGGATGCTTTGGGGGTCTGCGACCCCCTCAAAGCACCATGTCCCCATGTTGATGGGGACAAGGGCCTCATCCCCACAACCCTGGCTGGTGGTTGTGGGGGTCTGCGGGCGGGGGGCTTATCAGAATCTGGAAGCCCCCTTTAACAAGGGGACCCCCAGATCCTGCCCCCCCTGTTTGAAATGGTAAGGGGGTACCCCTACCATTTTACAAAGAAAGTGTAAAAAATAGTTAAATAAGACAAACACACTTTTGAAAAATTCCTTTATTAAAAAAAAAAAAAAAAAAAAGATTCCAGCGGTGCTAATCCACTCTTGCTATCCAGCGATGAATGATCATCTCTCCGGGGTCCAGCGATGGCTGATCTGATCCAGCGATGGGTGATTTTCAGTCCAGCGCATTCCTCCATGCATCCATCTTCTGTCTCCACTGTCGGAGACACTGCAGGATCCCAGCACCTGACGTTTCCTATATTAGGGGCCACCCGTCACCTGACCCCGCCCCCTCTGACGCTAGTGAGGGAAGTCAGGGCTTCCCCAATGATGTATGAGTGACCCCGCCCCCCTCTGATGTAATGCAGGTTTCTGTTACATCAGAGGGGGACGGGGTCACCCATATGTCATGGGGGAAGCCCTGGCTTCCCTCACTAGCGTCAGAGGGGGCACGCCCCCCTACTATAAGAAACGTCAGCGCTGGGATCCCGCAGTGTCTGCGACAGTGGAGACAGAAGATGGATGCATGGATTGACTGCGCTGGACTGAAAATCACCCGTCGCTGGATCAGATCAGCCAACGCTGGACCCCAGAGAGATGGTCATCCGTCGTTCTATAGCAAGAGTGGATTTTTTTTTTTTTTTTTTTTTAATAAAGGAATTTTTCAAAAGTGTGTTTGTCTTATTTAACTATTTTTTACACTTTCTTTGTGAAATGGTAGGGGTACTTTTGTACCCCCTTACCATTTCAAACAGGGGGGGGCAGGATCTGGGGGTCCCCTTGTTAAAGGGGGCTTCCAGATTCTGATAAGCCCTCTGCCCGTAGACCCCCACAACCACCGGCCAGGGATGTGGGGATAAGGCCCTTGTCCCCATCAACATGGGGACATGGTGCTTTGAGGGGTCACAGACCCCCAAAGAATCCTCCCAATGTTGAGGGCATGTGGCCTGGTATGGCTCAGGAGGGGGGGTGCTCTCTCGCCCCCTCTTTTCCTGTGGCCTGCCAGGTTGCGTGCTCGGATAAAGGGTCTGGTATGGATTTTTAGGGGGACCCCACGTCATATTTTTTTTTTTATTTGACGCGGGGTTCACCTTAAAATACATACCAGACCTGAAGGGCCTGGTAATTGAATTTGGGGGAACCCCGCTCTTTTTTTTTTTTTTTTATCAATGACTTTCAATGAATGTTCTCTGTATTACGGGAGCCGACAATTCATTATAGCCGCGAGTGACTTTAAAAGACTTTTTTTCCTGCAGAAATTACACTTTGTGCAGGAACAGTTCTAAGCACCAGAAACATGCGCCCCATTCACAGGCATACTATAGACACCCCCCAGGTACGAAATTTAAAGGAATATTAGGCCGCGTACACACGGGCGGACTGTTCGCCCAACTTTGTCCGCTGAACAGTGTTTCAGCGGACAGTCCGCTCGTGTGTGGGCTTCAGCGGACAGTTTCAGCGGACAGTCTGACGAACAAAGTTTTTCGGAAGTTCCGTAAAACTGTCCGCTGAAACTTTGTTTGAGCGGACAGTCCGCTCGTGTGTAGGCTTGTTCGTCAAACTAAGTTCCGCGCATACTCAGAAAGGATTTACACGCCGAAGGTTGCATTGCAGTGTATAGGACGTCGTTTTCTAGTCCCGTCGTACGTGCCGTTCACGTCATCGCGCACGGTTTCAGCGGACTGTTCGTTCATCGTGTGTGGTCAAGTCCGCTCATGCTAATTTTGAGCGGACTGTTTGACAAACTGTTTGACGAACAAGGTTGGGTGAACAGTCCGCGCGTGTGTACGCGGCCTTACACTTTCATTGTTTCATTTTAATCATTATTAAAATCACTGCTCCCGAAAAAACGGCCATTTTTAAAACTTATTTTTTTGCATTGATCCATGTCCCCTGGGGTAGGACCCAGGTCCCCAAACACTTTTAAGGACAGTAACTTGCATATTAGCCTTTAAAATTAGAACTTTAGATTTTGAATGTTCGAGTCCCATAGACTTTAATAGGGTTCTAAAGTTCACACAAAGTTTAGGTCTGTTCGCAGGTTCTGGTGCGAACCGAACAGGGGGGGTGTTCGGCTCATCCTTAGTCACCGCCTTTTGCAGTACTGCCATCTGCTCACTCAGTAAGCGGTTTGCTTCCTGTTGCACAGCGACTGTCTTTACCAGGATCTGCTCCTGACGGACCTGCGCTTGTAGCAGGGCCTGCTCCTGATGGGCCTGGGCCTCCTGATGGCGGGCCTGCACATTAACTAGTACCGGCTGCTTAACCACATCCTCCATGGCTTGTTCAGAAGACTTCACCGTCTGTGCAGCTTTAACCCAGGACATGGGATTGGACTGGACCCCTCAAACTGCCCGATGCAAACTCCACCAATTTTTAGGGGATCAGAGGGGTGAACAGTTGGCTCAAAGACAGTCCAGTAAAAATAAAAATGGCTTTATTCAGCAAACTGGCAGAAAACAAACAGAAAACAAGACAGGCTGTCTTGTCACACAGTTGTGCACACAGGTAAAGCTTACAGTTCCGCAGCATACAGGCTTACAGGCAATAGTTCATGGCTCTAATCAGAGCTACAGTCTTTTATGTGGTTAAGCTCATCCGGCAAGTACACAATCCAGCAATGGAACTTTTCCACACAGTGTGCTGCTGTGTCTCTCTCTCCTACTCAAACAGCTCTCCTATGACACTTTCAGCCCAGCTGACAATAAGCAGGTCTGAAGGGGAAGTACCAAGTACCTGCCCTCTTCAATTAACCCCTTCTTAACCCTGCCCCAGGCTGACCCTATATATATATATATATATATATATATATATATATATATATATATATATATATATATATATATATATATATATATATATATATATATATATATATTTTTTTTATTGTATTTTTTATTAAATTTCAAAGCAAGTACAAAATAATCAAGCAATGAAATGATCAGTAAGCAGAAATAAACATAGATTATAACGTAAACGTTAACCATAGAAGTCAGATAATTAATGTCCATAGATGCAGGCACAAAAGTGAACTGCATACCTGTTTCAGTTAAAATAAATAACATACAGTTTATGAAAAACAAAAGTCGGTGCGACAATAGGCCGGAGGCCATAGGTAGATAAAGCAACAAAACAACCATAAGAACATCATGACAATCCTCAGGGGAAGGAGAGAAAGATACCCGGACTGATACATATAGAAAGTTAATGGGAGGGGGAAAGGTGGGCGCGAAGGCCGAAAAGAAGGCACTACCATTGGCGACTGGAGCCGTTAAGGGTGTACAGACCAGGGGGACCCAAATTCCGACCGATCCCAGGGTTCCCAGACTTTATCAAACTGGGAAACCAAATCATGTACTGAGGCGGTCAGGTACTCCATTCTCCTTATTTCGGACACCAATTGGAGAAATCTAGGCCAGGGAGGGGTTGCGCCAGACAACCAGCATAGCGGTATGAGCCTCTTAGCAGCTAAAAGAATATACGAGATCAGCCGGTTGGTATTTTTAGATAGGCCTGGGAGAGGGAGACCCAACAAACAGTGTAGGGGGTCGATCGGAAGGGACACCCCCGTCACCTCCATCACCAGCGACCCCACCTCCAACCAAAAAGGACGTATCAGGGAGCACTTCCAGAAGATGTGGAACAATGACCCGACGTCAAGCCCACATCTCCAGCATCGTGGCGAAACCGAGGGATCAAATTTGTGGATGACATCGGGGGTCCTGTACCAGAACATGAGGATTTTAATTGCCGTTTCCCTCTGCGTGACACACTTAGAGGACTTAAAAGTAGAGGCCCAGATCTTATCCCAGGTCTGTAGGGGGATGGGTTTGTCTAACAACTGAGACCATTTACTCATGTACAGGTGCGTAATTTCATTTAAGGGGGTTGACTCATGGAGGATTTGGTGAATAGAAGAGATTAGATGTAATTGGTGGGGACCCTGGGCGCAAAGGTGTTCAAAGGCCGTGGGGTTTGCAAGGGTTAAGGTCGGAGATTTGGAGCTAAAAAAGTGCCTAACCTGTAGGTAAAAGTAAAACAAGTGCTTGGGGATATCATATTTGGCACGTAGGGTTTCAAAGGTGTGAAGTCTACGCGAGATGGGGTGCACCAGGTTTCTAAGTTGGAAAAGGGGAGGGGCTAGCCACGTGAAGATCCTGCCCAAAGACAGGCCATCCGGAATACTGGGGTTGAACAACACATTCGTAAGGGGGGGGCAGAGCGAGGAAAGGGAATATTTTTTGTTGCATCTTTGCCATATGTCCAGGGTAAAGGACATTGGGGCCGTACATTGGCTCCTGAGGTTAGGATGCAGAGGGGAAGAGGCACCCCAGATCAAGGAGCATGGGTGCACCGGATACAGGACCCCCTTCTCAATGGCAGCCCACTGACTCATGGCGTTAAGAGAGGACCAAGAGGTAATAATTCGTAAATGGGTAGCATGATAATATTTTACGATATCCGGGGCTCCCAGACCTCCCCGAGCTCGAGGTGCAAACACTACTGAACTGGCAAGGCGGTGAGATCTGTCAGCCCATATACATTTTAAAAACCGTCTCTGGAGAAGTTTAAGCTGGGCGGTTGGAAGGGCGACGGGCAGTGTCTCAAAATGATAGAGCAACCTGGGCAAAACTGACATTTTAAGCACGTTAATTCTGCCCAAGAGGGATAGAGGGTATTTGGACCAGGTCAGTAGGGAGTTATTGATATCTTGGAATAGGGGGGGAAAGTTAGCACGGAACAGGTGGGAATATGAAGGAGTCAAAAAAACACCCAAATATTTGAGTGAGTCCGTGCACCACCTATAAGGATACGTTTCCGTAAGCCTGGAGAGTTGAGTAGCGGGTATGTGTATGGGTAGAGCTTCAGTCTTTGAGGTGTTCACTTTGTAACCAGAGATCCCCCCAAAGGTTGAAAGTAATTTGTGTAGTGAGGGGAGAGAGACCAGTGGGTTGGTAATGGTTAGCAAGATGTCATCCGCGAAGAGTGATAATTTATACTCCCCCTGTCGCATTACCACCCCGCGAATATCTGGATGAGAACGTATGGACTCGGCTAGGGGTTCTAGGCATAAAATAAATAACAACGGTGATAGAGGGCACCCCTGCCGAGTTCCATTCATCAGGGGGAAGCAAGGCGACAAGAAGGACGACATCTGAACCTGGGCAGTGACTGTGGAGTACAAAGCTTCGAGTGCGTTTAAAAAAGGGCCAGTAAAGCCGTAGACTTTAAGCGTAGCGAACATATAAGGCCAACAGAGCCTATCAAAGGCCTTCTGTGCGTCTAGACTAAGTAGCAATGCTGATTTGTTGGTCCTATCCAGAAGGTCCACTAAGTTGATTGTACGTCGGGTGTTGTCCCCGGCATGCCTGCCAGGCACAAACCCCACCTGGTCTCTGTGGATAAGTTTGGGGGCCAGGACTGACAATCTAGAGGCGAGAATTTTCGTAAAAATCTTGTAGTCCGAATTTAGAAGGGCTATAGGCCTATAATTGTCTGGGATAGAGGGATCCTTACCCGGTTTGGGGATCACCGAGATGTAGGAATGTGAAAAATGGGGGTGGGGGGGGTGCCCCCCAGCAGAGAATCAAATAGAGTGAGCATGTGCGGACCCAAAATGTCCAGATAGGTTTTGTAATAGAAATAGGGGAGGCCATCAGGGCCAGGCGCTTTATGCGAAGGGAGCTTCCGTATGATGGCCGAGAGCTCGTCTGCAGTTACAGATTTGTTCAAAGTTTCTAAATCAGTTGTTGAAAGCTTGGGAAGTTTCAGGGTAGAGAAGAAGGACTTGAATTTCTCTTGTGTGAAATGAAAATGGTTTTCTGGGGATAAACAGTTATATAGTTTGCGGTAAAATTCGCCAAAGGTGTTGGAGATTTCACGAGGACAGTGGGTCCTGGAACCGTCAGGACGGGAGAGAAACTCAGGGAAGGAGTTGAATGGGCGCGGGCGTAATTTATTAACTAACATTTTATGGGGTTTATTGGAAAATTCGTAAAATTTCTGCTTCGTCCAAAGCAATGATTTAGCAGCCCGGTCAAGCTGGGCAGTTTTAATCTGTTCCCTGAGTAGAGTGACTCTCCGCAGTCTATCCACCGTGGGGGAACCCAGAAGCCTCCGCTCCGCCGAGAGAAGAGCAGAAGTCAGAGAACGAATACATTCGGCTCTGTCTCTCTTCAATCTGGAGCTCTCTGCTATACAAGCACCTCTAAAAACGGCTTTGTGGGCTTCCCACAGGGTGGAAAAATCTGAGACCGACCCCTTGTTTAGCTGGAAAAATTCTGCAAGATTCCGCGAAAGGACAGAGCGGGAGCCTTCAGACTGTAAGAGATGGTTATTAAGCCGCCAGTGACAGGATCTGGGGTAGGCCTGAGTGAGCAGGAGGTCTAGGGTAATGGGGGCATGATCCGACCAGGTTATCGGCATCACCTCAGAATCAACTACCAATGGGATAAGCGGGGCAGATATAAAGAAGTGATCGAGCCGCGAGTACATTTTATGAGCAGGTGAATAGAAGGTAAATTGCTGAGCTGTGGGGTGTTTAATCCTCCATGAGTCAAAAAGGCGGTGGGATCTAATAAGCTGCCGGAAGGAGGTAGCTTGAGAGGCAAGCTTCTTGGAGGGTGTGGAAGAGAACAGTGTTTTTCTATCCCTAGTGGGGGACATAACCAAGTTGAAGTCCCCGCCAACTATCATAAAAGGCTGAGAAGGATAGTGGGAGGAGTCAAACAGGCCATTAAGGCCTATATATATATGTATGTATGTATATGTATATGTAGCGCAGGGGTTGTGACCCAGTTATCATGCTAAGTAATATGATGTTCCTTAAAGCGGGACTGCACTGTGGAAAAAAATATTAAAAGCCAGCAGCTACAAATACTGCAGCTGCTGACTTTTAATAAATGGACACTCACCTGTCCCGGGGTTCAGCGATGCCGAGGCCGAGCGTTCGCTCGGCTCTTGGCTGCTGCCGCCACCATTCTAGGTGAGGGAATCAGGAAGTGAAGCGAAGCGGCTTCACTTCCCGGTTCCCTACTGCGCATGTGCGAGTCGCGCAGCGCAATAGGAATTGTCCGCGCTGTCTCTGGGACCCGTGTGTGTCCCAGCAGACAGCGCGCAGGGACAGGAAGAGGCATAGACTCCCGTGGGAGTCTATGCCCGGAAGTGGGTGCAAATACCTGTCTTTGACAGGTATCTGCACCCCCCTCCCCCTGAAAGGTGCCAATTGTGACACCGGAGGGGGGGAGGGTTCCGATCAGCGGAAGTTCCACTTTAGGGTGGAACCCCGCTTTAAGTAAGAGTTTGGCTCCCTCTAGTGTCCTATTGATGTTAATGCTGTTGGGACTTTTCTTACAATTCTTGAGCAGCACTGGAAAGCATTAAGGGTAATGTAGTTCAATGTTCAAGTGTGTTTAACTCACTCAAGGCCAAGCCACAGAACAGCCTGCTGGGTAAGCAAATAAAAGGGACAGGCGTGGCACATTTTCTCTCTCTCTGGATGCCATTCAGCACACAGCAGGAGGCCTGTGTGTGGGCCCAGGGCTGGGAGTGCCTGAGGCCTACAGCGAAGAGTGGATTGCCCACCCCAGAGGGATCCTTTTGAACTGCCCTGCTGATCGAACAGGAGGATTGGTCTGCATTTCAAAGCATCTGAAGCCACCTGCTTTTACGCCGCCATCAGAAGGAACGCTGTGGTGTGATGGCGCCAGCTTAGATTGGGACTGAGATATCAAGAGCAGAGTCTAACAAGCTTCTGGGCCTGATGTGGTGAGCGGGCACTTGCTCAGTTCGATATAGGGCACTGTTGCTGTTTGAATTAGTTCCAAACTGTTGGTGGGATCTGTAGTCCCACAGAAGTGATTTCATTTATCCATAGACTGTGTACAGTGGAACTGCAGATGTTGCCTTCCCTGTACTGCAAAGTAAATGCTGAGTTGTATCCCTTATTAAGGAAGAAGTTCTACAGGTGTCTTACATGTGCACGCATTCGGTTGCCAGCATGTCACTTCTACTATAATTTGCTACTCTACTACTTGTTTCTTACCTGGATTTACAAATACTGCAGTCTAATACCTTGAGCTAGCTGAAGAGGAAGAAGACAAGAGACTTTGTAATTTTCTATAAAACAGAACAACTTTGGTTTGCATAGTGAACAGTGTATTGCAACCTAGGGGGAGCCCTTGAGTATATGATACAAAGTTATATGGTATCGTGCTGTTGTATATTCATAGCATTGTGCTGCAGAATTGGTATGTGTGTGTGCTCGGAGGTTTCAGTGGGAAGGTGTTCAATATAGCTGCTGATTAGTATTGGGTACCTTTCCTACTGTGCACCTGTTTGCATACGCTCTCTATGGTGATCCTTAAATACAGTTTCAAATTAACATTGACTGTTATATTGCCATTTACTGTCTCTTAGTTATCACACTGTTAATTGTGTTAAACTTTTACCTCAGTAAACTTTCAGATTAATTGATGCCCTGTGTGAGATTATATCTATTATTACAGCTGGTGAAGTGATGAGTACCAAGGTGATGGTAAATATACAGTTCAGTGTGTTATTACTGTGTTTCTCTTTACTGCTGGGTCCTAAACTCATATTACCATACAGTTGTGCCAAAGAGGTCGAGACTGTTCTTGGGGTTGATAGGCAGGGTACAGGATTATACATTCATCAGCAGCTCCTTCGGGGGTGAGTGCTTTAAATATATATTATAATTATAAACAATTATAGCTCAGGCTGTTTAGTACATGCCCCACACTATATAAGGCCGCCAGCGAGGCGGCCTTGTGTAGTGTTTTTCCGGCGTCTGCAAGAGTTAGTGGGTGTTGTGTGCCTTCAGCGCAGTATACACCTGTATCTACCCTTTTATTGCTGTTAGCTAATTGAGCCATCTGCAGGAGTTAGGTGGTGTTGTGTGCCTCCAGCGCAGTATACACTTGTAGCTACCTATATTGCTGTTCTCTAATTGAGCCATCTTCAGGAGTTAGTGGGTGTTGTGTGCCTCCAGCACAGCACAATATACACCTGTATCTACCCTTTATTGCTGGTGTTCTCTAATACAGCCATCTGCAGGAGTTAGTTGGTGTTGTGTGCCTCCAGAGCAGTATACACCTGTATCTACCCTTTATTGCTGTTCTCTAAGAGAGACATCTGCAGGAGTTAGTGGGTGTTGTGTGCCTCCAGCACAGCACAGTATACACCTGTATCTACCCTTCATTGCTGGTGTTCTCTCATACAGGCATCTGCTGTAGTTAGTGGGTGTTGTGTGGCTCCAGCCCAGTATACACCTGTATCTACCCTTTATTGCTGGTGTTCTATCATACAGGCATCTGCAGGAGTTAGTGGGTGTTGTGTGCCTCCAGCACAATAAACACTATTCAATTGCTGGTTTTCCCATTTCCCTGCAGGCCATTACCATGTCTGGAAGGACAACAAGGAGAGGCAGACAGGCACAAGCCAATAAAAGAGGGCAAGCAGGCTCTGTGTCTAGAGACAACAGTGCTTGTTGTGGACGCAGTGCATCGTCATCAGCACGTGACCATGGGACATGCTTGTCCTTATTTTCGGCAGCTGAACGTGTTGAGCCGCATCATGCCAAAGACTTGGTAGAGTGGATGACCAAGCCCTCTTCATCCTCCTCATCCTCTCTCACCCAGGCTCAGGGTACTAGCAAAGCAGCTGCCAACGCATCCTCTTCCCTCGTCTCAATATCATTATCAGTCACTCCTTCCCTAGACCCACCACGTCCTCCTGAGGAGTCCCCCGAACTGTTTGAGCAAAGTGTTGGGTACATGCTCCAGGAGGAGGCCCAGTGTCTTGTAGGCTCTGATGATGATACTCAGGTAGAGGAAGGCAGTAGCGTGAGCGCAGAGAGAGGGGATGCTCAAGAAGGACAGCAATCTGGCAGTCATGTTCCACAAGCTGCAGCATACTGCCAGGTTTGCTCCAGTGATGAAGAGGGAGGGGATGATGACGTCACTGACTCCACGTGGGTGCCTGGTAGGAGAGAGGAGGAGGAGGAGGCACATCTCCAACGAGGCAGGATGCCCTCTGGGGGCCAGCTTAGGGGCAGCACACTGACTGAATCCCACAGCAGAGCTCCGCCTGTGCAGGGCACTGCCTTTGCATGTTATTCTAAAAGTTCTTTGGTGTGGGCCTTTTTTGAGACGATTGCATCAGATCACACCGCTGCTATTTACAACATATGTCTCAAGCGTATCTCGCATGGCCAAAACATCAGCCGCTTGGGCACCACATGCTTGCCCAGACATATGTTGACCTGCCAGGCAGCTCGTTGGCAAGCTTACCTCAAAGACCCACACCAAAGAACAAAGCGGACCTCTCCTTGCTCCTCATCAGCTGAGATCTCCAACCCCACTAGACCTTCAGTCCTCTCTGAAACCTGCACTGAGAGGGATGAAGGTGTAGAATTAGGTGTGTCACAGCCAAGTGCTTGCGGGCACTCTGCTAGCAGTACACCCACATCCGATTGTAGCAGGCAAATTTCCCTGCCCCAGCTGCTGTACCGTAGAAAGAAGTTCACTCCTAGCCATCCACATGCCCATCAGTTGAATGCTAGCTTGGCTAAATTGCTAGCACTTCAATTGCTGCCTTTTCAGTTGGCAGACTCGGCCCCCTTCCGTGAGTTTGTGCCTCAGTGGCAGGTTCCTAAACGCCACTTTTTCTCACGGAAGGTGATTCCGGCTCTCTACCAGCATGTGGTAGGCAATGTCCTTGCCTCACTGGACAGGGCGGTCATCGGTAAGGTGCATGTAACCACTGACTCATGGTCCAGCAGGCATGGACAGGGACGTTACCTATCTTTCACGGCCCATTGGGTCACTCTTCTGGCAGCTTGGAAGGATGCAGGACAAGGTGCAGTAGCGTTGGAGGTTGTTTCGCCACTACGCCTCCAAAAGGCTTCTACTGGTTGTGACACACCTCTCTCCTTCACCCCCTCCTCTTCTTCTTCCTCCATGGCCTCTTCCAGTGCTCTGTCCTTGGAACCAGTGGTGCTTCGTAGGCGTTCATGGGGCTACGCAAGTACGCAGGCAAAACAATGCCATGCTGTGCTTGCGCTGGTTTGTTTGGGGGACAGGAGCCACACTGGAGCAGATATTTTGTCAGCTCTGCAGGGGCAGGCCGAGAGGTGGTTGACGCCAGGCCAGGTTAAGCCAGGAATGGTGGTTTGTGACAATGGCACCAACCTCCTCTCCGCCCTCCAACAGGGACAACTGACCCATGTGCCCTGTGGGGCTCACATCCTTAACCTGGTGGTGCAGTGGTTCTTGGGCAGGTACCCGGGCTTACAGGATGTCCTGAAGCAGGCCAGGAGTGTGCATTTTCGCTGATCATTTAATGCCAGTGCTCGGCTGGCTGAGCTCCAAAAGGAGTTGAACCTGCCCAAGAACCGCTTTATATGTGACATGCCCACTAGGTGGAACTCAACGTTGGCCATGCTGCAGCGGCTGCACATGCAACAGAGGGCCATCAATGAGTACTTGTGCGACTACGGCACCAGGACAGGGTCAGGAGAGCTTGGTTTTTTCTCACCATGCCAGTGGGGCATGATCAGGGATGCATGCACTGTCCTGTCACCGTTTGAGGAGGCCACAAGGATGGTGAGCAGTGACAGTGCATGCATCAGGGACACTGTACCTCTTGTCCACCTGTTGGAGCATACGCTGCATGGAATAATGGACAGGGCACTTGAGGCAGAACAGAGGCAGGAAGAGGAGGACTTCCTTGCCTCTCAAGGCCCCAGACAGTGTTCTTGCTGTCCCACCCATCAAACAGGAAGAGGATGAGGAGGAGGAGGAGGAGGAGGATGATTGTGCCAGCATGGAGGTGGAGCCTGGCACTCAGCAGCAGCAGTCTTGTAGGGATCATTTACAGTCCCAAGAAACCCATGGACTTCTACGTGGCTGGGAGGAGGTGGCTGCGGATCATGTTGTCCTTAGTGACCCAGAGGACTCCGGACCAAAAACCTCAGCTAACCTACGCTGCATGGCTTCCCTGATCCTGCAAAGCCTGTGGAAGGTTCCTCGTATTCTTCAGATCAAGGAGAGGGACCATTACTGGCTGGCCACTCTCCTTGATCCACGGTACAAGGGTAAGGTTGCCGACCTTATCTTGCCGTCGCAGAGGGAGCAGGGTACTAGGATGAGACATCTCCGGGAGGCCTTGCAGAAAGTTCTGTACAACGCATTCCAAGAGACTGGGAGGTTATAAATTCCTGGTCCTGGACAACGTGTTCAGTCAGAGGGAGAGCAGTGGAGAAGGTGGCCGTCTGACTGATGCGTTCAGACAATTTTTTAGTCCGCAGCCCCAAGGTATGATTGGTTCCAGCAACCATCGCCAGCGTCTGATTTACATGGTGCAGGAAAACCTAAGGGCAAGGTCAGACTTATGCCTCGTACACACGATCAAACAATCTGGTGGAAAAGTCCGGCGGACTCAAGTGTGTGGGCTCTGGCGGACTTTTTTTACCCAAAAGTCCGGCGGACTAAAAGTATTTTTGCACTCCAATCTGTCCGCCGGACTCGCATTTCAGTGGACAATCCGTCGCTGGCCCCGTCACCTGGTATGGACTTAAAGGGGAACCCCTGCGGCAAAAAATTGGCGTGGGGGTCCCCCAGGTCCATATCAGACCCTTATCCGAGCACGCTACCCGGCCAGCCAGGAAAGGGGGTGGGGACGAGCGAGCGCCCCCCCTCCTGAGCCATACCAGGCCGCGTGCCCTCAACATGGGGGGGTGCCTTGGGTCCCAACGCACCTTGTCCCCATGTTAATGAGGACAAGGGCCTCTTCCCGACAACCCTGGCCATTGGTTGTTGGGGTCTGCGGGCGGGGGGCTTATCGGAATCCGTGAGCCCCCTTTAATAAGGGGGCCCCCCGATCCCGGCCCCCCACCCTATATGAATGAGTATGGGGTACAATGTACCCCTACCCAATCACCTGTGAAAAAAAGTAAAAAAAAAACACAACATACAAGAAGAGGGGGACAAGACCCCCGAAGTCGGAAGAAGAGGACGGCGGGCTCCTCCGCTAGTGAAAATGCTAGCAAAAGAGCAGAAGATAGCGGAGGGGTCTGGCGAGAAGACCCCCGAAGACGGAAGAAGACCCCCGGAGCTGTGCAATAAACTATTTTAACCCTTGTGTGTTGTGTTTTTTTTTTTTACTTTTTTTCACAGGTGAATGGGTAGGGGTGCATGGTACCCCAAACTCACATAGGGTGGGGGGCTGGGATCCGGGGGCCCCCTTATTAACGTGCCTCACGGATTCCGATAAGCCCCCCGCCCGCAGACCCCGACAACCAACGGCCAGGGTTGTCGGGAAGAGACCCCCCTCCCCAAGGCACCCCCCATGTTGAGGGCACGCGGCCTGGTACGGCTCAGGAGGGGAGGTGCTCGCTCGTCCCCACCTTCTTTCCTGGTCGGCCGGGTAGCGTGCTCGGATAAGGGTCTGATATGGACCTGGGGGGGAACCCCATGCCGATTTTTCGGCGTAGGGATTGCCCTTTAAGTCCATACCAGGTGACAGGGCCAGCGACGCCTCCTTCGATGGCCCTGGCTACCTGGAGACGCGCTCAAAATGAGCAGACTTTCCTCCACATGTGTGGGCGAGTCCGTTCATTTCAAAAGTACGGCGGATAGTCCGGCAGACTTATTACGCCGTATTAGTCCGCTGAAAAAGTGCCGTGTGTGGGCAAGTAGCTCGTTCGGAAAGTCCGGCAGACAGTCTGGCGGAAAGTCCACCAGACTAAGTCCGCCTGATAGTCTGCTACTTTTGTACAAGGCATTAGACACCTTTCCCACCGAAAATCCTCTGGCTTACTGGGTCTTGAGGATGGATCACTGACCAGAGCTTGCATAGTAAGCAATTGAGCTACTGGCCTGTCCTGCATCCAGCGTTCTTTCAGAATGCACCTTCAGTGCTGCTGGTGGCTTTGTAACTGATCACAGGGTGCGCCTGTCCACCGACTCGGTTGATCGACTGACCTTCATAAAAAAGAATCAGCCTTGGATCACCACCAGCTACCAAGCACCTGAAGCTGATGTAACCGAATACTTTTTTTTTAAATGTCACATCCCTTCAAGACTGCCTATGCTGATGCTGAGTGACTGTCCTGTTATGTTGACTGTCTATCCTCTACCTCCTCTGCTGATATCTTGGAAGAACATTTTTGGTTCTGGGTGATGCCACCAGCCCAATTTTTCAGCCCCTGTTTAACAGGGGCATGTAATTACAATTTTTGATGCAATGCTTTGCAGCAGGGCTCATTCCTGCACTACAAATAGAGTATATGGGAGAGGTTGCAGTGTCGTGGCACCAGCACCAGTGCCTAAGGCCCAATTTTTCAGCCCCTGTTTAACAGGGTCATGTAATTAAAATTTTTGATGCAATGCTTTGCAGCAGGACTCATTCCTGCACTCCAACTAGAGTATATGGTAGAAGTTGCAGTGTATAGGCCCAATTTTTCAGCCCCTGTTTAACAGAGGCATGTATTACAATTTTTGATGCAATGCTTTGCAGCAGGGCTCATTCCTGCACTCCAACTAGAATATCTGGGAGAGGTTGCAGTGTTGTGGCACCAGCAAGCAGTGCCTAAGGCCCAATTTTTCAGCCCCTGCTTAACAGGGGCATGTCATTACAATTCTTGATATAATATTTCACAGCAGGGCCCGTTCTTGCGCCCACCGAGAGTAACTGTGAGGATTTATAGTGTTGTGGCACCAGCACCACCACCAAAACCACCAAAGGCCCAATTTTTCTACCACTGTTAAACAATGGCATGTAATTACAATTCTTGATATAATCCTTCACAGCAGAGAGCTCCAGCAAGAGTCACTTTGAGGGCTTACAATGTTGTGGCCACACTAACACCTTGTTCCGCCATTTCTGCAGAGCATATAGGGCAGGCCCCTACTTTCAAACATCCAACTTACAAACGTCTCCTACTTGCAAACAGAAGGAGACAACAGGAAGTGAGATGAAAAAAGACGGACAGCAAAACAAATTATACAGGGGTGATAACCCTTCCCTATGTTTTCCAAAAAGCTTAAAAATAGATTGTTTGTTTGACTGGAGCTACACTTTAAAAATGTACCAGTTCAAAATTACAAGCAGATTCTACCTAACACAACAAACCTACACAGCGCCTGTCTTGTTTGCACCGCCTGTATACTCCTGTTCTGAGTATATAGGGCCTGGGGGCCTCACGGCTTACCTTTTTTTTAATATGGGTACGGGGTTCCCCTTAATATCAATACAAGACCCAAAGGGGCTGGTAATGGGCGGGGGGGGGGGGGCTACCTATGCCATTTTTCTCAATGATTTCCATCCATATTGCTGGAACCAGATATTACATTAAAACCGCAAGCAGTTTTAAATGACTTTTTTTCTGTTAAATGTCATTTTGTGCAGGGACTGTTCTAAACATGGGAAACACGTGGCACTTCACAGGCATACTATAGACACCCCCAGGCACGATATTTAAAGGAATATTTCACCTTTCTTTTTCACTTTAATCGTCATTAAAATCAGTGCTCCCGAAAAAACGTCAGTTTTTAAAAACATTTTAGGCATTGACCCATGTCCCCTGGGGCAGGAGCCAGGTCCCCAAACCCTTTATAGGACAATATCTTGCATATTAGCCATTAAAATTAGCATTTTTTATTTTGAACGTTTGAGTCCCATAGACTTCAATGGGGTTCTAAAGTTTGCACAAATTTTTGGTCCGTTCGAAAGTTCTGGTGCGAACCAAACCCAGGGGTGTTCGGCTCATCCCTATCAGAGACCATTAATTAAGATGGCAGAGAACAGTGTTATTGTATGCATGGGACAGTGTGTGGTGATGAAGTTTCTTGTAAATGAAGACATTAAACCCAAGGATATCTACAGAAGGCTTCAAGCACTGATGAGACACTAAGCCGCAGTAAGACATTAAATTGTGTAATCGTTTCAAAGATGGCCGTACGTCCATCAGTGACGATCCCGGTTGTGGTGATTTCCAGCCCACAGCAGTCATTCCTGTGAACATTCAGTGCATGGAACGTTTTGACAGGGAAGGCCAGGATTTTCTGGATTGCATCATTACATGTGATGAAACCTGGGCACATCATTTCACCCTGGAATCAAAATGAGCATCAAAGCAATGGAAGCATCTGGACTCCCCACCACCCAAAAAAGTTTGAACAATTGTGTCTGCAGTTTAAGTGATGGCGAGTGTTTTCTGGGACAAACATGGAATTATTCATGTGGATTTTCTACTCCGTGGTGCCACTATCAACAGTACATATTACTGTTGTGTTCTGAGTGATGTACATATGCGTCTGCAGAAAGAATGGCCTGGTTTCATCACTAAGGGCGTCCTGTTTCCCAAGGACAAAACACAAGCTCATACTGTTCCCCGCACTACGTGCTCATTACAGCAAATCGGCTGTGAGGTAATGCCACATCCCCTTTGCAGCCTGGACCTCAATCCAAGTGATTTCCACCTGTTTGAACCCCTCGGAGGTCAGCATTTCAGCACTGATGACAAAGGGGAGCAGGCTGTCCTAGGATGGTTTAGGCGTACTGACAAATCTTTATATGCTGAAACTTTCCAGGCAAATGCTGGGATAAGTTCATAAATATAGCAGGGGAGTATGTCAAAAAATAAATGCAGTTTCCACTCCTTGAAATTTGTTCTTTTATCATATGACTTGAATGCCATTGCATCCAATTGGCTCCTGCTGCTGTCAATCAAATCATGTGAGCATAGCGCAGGTAATGGGCCACTCTGGGCTGTGTTTGTCCGCCTTCATAGCAATCACTTGCTATGGAGGCAGACATAGAAGAGGAGGGACAGAGAGCGCTGGTGGGGGGCCCCAGAGAAAAAGGTTTTGGGCCACTTTGTGCAAAACCATTGCAAGGAGCAGGTAAGTATAACATATTTTTTATTTTAGGAAAAAAAGGCTGAGTCTTTACAACAGCTTCTGTAACATATGCCCCCCTTATTTGTGAGTAATAACTATCAGAACTGAGGTAGATGAACTAAAGCAGGGGCATGCTTTTTTTGCTTATATTGATTTTAAAGATAACTCCAATTCATGCGTTTACAAATAAATGTATATCTATTTGAGACTATAGACTTTATTACATTGTAATTGGATTTACTTCCAGATCTTCTATAAAAGAAGAATAAGCAGTATTCTTATAAAGCAGTAACTGTGACATTCACCGAATAGTCACTGCAGGTGGATCTGAGCATGCTTTTAAAATTACAGCAATTGATTCTCTTGTAGTGAATATTTGGCAAAGATCACGTTCGCTATATAAATATGCCTTTAAAAGTTTTTGTTTTTAATTTTGAATTGTTGGGATATGACAGTCACCTGAGCCAAAAAATGTTGTCCACATTGGGTAACAATTGTATGTCTGTGAGTAGCCCCCTTAGCCTACTGGTCTCTATCATTCGGTAGATGTAGGCCACATACAGGCCTCACACTCCTACTATTCCAACTAATAGTTTTCAGCTTCCTTCCACCACCTTTGAGCTGAGCTTACAAGGGGCTTCCATTAGGGCAGTTGGATTATGATTGCACTGTATGTGAGGAATAAATTCACCACTTACTGCTTTCAAACTCACGCTCTATTAAGCAACATAATTTGTTTTAAATTGTTTAAAATCAATACATTTTACCATATGCATGCTAATTTGGTACAGTAAGAAGGATAATGTATAAAAAAACAAGTATTTCAGAGGAATAAAGTCTCTGAAATATTTATGTAAATACTAAATTGCTATAATAGCTACAGAGACATTCAACATAATAAAGATAAGAAATGTATCTGCTAGGAAAAAACTAAGGCCGCGTACACACGGGCGGACTATCCGTCCAACTAAGTCCGTCAGACAATCCGACAGACAGTCCGTCCTACTTTTGAATGAACGGACTTGACCACACACGACGAACAGACAGTCCGCTGAAAGCTTGCGCGATGACGTGTACGGCACGTACGACGGGACTAGAAATACGACGTCCAATACACTGCAATGCAACCTTCGGCCGTGTAAATCCTTTCTGAGCATGCGCCATACTTAGTCCGTCGAACTAGCCTACTCACGAGCGGACTGTCCACTGAAACCAAGTTTGGACGGACAATATTACGGAAATTCCGAAAGACTTAGTCCGCCAGACTGTCCGCTGAAAAAGTCCGCTGAAGCCCACACACGAGCGGATTGTCCGCTGAAACACGTTTCAGCGGACCAAGTCCATCAGACAGTCCGCCCGTGTGTACGCGGCCTAATAGTGAAAAATGATATGAACTAAAAGGCTTGCATCTTGAATAAGCCAGTTTGCTCCTAATGCCCCTTAGGCCGCGTACACACGCGGGGACTGTTCGCCCAACTTTGTCCGCTGAACAGTGTTTTGGCGGACAGTCCGCCCGTGTGTGGGCTTTCAGCGGACAGTTTCAGCGAACAGTCTGCTGAACAAAGTTTTTCGGAAATTCCGAAAAACTGTCCGCTGAAACTTGGTTTCAGCGAACAGTCCCCTCGTGTGTAGGCTTGTTCGTCAAACTAAGTTCCGCGCATGCTCAGAAAGGATTTACACGCCGAAAGTTGTAATGCAGTGTATAGGACGTCGTATTTTCCGTCCCGTCGTACGTGCCGTTCACGTCATCGCGCACGGTTTCAGCAAAGTTGAGCGAACAGTCCCCGCGTGTGTACGCGGCCTTACACATTATCAGATTTTCCAGCAACAAATGTTGGATGTGAGCTTGTTGTCGGAAAGTCCGACCGTGCATATGCTCCATTGAACATTTGCTGTTGGAATTTCCACTCACAAATGTTTGAGATCAGGTTCTCAAATTTTCTGCAAAACAAAACTTGTTGTCGGAAAGTCTGATCATGTGTACACAAGTCCATCGCACAAAAGTTCACGCATGCTCGGAATCAAGCAGAAGGAGCCGCACAGGCTATTGAACTTCCTTTTTCTTGGGTTGTCGTACATCTTGTATGTTACCGCGTTCTCACGTTCGGAATTTTGGGCCAACATTTTTTTTTTTTTTTTTCCATAAAAGTTTTTATTTTTTATCAACATTTCTGTGACCGTGTGTATGCAAGATAAGTTTGAGCCAACATCCTTCAGAAAAAAAATCCATGGTTTTGTTGTCGGAAAATCAATCGTGTGTACACGGCATTACAGCTAAGAACAGGAAAGCGAGGTTACAATGGGCACCAGAGCACCAAAACTGGATGTTCAACATTTAAAAAATGTTGTCTGACATGATTAGTCTTGATTGCCACTGTTACATGCAGATCTTAGAGTCAAAATTCAACACACACGGGGGGGGCGTGGCCTGGCTGAGCTTGATGGCGGTCGCTTGAGCTCTTAGCTCCGACATCCCGGGACAAAAGCTATCATCTACCGCAGGTCTTCCCGTCAATGTTTTACATCTAACGATGGGTACAGCCTCCCGTTCGTCCTCCGCATCCAGATCTCGCTCCCCGAGAGAAAATTCTGCCGGACAACCGCCTCAAATCATCCCGGAGATGTTCAGGTCACAACGAGGAAACATGGCGCCTTCCCGCCACAGCGCACCTCAGGCCGCGGACTCTCACTCTCCCTCACAGGGGGCGATCGTCTTGTCTGATAACCTCATAGTTGGGAACGCAGCAGCTCAGAGATAGACTGATCATCCCCCGCAGGCGGCTTCTTCACCGCAATCGATCAGCATGAACGACCTCCGTTCCGTCACCTCTGATATCAAAGACACGTTGTCTGCGGCCATAGCTGAACTCAGGGTTGACATTAGAGGCCTTTCGGATCGTATGCATACAGTGGAGCAAATTACAGATCAACATGAAATATCGCTCCGCAAGACCACAAGGAAGCTGGACTCCCATACTCTTCAAATGAGAGATATTCAGCGACATTTGGAAGATTTGGACAACAGGGGAAGGCGTCACAACCTGAGGGTTAGAGGCCTCCCTGAATCGGTTGAAGCTGACCAAATCACCTCAGCAGTCACCTCCATCTTTAATGATATTATGGGAAGACAACCTCAATCTAACATTGAATTTGAACGTATTCACCGCGCTTTAAGACCGAAGGGAAGAGACAATGATCCTCCAAGGGATATAGTTTGTTGCCTGGTCAACTACCACCTCAAAGAGGACATTTTAAAAGCTGCCCGAACAAGGCAAACCATAACTTTTGGCTCTACCCCTATCCAGATTTTTCAGGATCTCTCTGGTATAACTTTACAACACCGCAGAGATTTGCGCCCCCTGCTGGACGTTCTGAAGACTCACGGCATACCATACAAATGGAAGTTTCCTTTCTGCCTCGCAGCCTCTGACTCTGGCCGTACTGCACACCTTAAAGTACCGGAAGACTTACCGAACTTTTGCTCGATTCTGAACATCCCCATGGTTGAGCTCCCTAACTGGTACGCCTCCTTCCGTCCGATGATACCTAGAGTGCCCAGACAACAAGCGGATCCGATGGATACTCACGATACCTCCTTCCGAAGACGAAGATCCCCCTCGGGACCGAGGGGTCGGCGTCCGCCTGATATTACCCGCGGGGATCACAGTCCCTCATCCTCTCCACGCGCCCGCCGGGCGAGAAGAGAATACTGAGTGAGTTGCCATCCTTTACTCTTCACCTTTTCTTTCTGGTCGGACTTTTACACCTAGTTGTGTTCTCTGTTACTTTCCCGCCAGAACGAACTGTCTTCTCCACTCGTAACAGTCCGCAGTAAGTTACTAGTTACCATCCGTTCATGTTGCATTGGTTTTTGTTACTCGATTCTTTCCCTGTTATACTCTTCACTTCAGCACGTTGGCGGTACATGAAAACTTTTAGTCCTGCAGTACACCTACCCCGGATCAGATACTGAATTGGTCCCCATGTGACTTTTTAGTTACTGCTCTGGTCTTGACAAAACGATCTGTGCTACCTCTTCGCAGTACCCTCTGATTTGTAATGCTTTCAGGATATGGCATTGTGCGACAACTCGTACACTACCAGCGGAACTTTTGGATCCAGCCTTACTTCGGGACGCCGTTCGTTACCGGTTACAGACGAGTCTGTTCCCTGCCATCCCACTCTGGATGTTTACACGATATAGTTCTGTACACCTCTCCCTATACTATCTGACATGTGTACCCTAAGCAGACTGATCGTCCTGTCTTCTTCGCAGAGCTGATAACAGCGCTATATCCTGGAATCTTTCGTCAGTTCCCGAACCCACTTGTTTAAGCCTCCCTCGGTGACAAGGCCGGACCGAAGGTGATTTCTACCCGCAAGTGTCCCCACTATATACTCGTCACATCAGACTGGTCTTCCCTTTCTTTTCTTTTCACAGATTCTCCAGTTGATAAGTATTATTATCCTGATTTGTTGTTGTTATATTGCGATATTGTTATTATGTTTCACGAGCTTATTCTCTCTACTTTACCATTTTCTACGATCGAATCTGGAAGGCGACTATTTGCTTCTATGTCGCCTGCGGATTCGGACGTGTTCACCGAACATCTGAGGTTTCTTATAAATGTTGACTGTTCGGTCGTGCCTGTGCACCCTGAATTGGTTTATCCACAACTTTATATATGTATGTAATGAAATGTTCCCCTGGTGTACACTGTGTTATACAACGACACGCAGCTACTTAGTTTATTCGAACGACAGAACCCTCTGTTAACTATCCTCCCTTCGTTAGTTCATTTAAATACACACCAATCATAATGTAGACCTGCTCCCATCACGCACATCTTATAGTCCTGGGATGTCGTGAGGACGTCCAATCAACAAATTTTCTGTGATCCGTTGTTGAGTTGAGACTTGGCCAACCCCACTGTAGGGTGTCGTCCGGGATTCCCTTCGTTTAGTGTCGGGGACTCCCTGCCTCATCCTACCCTTCTTTGTTTTTCTCGTACCACCGACTAAGTGGTCTGATTCTCTCTGCCCTTCCCCCCCCCCACTCATTCCCTCCCCACACACGTCCTTCCTCTTCCCTCAGCATTACCACTGGCCCTTTTACACGCTGATCCGTTCTAATTACTGTTCGGACTGTTCCCATCCTCCTAGCTTCCCCCCTAATTCCCATTGCTTTGCTTTGATTTACTTGCACCTCTCTGAACATGTCGGAAGCACGTTCTTCTCAAGACGTCCGTGCTTCTCCACCTGATGTCACAGCCGGTACAAAATTCTACTCGATCAATATTAGAGGTTTAAACACTCCCGAAAAGAGATCAAAATTTCTTCTTGCTTTACATAAAACACACGCACAAATAGCTCTGGTCCAAGAGACGCATTTTAGGACTGATTCTATACCCAAACTACATGACACAAATTATCCGATAGTATATCATGCTACAACGACAGAATCAAAATCTAAAGGAGTCTCTATCTTAGTTTCTAAACATTGCCCTCTTACTGTCACGGATGTCCTGTCGGACCCGATGGGCCGATATCTCTTCCTCAAAGGATATCTGCATAATAGACCTGTTACTATAGCTAACATTTATGCTCCGAATTCCAGACATGTTCCATTCTTCCGAGACGCACTCTCTCAACTCACCACTTTCCAACACGGGATGCTCGTCCTGGGGGGAGACTTTAATATCCCGCTTTCCCCAGACATTGACACGTCTAATGGTTCCTCTTGTATCACTTACAGAGCATTGCGGGCCATCAAAATGGAACTCCAGTCTCTTACGCTACATGACACATGGCTTATGTTACACCCAAGCACTAAAGACTTCACGTTTTTCTCCCCACCTCATAATAAATATTCACGCATAGACCTTTTTTTTCTTACACAAACTGATGTAGGCTGCTTGATGCGAGCCACCATAGAACCGGCATTTCTCTCAGACCACAACCCGATTACTATCACCCTTAACCTGACGACTACACCCCAACGTCCATTGTTATGGAGACTGGATGACTCATTACTCCTAGACCTTGACCACAAACAAGCCATCCTGGAATGCTTACAAAATTACTTTTCAGACAACTCCGGTGCTGATTCCTCTATGGAAACCGTATGGGCTGCGCACAAATGTGTAGTGAGGGGACTGCTTATTTCTTTAGCTGCTAAGCGGAAAAAACTTAGAGAAGCTCGAATCACGGAGTTACACAGTCGCATTCGCACGTTGGAGCGGACACATAAACGCACCCTTGCGTCCTCCAGTCTTACCGAACTTACCATAGCCAGGGAAGAGCTTTTGGAGGAATTGCAATTGTCAGTTAAACGTAAATTTGCTCTCACACACAAAATGTTTTATGAATTCGGAAACAAGGCTGGCAAATTTTTAGCAAAAGCTCTAAAGAATAGGAGAATGCTACATACTATACATAAGATTGTGACCCCCACAGGGACTCCTGTTGTCGCACCTGATGCCATAGCAAAGCACTTTGTTAACTATTTTCAATCTTTATATAATCTGCCTCGAACTCCCCATAATGCTGATCCCGCGCCTCGGGCTGACATGATTCATGACTTTCTATCGAAATATGCCCCGTCCCCCTTGAATACCGTTGACGTCTCTTCCCTAGAGGCCCCCATCTCGCTGTTAGAAATTAGGGAAACCGTTAAACACTTGAAGTCCGGGAAGAGCCCGGGCCCAGACGGATTAACGGCGGCATACTATAAATCCTTCCTTGATCTGTTGTCCCCACACTTAGCTGAGACCCTTAATGCCCTTCCACAATCCACGAGGAATAATTCGGACCTCCTAGAAGCACATATTACCGTAATTCCCAAACCAGGTAAAGACCCTTCCTTAGTCACTAATTATCGCCCCATTTCTTTACTTAACGTGGATTTGAAAATATACGCCAAAATTTTAGCAAATCGCCTATCACCTCTACTCCCCGATCTGATATCCAATGACCAAGTAGGCTTTGTCCCTGGTAGAGAGGCCAGGGACAATACCATTAAGGCATTAAATATTCACCACTGGGCGGAGTCTCCAAGATGGCCGCTTGAGCCAGAGCTCCGCCGAGTCCAGCTCCAACGACACCCACAGCGCACAGCCACCTGCTCTATCAGCAGCCAAAACGGGCGATTCGGCGCCCGGACGTTCCGGAGAAGCCAGCCGTATGCCTGGAAGGAAGCCCCGCAGAGACTTAGTGCATCAATTTAACGAGGCCTCCCCGCCGGGGTGTACCAAGATGGCCGCCGCGGCCCAACAGCGCGCCTCAGGGAGAGAAACACACGCGGAGATGCGGCAAGTACTCGCCCCCGCCTCACTCACCTACACCCCACCTCAAACCAGTGGTCCCGCACAGCACCTCACCCCCTCACCGGCATCAACAGACTCTCTGCTCAGCAGAAACTTTGGAGATCCGCCTTACTCCCCAGCAGGCCCGAATCTCGTCCCACCACCAGGGGAATCCTCTCCATCTCTCCCCCTCTCTGAGCATGGCACCCACACTGATGAGCTTCTGTCGAAGATGTCAGCCCTCCTGGAAAGAGGCTTAGCTTCTACTGCAGCTAAGATAACAGGGGACATAAAAACTGATTTCCAGAACCTAGGAGCTAGAATGGAAGCTATAGAGCACAAATTGGACATGACAGTATCCGCGACCAATCAAAACTCTGCACACATCCAAACTCTGCAGGATAGACTGGACACTGCCATACTCAGAATTGATGATCTTGAAAATAGATCCAGACGCTATAATTTCCGGATCAGAGGACTCCCAGAATCCATTTCTGATGTGTCACAAGCCACCCAAGACATCATTAAATCTTTGATACCAAACATACCGCAGCACCGTCTAGAGCTGGATAGGGTCCACAGGGCCCTAGGTCCCCCCAGAAAAGACGGATCCCCTAGAGATGTTATTGTCAAGCCACACTTTTACCTTGTCAAAGAGGAGATCATGAAGCAGTCTAGGGAGACAAAACAACTCTCTTTTCAAGGGCATCCTATCCAAATCTTTGCTGACCTTTCCCCTTCCACGATTCAGAGAAGGAGAGCCCTTAAACCCCTTCTGGTAGCCCTTGCACAAAAAGAAATAAAATACTGGTGGACTTTCCCCTTTGCTGTCAAGTTTCAACACAAGGGCAAATTTCACTCCTTCTCCAGCTTCCAAGATGGCGAAACGATCCTCCTATCTCTTAAACTCATTGCCACTGAATCAGACATGGACACTTCCAACCCAAGCTTCAACCCAGCCAAGCGCCCACCTCCTACTAGCCCGCTCACTCCCCTATGGAATCAACAACTGCCGAAGAGGACGAAGGACCGCTTACAGACCTGAGGCCGGGACATCCACAAGTCTTTGGTCACTTTATCCCTTCTCCTACTCCAAGATGGAGTAGCACCGGGGAAGTTTCCCCCCACCTGATGCGAGCCTCGGCTCCACTTCTCTATCTTGAAGAACTGTATCACCCCCTCTCCTTGTGCTCCCCTCTGAGTGCCTCAACTTTCTTTGACTACATCCTACCGCCTAAATGAAGAGGGCTCAATCTAGTCTGCATCAAGTTTGGTTTCTTGCACCGTTGCACAGTTTCTCTTCATCATAGAACTGTTCGAGACCCTCCCATGGATCGTTCCTGTTTATGGATGGACTCCTCCCGTATTGATGGATCTCATCTCAGACAATCAACCTCGATCCTGCACTCCACGGGCACCACTCAGAGAACCATAGCAAGATCTCAAATTCTCCAATGTGTCTTCCTCTTGCCCCCCTTTCCCCCCCCCCCCCCCCCTCCCGTTTTTTTTGTTTTTTTTGTTTTTCCCTTGGTTTGTTTATCCCCTTCCAGACAATGTCTTTTGTTTCTCACACATACTTAGCGTTTAGTATGTACATTAATCTCATGCTACCTTGCGGAACGTTCTGCAATATGTTTAGTTCTACCTATTCACTTTACTGGTTTAGTGCTGGTTGCACGTCTTTATTTTGTTTACATGTGGTGCCGGGGTGTTGGACTCGGTACATGCGCCTCCACCTTCCCCACCGATCTTAATGTTCAGTGGGCAAGGAAGTCTGCCCTATGAGGAGCAGGCGCTTCTAGTGGAGGTAGCCTCCTGGGGACGACATGGTCCCCAGGTGGTTGCCCCGACAAATCTGAGGTTGTCTTCTGTGACCTCCTCATCCTCCTCTCTCTCTCCTCTCTTTCTTCCTCCTTTCTGTGATCTCTTTTCTATCTCTCTCTCAATAACACAATGGTTCCCAATGGTCATTCTTTATTCTTTTTTCCTCCAGGACTACTCAAAGGTCGTTCACAGCTTTTTGTTCCTGAGTAACGGTATTCACCTAGGGACGACAGGAGCCCAGGACTTTCCAGGGTTATATGAAGCAGGTATGGCTGGCATCCCCTCTCTCTGGTTAAATGGCTGACCACCCAGGCTCTACACTCAAAGTAGCATCGCATAACGCTCAGGGCCTAAACTCCCCTGTCAAAAGGCGAAAGCTCTTTAATGGCTACAAAGCACTTGGATTGGATGTTATCCTGATCCAAGAAACTCACTTTCCTATGCGGTACAGCCCTAATTTCCTACACCATCACTTTCCCCAGTTTTACCTAGCAAAAACCGAAAACAAAACGAAAGGTGTAGCAATTCTATTTGCTAGATCCTGTAATTTCGCTTGGCAAGCAGATTATAAAGATCCCAACGGGAGATTTATTCTGGTAAAAGGGACCATAGATGGCCAGGTATATTCTTTCATTTCATACTATGCCCCTAACAAGGGACAACACAAATTTTTCCAGTCCATGATGTCTACTCTTGACCCTCACATGGAAGGGAGCGTAGTCATGGGGGGTGACTCCAACACAGCCCTAGACCTAGGACTTGATAAGTCCAATCCGGTCAAAAGCAAACTCATCCGCCCCTCCAACACTAGCTTAAAATTTGCTAAACTGATTTATAATTATGGCTTAGCAGATGCATGGCGCGAAGCCAATCCAACCAAAAGGGACTTCACTCACTTCTCCAATCCACACCAATCCTATGCCAGGATAGACCATCTGCTACTGCCTACACAATTGCTGCCTCTTCTGGCGAGCTCCAAAATCATAGACACGGTCCTCTCGGATCACTCCATAGTGACCGTCACTCTGCTCAATCCACTTAACAGACCGAAATATTACCACTGGAGACTTAATGAGTCTCTCTTATCGGAACCCGCTAGGGTGTCAGATATTCATTCCACACTTCTTGAGTATTTTGAACGCAACAAAACTGAAGGGATTTCTGCAGAAACTTTATGGGCTGCGCACAAGGTTACCATTAGAGGGAAACTCATTCAGATTGCATCACAACTCAAGAAAGAGCGAATAGCTGCCATCCGCAAGCTTGAAAACAACTTTGCTGATCTCAAAGCCCACCATAAGAGGGATCCCCATACTGTTTCCATAGCCCAGTTGGACTCTGCCCGGCTGGAATTAAACCTAGCTCTGACAGTAAGAGCTGAGAAACAATTAAGATGGAGCGGGGCTAAATTTTATTCTCAAAAGGATAAACTAGGGCACATGCTGGCCAACAAACTCTCACCCAGGACACGAGCTAAGACCATCCCTAAAATTCGAATGCGTGACCACATAACCACCTCTGACCCCACTAAGATTATTGCTGCTTTTCAGGAGTTTTACTCCAAATTATATAAAGAGGACCGCCATAGTGCCCCTAATCTCATATCGAAATTCCTAGATACTCTATCCATTCCATCCATATCGGACTCCCACAAAGCCACCATGGAGGAGAGGATCTCTGTAGAAGAGACTTTAGCGGTCATTAAGGACTTAAAGAAGGGCTCTGCCCCGGGACCAGATGGCTTATCGGTGCCCTATTATAAATCCTTTGCTGAAATTTTAGCTCCCCATTTGACTAACTTTTTCAATGAAAAAGTGACTGGCGCTCCGCTACATCCTGACTTAAACTCAGCCTTTATTACAGTACTCCCGAAACCAGACAAGAACCCTGAAGAAGTGGGTAATTATAGACCAATTTCCCTGATAAATAATGACATCAAAATACTCACCAAAATCCTCGCAAATAGACTTAACTCCTTTATACGCTCTTACATCCACAAAGACCAGGTAGGCTTTATACCCGGTCGTCAGGGACCGGACCAGACCAGACGCACAATAGATATTATTTCTATTCTCCAATCTAATTGGCCAGGGGGACTTACACAACAGGGCATGCTGCTCTCTTTGGATATACGAAAGGCATTTGACTCAGTCTCATGGCCATACTTGTTCTCACTCTTAGATAGATGGGGGTTCGGAGAGCGCTTTATGGGAATCATTAAAGCTCTATATTCTACGCCCACAGCTGTCATTCGATCTCAGGGTTACCTATCCACTCCCATCGAAATAGCGAGAGGTACGAGGCAAGGGTGCCCTCTATCTCCATTACTTTTCGCTATTGCGATTGAGACACTAGCGATTGCAATCAGGACAAACCCAGACATCAAAGGGGTAATCTGCGGGCCCCAGGAGCACAAGTGCGGTCTGTTCGCAGACGACTTGATACTTTATATTACATCCCCCCTAACTTCCCTACCAAACTTATGCAGCACCCTGTCTTCATTCGCTAGAATATCTGGCCTAGAAGTGAACTTCTCCAAGTCCCAAGCTCTCAACGTATCTCTGCCACCAGCTCAGGTAGACCTGCTCAAATTGAACTTCCGCTTTGATTGGAGTGACCACACTATTAAATACTTAGGCATAAACCTAACCCCCAAATTTGAAACTCTATATGCAAAGAATTACCCTGCCATGTATCATAAGCTGGAACGAGATCTAAAATTTTGGTCCACACAAAACATTTCATGGCTAGGCAGAATCAATGCCGTTAAAATGACCCTGATGCCTAGATTATTATATCTTTTTAGAGCTCTCCCAATTCCGATACGGTCTGATCATCTTCGCTCGTTCCAAAGCAAGGTCCTGAAATTTGTCTGGGGAGGCGCAGGTTACAGATTTTCTCAACATATTCTATACTTACCTCGCAAACAAGGTGGCCTGGGCCTTCCCCATTTACATAGATATTATCAAGCGGCCAGATTGGCGCAACTTTCAGCGATATACTTTAATGGGGAGAAACCCGATTGGCAACAAATAGAAAGACAAGCTGCCCCACACAATACTCTGGACTTCTTGCTTTGGACCGCGCCAAAAAACAGACCCCCAATCCTGGCCCCTACTCTTTCACACACCTTTTCGTTATGGGATAAATTAAAGAAGAACCCGAACATAACCTCAGCCCTAGCTCCCTTGTCCCATATATTCCATAATCCAAAATTTCCTCCGGGACTGGATATACAAGCTTTCCAGTGGTGGCTGGACAAGGGGCTGTACCGCATAGGACATTATTTTTCTATCAATGGACCCATCTCGCTTTCACATTGCATCAGCAAACTAGACCTTCCACAAACCGAAAGGTTTCGTTTCGCTCAAATTAGCCACTTTCTACATAGCCTGTTGCCAGATAAAATAAACCCTCCACGCTTCTCTATGTATGAACTCTGGTGTGGTCAAGCCGTGGATCAGAGGGGAGGGATCTCTCTCATCTATGCTTCCCTATCACAATCTTCGGGAAAGTCCTCCTACATGTTATCCTGGGAGGAAGACCTCCAGTTTCACTGGAGCCTGGAGTCCTGGCATTCTGCTTTCTCCACAGCCTTTAAAGGAATCTTAAACACCTCCCTTATGGAAGCCAACGTAAAAATAGTCACTAGGTGGTACCTAACCCCCACAAGACTATCCAAGATGTTCCCAACAGCCGACCCACTGTGTTTCAGGGGTTGTCAGTTACTGGGTACTATCGCACATGTATGGTGGGAATGCCCCAGAATTAGGCACTACTGGAAAACACTATTTACAATCATCCTAAAAGTGACAGGCCACGAGCTTCCCAGGCTGCCACAAATTGCCTTATTGAACGGTCATCTCCCTAGCATTCCTAAACATAAGCGGAAACTGATCCAATTCATCTTCTTGGGGGCAAAAATGACCTTAGCTAAAGCATGGAAGCAAACCACAATCTCCGTTAAGCAAGCGATACGAAAAATCTCATGGATTATGACTCAGGAAAAAATAGTGAGCTCTCTTAATGATTGCAAACAAAAATTTGAGTTGATTTGGGAACCCTGGGCCCAATTTGTGGGGATCTCTCTCATTCCTGGGATCCCCCCAACTCACTCACTAATCAGGAATTGACCATTGGGAACCTAACAACTACTCTTAATCTCTCTCACTCTACCCTTTCCTTTCCTTTTCTCTCTTCTTTCTAACTCTTTGGTAGGCTCGCCTACCATTCCCCCAGGGATATTGGTCGACCTTTCCATTATTCTCGCACGTCTGACCTTGCTCGAAAAGGGGGGGTAGCTGGGAAGGCCCCTTTTTATGCCAGAGTGATCCTCCCCCTGTGCAGCGTGCTCCCGTGAGGGGCACAGGGCTGGGGGTTCCTCGTGGAAACGGCTTGGGCTAAGCCCAACAGGTGAACCTTGGTTCCTCAGCTGTCACGATTAGTTTATATGTCCTGAACCAAGCGGACCCTCCTGGTCTCTCCCCCCCCCCCTATTGCAGAGGAGATCCAGGCCTGATACTTTTGGAACGATATTTGTGTTTTCGTGCTTGATTGGCTATGACTCCCTTTCTTTATGCGATTGTTCAGAAGGTTGATCTGTTACTTACACGACTGCTTCCATATGTTTGTATTTAGTTAATTATTGCTTGTCGTTCTGGTCGATTCAATGTCTCTGTATCTTGTTATTGAAAATACAATAAAATACTTTGAAAGTAAATATTCACCACTGGCTCACCACGTCCCACTCGGAAGGCTTTTTTCTATCCCTAGATGCTGAGAAGGCGTTCGACAGAGTGGCCTGGGATTATATGATCTCCACTTTGCAGTATATTGGAATCCCTCCTAGATTACTACAAATGATACAGCTCTTATACTCAGCTCCATCTGCGAGGGTTAAAGTTAATGGCCACCTGTCGAACGCCTTCTCTATCACCAATGGCACACGTCAAGGTTGCCCTCTTTCTCCACTCATCTTTGTGCTTACCCTGGAGCCACTCCTTAACATGCTCAGAGAAAACCAAAACATAATGGGGATATCGATTAACAATCATACATACAAATTAGCCGCCTACGCAGATGATATTCTGCTCTTTCTCTCCAACCCGATCATATCGATCCCCAACCTCCTACGAGATTTAGACTCTTATCATATCATATCCAATTTGAAAATCAACTTTGACAAATCTAAAGCATTACCGGTCACCCTGTCGGAACGCCTTGTATCACAATGTAAAGGTAACTACCCTTTCCAATGGGAACGTAACACATTGACGTACTTGGGAATTAAACTCCCAAATACGCTCTCCCAATTATATGACTGTAATTTCGGTCCAGCCCTTCTAAGCATCCAAGAAGACCTCCTGAAATGGCACAGGACGTCCTTTTCGTGGTTTGGGAGGATTGCTATTTTAAAAATGAATGTGCTCCCGAGGTTGTTGTATCTTTTACAGGCTATACCCATTGATCTCCCCAAAAGATTCTTTAACGCTTACAAACAGATGTGCAGAGCCTTTATATGGTCTCATAGATCCCCTCGTCTAAGTTGGGCAAAACTAATTCTTCCTAAAACAAAAGGAGGCCTAGGTTTGCCGGACATTCACACTTATTACCACGCTAACCTCCTACAGAGAATACTAGATTGGCATTTGCACCTTGATTCCAAAGCATGGGTCAGATTAGAACAAACACTGAGTCCGCTCCCACTGACTAATCTACCATGGATTCCCAAATCTTGTATTCCCGAGTCATGCACGATACACCCTTTGATAGGACCCTCGCTTAGGGCAGTTCACCGAACCTCCAATACCCTTGGCCTACACCTTCCTAATGGTCCAATGACGCCTTTATCTAACAACCCGGCCTTCCCTCCAGGTGTTATGTCTACAGCCCCCTCGACCCCACGGCCCCAACCTTCTTATAGAGCATTCCAATTTTTTAGATGTAAGAGATTGCTCCCTTACCCGGAGATGACAGCTGCATTTCCAGACCTACATTTACCTTTTTTTAAATATTTACAAATCCGACACTTTTTCTATTCCGCTAGGCCTATTTCGAGTTGGTGCAAAGAATTGACCCCTTTTGAGAATTTATGCAATAGTCAGGAACCCCAAACACATATTATCTCTCAGATTGTGGCTCTACTCACTACAGACAATGTGTCGCACGCCCCCTCTCGACAATTGTGGGAGACTGAACTTTCTGCTACTTGGTCCAATAAAGACTGGGAATCTATTTACTACCACACACATAAGGGTTCCCTTAGTGTTTCCACACAGGAAAACAGATACAAATTATGCTCGAGATGGTATCGCACCCCAGATAAGGTACATAAGATATTCCCAGATATATCCCCAGTGTGTTGGCGATGTAACTCAGCGGTAGGCTCCTTTCTCCACATCTGGTGGGACTGCCCAGCAATACAAACATTTTGGAAAAAAGTTCACGACCAAATCACTCAAATAACGACCTATCGCCTAGCATTCTCCCCAGCCCAATACCTCTTACATCACACTCCTATTCCTTTCCGCAGCTATAAACGCTCACTTACTCTACATTTGATTAATGCAGCTACACAGTGCATTCCCAGATGGTGGAAGTCAAAATCAACCCCCACGTTGGAAGACTGGTACCGACAGATTAATAGGACTGAAGAAATGGAAAGACTCATTTTTCAATCACATGACAAACATGATAAATTTACCCAAATTTGGTCTTGCTGGATACACTTTCGATCAACTTCTACTGCATCTCCTTCTCATTCTGACCGGAGACATCCTACACCTCCGTGACTCATTTACCCCTGGCACTTTAAGCACCCCCTTTTATCTTTTATCTTTTACCTCCCTAACCTGACCTCCCCTCCTATTTCTCCCTCATAACCCCTAAGTTAAAAACTTTTTGCTTTTTCCAACCTCTTTATCCCTAATCCTTTGTAACACAAACTAAGCGGTTTATGACTCCATGCAGTGATGTTCAATAATCCTGTCATACTTCCGATAGGTATCCTACAGTGTGTCTTTCCCATCCACAGCAAGTTCCCGTAAGGGGTGGATGGTTGAAAGATACACATAATACTCACAATGGTAACCAGGTTCCCGAGACCTTCTGTAGTTTTTTTCGCCCAGTGTTGTTACCCTTGACCCCCTTCTCCACATCCCACCTTAACCTGACTTCTATGACTCGGTTGATGTGGATATAAACATGTGAACGCTTCTGATTATAATACTGTTTGCCTCAGATTGTATTTCTTTACAAAATTGCTGTTCTTACCTGATGGTTGATATTCCTGAGGCCGCGTACACACGGGCGGACTGTTCGCCCAACTTTGTCCGCTGAACAGTGTTTGGGCGGACAGTCCGCTCGTGTGTGGGCTTTCAGCGGACAGTTTCAGCGGACAGTTGGACGGACAAGGTTTTTCGGAAATTCCGAAAAACTGTCCGCTGAAACCTTGTTTGAGCGAACAGTCCGCCCGTGTGTAGGCTTGTTCGTCAAACAAAGTTGCGCGCATGCTCAGAAAGGATTTTCACGCCGAAAGCTATAATGCAGTGTATAGGACGTCGTATTTTTCGTCCCGTCGTACGTGCCGTTCACGTCATCGCGCACGGTTTCAGCAAACTGTTCGTCCGTCGTGTGTGGCCATGTCCGTCCATGCTAAGTTTGAGCGGACTGTTTGCCGAAACTGTTGGACGGACAAAGTTGGGCGAACAGTCCGCGCGTGTGTACGCGGCCGTACTGTGATTGTTCTTGGTATATTGTATTGTATCAGTAATGCATGAACATGGCTGATATTGTACTGTAATACTTCTTATACTTTAATAAAATGTTTGAAACACAAAATTCAACACACACACACAGCATTTATTCATTAATCCATCCAATTCTGTGTCAATGGTTCAGGCTGGTGGTAGTGGTATAAGATTCCTTGCACATGGATGTCATAATTTACTAATATTCATACTGAAGATCTTGTTGACTAAAAGATCCTGAGTAAAACAACTGTGTGCAAATACCTTGTGTAAAGGTTCGTAAACATGCATACACTTGAGTAATATGCTCTTCTAGCTCCCAGAATGTTCTGTTTGGCATATTTATAATATTATTCAAATCAATATATTGTTGTTGCCTTTTTCTTTGCAAGTTGGTTCTCCCTGCTCTTGATAGAGATCCTTGGACAGAATCCATGCTGATCAGAGCAGAATGGGCGGATGAGCCATCCATGTCTGCTCAGCTTGTGCACAGCGAACATGGACAGAGCTGCTGTCTGTTTCCGCTCAACTACCCTCTGATCCGATCTGCCTAGACATAGGTAGGGTGGAGGTAGGTGGGTGAAAACAGACACAGGTCCACCTGAAAAACTGACGTACTGCATTACAAATCCTGCCTGTTTGCTATCAGACTAAACTTCCATTTTAAGTATGTTTTTTAATCTTATTTATATATTTTTTTTTTTTTCAATGGTGGGGGGATGATATCAGTGGCTCTCCCTCCAGCAAGACAGTGGAGAGAGAGAGAGGAGAAGAAGCTGATACACTGTAGGGAAAGCCACACAGGAGAATTGGTTCTAATAATTGTGGCACCTCCCTTCCCGCAGTCTGATCACCCCTGCTTCACTGTCCAATCCTCCTTCCCACAAGTAGAAGAGGCATTGGGAGGGAATCCAATTTGGACCGCGCTCTATTTACAATTATATGCCTACTTTCTTGTGTGTATGTATGAGAGAGTCTGTACTATAGACATGATTTACTTTAGATAAATAATAAATAAATAACCTCCTACTTTAGATAAATGTAACATTTTTTTTTTTTTTACACCTCTGTACTCAGTGCTGCTTTACCATATCTAACCTACCTGTATCTAATAACACAATCGCCATATTTGGCATAGGGTGGTAATGATGGTAAAAGCAGTGGTGATAGGATTTCTAATTATTGGTATCAAGGGTAGGTTGATGAAAATTGTGGCTTATGCAGCCCTGGGTCACGTTATGAACATTAATCCAAAATGTCTGCGTCAGATAATCCAATTCCAGAGCTGCAAAGTAGGCATGGGAGCAATTGGCAACTGATCACATTCTGGCCACTGTTCCAATCTGCAGACCCAGTAGTCAATCAGATAAGCAATTACTACATTTGTTGGGACAATGAGGCATATACTGCTATACCAGTAAATAGAAAAAAGCTCCATATTCCAACTCACAGAAGCATTTTGTCCAGATCTAGGTTCCTTCTTTTTCTTCACCAGCACTGTTTTTGTATTGAACACGTACACTAGCAACGTGTCACTCTGCTTTCACTCCTTGCTGGATAATTAGGCACACACTATTACTGCACCCACAGACAGCATGTACAGAATTTGCACAGACCCTTTTACCAGTTTGTTAGTAGCATTGAAAATGCTCCAAGGAGGCAATCAATGCAAATAGTAACCAGCAGTAGTTCTTTACATTCTACTGGACTTGTTCTGTAATGTCAAAAACGTTTTTTCTCCTTCACCAAAAAGGCATTAAAGCTATGCTACCTCTGTGCTACCTCTGCCAGGACTTTCAACAACATGAGAATAGAATAAACTAGGGCTGCAGAAATGGATGATTAATTCCTCGATTAATCGTTAATTTTTTGATCAATCAAAATTCTGTTGATCGGTACTCACCTCCCCGCTGGCTTCCAGGTCTTCAGGGAGTTCCTTCGGAGATCCGATAACATGACGGACATCGACTTCACCGGACTCCTCCCCCTTCCCCAAGTGCCTCCGTCTGCTAATGAAGGGAAGGGGGGAGGAGTCCGGTGACGTCGATGTCCGTGACGTCACCAGACAGCCTGGATAGTGATGGTAAATATGGATGTTGTTAACTGGGATCATTCAGTGAGCTAAGCGTAGGAAATTTTTTGATAACCTCCGTTTTTAGAGGCTGATAAGCTGTGATATTTTTGCTGTGTGGATCAGCTTCTGCTGTTGCCATGATGGCGGTGCTTGCTTTTGATTGATGTGTGACATCCTAGCCATGCCCCTCTATGTCCGGCTTCGGCTGTTGCCATAACAACGGTGCTATTTAAATAGACTGTAGAGTGATGCCTACTTGCCTACTATAAAGTGACTGACAGTCAATATACTAGATAAGTTTCATAATTAAAGTTAAACTAACTTTCTAAGTTTTTCTTACCCACTTGACCACTGGGCACTTAAACACCCTTAATAACCAGACCAATTTTCAGCTTTTGGTGCTCTCACATTTTGAATGACAATTACAACACTGCATGCAACACTGTACCCATATGACATTTTTGTCCTTTTTTTCACACAAATAGAGCTTTCTTTTGGTGGTATTTAATCACCTCTCAGTTTTTTATTTTTTGTACTATAAAAGAAAAAAGTCCGAAAATTCTGTGGAAAAAATGAATTTTTCTTAGTTTCTGTTATAAAATTTAGCAGATTAGTAATTTTTTCTTCATAAATGTTGGCCAAAATTTATACTACTACATATCTTTGGTAAAAATAAGTACAAATTGGTGGATATTATTTGGTCTTTGTGAAAGTTATAGAGTCCACAAGCTATGGTGCCAATATCTGAAAATTGATCACACCTGAAATACTGATGGCCTATTTCAATTCTTGAGACCCTAACATGCCAGAAAAGTACAAATACCCCCCAAATGACCCCTTTTTGGAAAGAAGACATCCCAATGTATTTAGTAAGAGGCATGATGAGTTTTTTGAAGTTGTCATTTTTTCCCACAATTCTTTGCAAAATCAAGATTTTTTTTCCTTTTTTTTTTTTTCCACAAAATTGTCATATTATCAGGTTATTTCTCACACACAGCATATGCATACCACAAATTACACCCCAAAACACATTCTGCTATTACTCCCGAGTACGGCGATACCACATGTGTGAGACTTTTACACAGCGTGGCCACATACAGAGGCCCAAAATGCAGGGAGCGCCATCAGGCGTTCTGGAGCACCCAGGACAATTCTGACATTTCTCTCCTACATGTAAAAATCATCATTTATTTGCTAGAAAATTACACAGAACCCCAAAACATTATATATTTTTTTTTAGCAAAGACCCTGGAGAATACAGTGGTGGTCGTTGCAAATTTTTATCTCCCACGGTATTTGCGCAGCAATTTTTCGAACGCATTTTTTTGGGGGAAAAAACTGTTTTGGGCTTAAAAAAAAAAAAAACAGTAAAGTTAGCCTAATTTTTGCACAAAGTGAAAGATGAAGTTATGCTGAGTAAATAGATATCAAGCATGTCACTCTTCAAAATTGCACATGCCTGTGGAATGGTGCCAAACGTCGCTACTTAAAAATCCCCATAGGCGCCGCTTAAATTTTTTTTTACTGGTTACATGTTTTGAGTTACAGAGGAGGTCTAGGGCTAGAATTATTGCTGTCGCTCTAACGTTCACGGCGATACCTCACATGTGTGGTTTGAACACTGTTTTCATATGTGGGCGGGGCTTACGTATGCATTCGCTTCTGCATGCGAACACATGGGGACAGGGGCGCTTTAAATTTTTTTTTTTTTTTTTATTGTTCATTTTACTTTATTTATTTTAGTTTGACATTTTTTTCCCCAAAAATAAATTTTTGATCACTTTTATTCCTATTACAAGGAATGTAAACATCCCTTGTAATAGGAATATGGGATGACAGGTCCTCTTCACAGTAAAATCTGGGGGTCAATATGACCCCACATCTCACCTCTAGGCTGGGAAGCCTGAAATAAAAAAAATAAAAAAAGATTCTGGCTTTGATCGTATTGGCGAGTTGGTAGAAGCACCGGAGGGCGGTGAGGGGTGGGGGGGCGTCTATGGCTGGGTATTGCAGGGTATCACCGAGTATGGCTGGGTATCTCCAAGTATGGCTGGGTATGGCAATTTATGGCAGGGTATTGCAGGGTATTGGCGGGGTATTGGCAGGTATTGGCAGAGTATTGGGGGGGTATTGCAGAGTATTGGGGGGGTATTGCAGAGTATTGGGGGGGGTATTGCAGAGTATTGGGGGGGGTATTGCAGAGTATTGGGGGGGGTATTGCAAAGTATTGGGGGGGTATTGCAGAGTATTGGGGGGTATTGCAGAGTATTGGGGGGGTATTGCAGAGTATTGGGGGGTATTGCAGAGTATTGGGGGGTATTGCAGAGTATTGGCAGGGTACTGCAGAGTATTGGCAGGGTACTGCAGAGTATTGGCAGGGTACTGCAGAGTATTGGCAGGGTACTGCAGAGTATTGGCAGGGTACTGCAGAGTATTGGCAGGGTACTGCAGAGTAATGGCAGGGTACTGCAGAGTAATGGCAGGGTACTGCAGAGTAATGGCAGGGTACTGCAGAGTAATGGCAGGGTACTGCAGAGTATTGCAGGGTATTGCAGAGTATTGGCAGGGAATTGAGGGGTTACATTCGGTGAGCAGCGATGTGGGCACTGCAGATGCAGCCCACAGCGCTGCTAACACCGATCTCTTTCCCCTCCGCTGTACCGATCGGTACAGAGAGGGGGAGGGAGGAACTGGCGTCATAACATGACGCCGGTTTGTTTACAAGTGATCACTCCGTCATTTGACGGAGCGATCACGTGGTAAACGGCCGCGACGAGCGGCTGTTTAGCGTGATCCGTGATGCACCGGGTCCACTGGACCCGGCGGTCACGGATGATCTCGCGTGCGTGCCCCAGGGGGCGCGCAAAAGCAGAATTCTGGGAGGCCGTTAATTAACGACCTCTCAGAGTTAAACAACTGCCCTGAAGCCGTTAATCAGCAATGGGCTGTTGTTAAGTGGTTAAAGTTTAATAAAAAAATTACTTATGTCAGTGCTACAGTTTGAAGTTAAAATGTATTTGTGTGAACTGTGAAGTTAAGTCATGGATTGTGGAAACTAACAAGTGTCGGGTGATTGTATATAGTGTATACCACATTTACCACTGACTAATGCAGAGGTGCAATGCAAGGAGATCAGCTAAAAGTAGTTGGATTTGTATGTGCGTTATAATTAATCGAAATTAGTCGATTAATCGATTTTAAAAAATCGATTAATCGAACACGAAAATTTTAATCAGTAACAGCCCTAGAATAAACGGATGGGTTTGACATTGCGGGGGCACTGTTTTTGCCAATGGTCAGAGTTGTAATAGCTTAACCCCTTAAATGTGCTACCATGCATCTGTGGCTTAGCCTTTGTGTGAATATGTTGTATATGGTGATGGAGATGTGTCTAGCACTACAGAGTAAGAGGTTGAGAATGGAGGTGCTGAAATATCACCAACAACTTTCTGCAAATCATCATTGACATCCAGATAGTGAGAGCCAGTAACAACATGACTGGTGTCAAAGATGCCCATTTGAAAAGTTTTACATTGGTAAAAAAGGTTCAGCTCCGCCTCCTCCAATGCCTTTCTCCTCCCATATTTCTTCCTTTGCATCACCCTCTGGTTTGCAAGTCTAGTCTACCATTATCTACACCAGGGGTGCCCAACCAGTGGCCCGGGGGCCACATATGGCCCGCAGTGCCCTCTGATGTGGCCCGCGACCTCCTGCTCTGGGATGGTGGTTTGACAAGCCCAGATCACAGGTTGCTGATACACCATCCCAGAGCATCAGTGTTGTGACTGAAGCCGGCGGTAGAGATAGCAAGAAGCTGCAGAGCAGAGCCGCATAAGCTGATGCTTCCTGTATAGCGCCAGCTCCTGTCACAATCGATACTAAATGCACTCTGCCTGGGGCAGCAACAGCTGGGATAAACTGAATGGAAGACTATTATTATTAAAGGTGTGTTTGTTACTGAAATCAGTGTATATATGAGCATAACTGTTCTTCAGTGGTTACTAGGCTGCTGTTAAACTAATCCTGCACCCGCAGGTTACCTGCACTGAGCCATAGACTTAGGTTATTACCTGTGGGTTTGGTGCGCTTTCAGAACGTGCACTATACCATCAGGATATAATAGCAGTCTATGTCAAAGTGCAGCCAACCTACAGGAAAGCCACAGGTGCACGTGGTGCATCAGTGTGAAAGCAGCCTTAGTACCCAATCTGACCCTCCATTCACCTCTATGTCCATTTACCCCTGCTTACCTTCAATCAAATACGCTAAAAAAAAAAAACGCAGAAAGGGAACTGTCCCCTTCCATCAGATTCAATTGAAGGGCCCATAGAGTAGCATGGGCTGTGTCCATATCCGTTCTGCATATGCAGCATAGATACAGACCTGTCATCTGCCCATTACACTTATTTTGGCCCGCTACTGGTTACCAAGTTCCAAGCTCCGATGGCCTTCGCTCATCAAAAGGTTGGGCACCCCTGATCTACACACACATCACACATGTAATATAAGCTACAATTAAATTATTATACATGTAATATAAGCTACAATATAAGCTGCTTTTTGCTCCTGATGTCTCAATATTTGTCACAGCCTTTTGCAGCTTCTTGCACCTTTTCCACCTCAATATTTGTGACAGCCTTTTCCACTATCTTTCTCACCTGTAAAATGATTGACAACTGTTCTACTCTCGGGACTCTCCTCCTATTTTTCCCTATTTTTCCCTATTATAATTTATACATTGTATGTCATTACATCATCCCTTTGTTCACTGTCTTATGCCTGTTGTTGTTGGAAGAGTGGGCTGTTTTAACTCATTAGCAATTTAAACTGCTCACTTTGGATGAATCAGTCTTTTGTTTGTAGGGAAAAAACAGGAAGAGCACCTATGTGTTACGGCTTCAGTCACTATGAATACATACAACCACTGGTGCTGCCTATTTTTCCTTTTACCCTTTTTATTTAGCCTTTTTACACCCACTATCAGTCCTATTGACAATATTATATCACACACTTAAAGTGTTACTATAGGCAAGACTTTTTTTTTCATTTTAGTGAGAGTAAGAGAGGGTTCAAAATGGAAAAGAACGCACTCACATTGTCACATCCGTTTGTTAAAGGGAACAGAAAAGAAAGGGATACTTGTAAAGTATCCCTAGGTCGGACTTTAAAGGCATACAAAGCAAATAGCAAGGTGTAGAAAAATAACAAAGTTTATTATGAAAATACAATACATGAATAGAGCATTCAAAGGTTAAAAATCATGTATACGATGAAGAGTATACACTTTTCCCTGCAACCAAGGACTTTTTGTCTTGAGAACATCAAGGTGGGTTTCATCATCTCACTGTTATCAGATGAGCCACAGTCCTGGGCTCATAAGCTCCTTGAGCAAAAGAACTTAGTCCTGGATTCAGTTGCCACCTTCTTCGAAGCTATGGCTACCCTATATGACGATCCACAACGGACTGCTACTGCCGAGTCGGCCCTTCATACCCTAGTACAAGGCAGACGACCGGTGGAGGATTATATTGTGGAGTTTCGCAAGTGGTCAGCTGATACTGGATGGAATGATGCTGCCCTGAAATACCAGTTCTGGCAGGGCTTATCCAAGACTCTCCAGGACGAGTTAGTCACGATCAAGGCTCCCACATCATTAGAGAATCTCATCCAAGTCTCTATCCAACTAGACCAACAGCTGCAGGAGCGATGGTCCAAATGCACCCAGACCTTCCGACCCACATGGGTAATGCCAAAGGTTCCAGAACCAATAATCCCAGTCTCTGTTCCCCAGCCTATGAATACTTCTGACGGGGAACCCATGCAATTTGGCCTACTCCGCCCCGCTTTAACCTCTGAAGAGAGAGCACGCAGATGACAAGTAGGGATGAGCCGAACACCCCCCGGTTCGGTTCGCACCAGAACTTGCGAACGACCCCCGCGTTCGGTACGAACGTTAGAACCCCATTGAAGTCTATGGGACTCGAACGTTCGAATTGGAAAGTGCTAATTTTAACGGCTAATATGCAAGATAGTGTCCTAAAAAGGGTTTGGGGACCTGCCTCCTGCCTCAGGGGACATGGGTCATTGCAAAAAAAAGTTTTAAAAACTGTCGTTTTGGCGGGAACACTGATTTTAATGACGATTAAAGTGAAAAAAAAAAGTGAAATATTCCTTTAAATATGGTGCCTGGGGGGTGTCTGTAGTATGCCTGTGAAGTGCCACGTGTTTCCCGTGTTTAGAACAGTCCCTGCACAAAATGACATTAAACGGAAATAACACCATTTAAAACTGCTTGCGGTTTTAATGTTATATCTGGTTCCTGCAATATGGTTGAAAATCATTGAGAAACATGGCATGGGTAGCCCTCCCTGTCCATTACCAGCCTATTTGGGTCTTGTACGCATATTAAGGGGAACCCCGTACCCATATTAAAAAAAGGAAATGCGTGTGGCCCCCAGGCCCTATATACTCAGAACAGCAGTATACAGGCGGTGCAAACAAGACAATGACTGTGTAGGTTTGTTGTGTTAAGTTGAATCTGTTTGTCATTTTCAACCGGTACATTTTTAAAGTGTAGCTCCAGTCAAAAAAACTATCTTTAATCTTTTTGGAAAACATAGGGAAGGGTTATCAGCCCTGTATAATTTGTTTTGTCGTCCATCTTTTTTCATCTCACTTGCTGCTGTCTCCTTGCGTTTGCAAGTAGGAGATGTTTGTAAGTTGGATGTTTGAAAGTAGGGGCCTGCCCTATATTATAGCGGTATGTACTGGGTACAGAGCACGCAGACAGCACACACTATCTCCTAACACTACTGACTGCAAGCTCTATTCTTAACCACTTGTTAGCCCAATGTTTGCATAAAGTGAAAGATGAAGTTATGCTGAGTAAATAGATATCAAACATGTCACTCTTCAAAATTGCACATGCCCGTGGAATGGCGCCAAACGTCGCTACTTAAAAAATCCCCATAGGCTACGCTTTAATTTTTTTTTTACTGGTTACATGTTTTGAGTTGCAGAGGAGGTCTAGGACTAGAATTATTGCTCTCGCTCTAACATTCTCGGCGATACCTCACATGTGTGGCACATGTGAGCACATGGGGACATGGGCGCTTTAATTTTTATTTTATTTTTTTATTGTTCATTTTACTTTATTTATTTTAGTTTGACATTTTTTTCCCCAAAAATATATTTTTGATCACTTTTATTCCTATTACAAGAAATGTAAACATCCCTTGTAATAGGAATATGGGTTGACAGGTCCTCTTTACAGTGAAATCTGGGGGGTCAATATGACCCTACATCTCACCTCTAGGCTGGGAAGCCTGAAATAAAAAATAAAAAAAAGATTCTGGCTTTGATCGTACTGGCGAGTTGGTAGAAGCACCGGAGGGCGGTGAGGGGTGGGGGGTGTCTATGGCTGGGTATTTCAGGGTATCACCGAGTATGGCTGGCTATCTCTGAGTATGGCTGGGTATGGCAATTTATGGCAGGGTATTACAGAGTATTGGCGGGGTATTGGCGGGGTACTACAGAGTAATAGCAGGGTACTGCAGAGTATTGGGGGTACTACAGAGTAATAGCAGGGTACTGCAGAGTATTGGGGGGTACTGCAGAGTAATGGCAGGGTACTGCAGAGTATTGGGGGTACTGCAGAGTATTGGGGGTACTGCAGAGTATTGGGGGTACTGCAGAGTATTGGGGGTACTGCAGAGTAATGGCAGGGTACTGCACTGCAGAGTAATGGCAGGGTACTGCAGAGTAATGGCGGGGTACTGCAGAGTAATGGCGGGGTACTGCAGAGTAATGGCGGGGTACTGCAGAGTAATGGCGGGGTACTGCAGAGTAATGGCAGGGTACTGCAGAGTATGCACTGGTATTGCAGAGTATTGGCAGGGAATTGAGGGGTTAAATTCGGTGAGCAGCGATGTGGGCACTGCAGATGCAGCCCACATCGCTGCTGACACCGATCTCTTTCCCCTCCGCTGTACCGATCGGTACAGAGAGGGGAGGAAGGAACCGGCGTCATAACATGACGCCGGTTTGTTTCCAAGTGATCACTCCGTCATTTGACGGAGCAATCACGTGGTAAACGGCCGCTATGAGCGGCCGTTTACCGTGATCAGTGATGCGCCGGGTCCTGTGGACCCGGCGGTCACGGATGCTCTCGAGTGCGCACACCTCGGGGCACGCGAGAGCAGAATTCTGGGAGGCTGTTAATTAACGGCCTCTCAGAGTTAAACAACCGCCCTGAAGCCGTTAATCGACAATGGGCAGTTGTTAAGTGGTTAAAGCTAGATCACTAGCTATATAGGTGAGGTGAATATAGTGGTGTATACTGCAGTCAGGGCACAGACAACAACCACTACACAGCAGCAAGATAGGAAATCAGCCAAAAACGATTGGTGTGTACTGTGTTGAAGGTACACAGAACACCCACTGCTTCAGATGCTAAATAACACACTACATGAAGCCGCCTCAAAGGCGGCTTTATATAGTGTGGGGCGTGCACTACACAGCCTGAGCTATGATTGGCCACAGGCAGGATGCCTGTGGCCAATCATGGCTCTCCTCGCTGCCGGCGCTGCGATTGGCCAAGCATGCGGGGTCACAGTGCATGCTTGGCCAATCATCGGGCAGCAATGCACTGCGCCAACGCAGTGCATTATGGTCCGCGCGCGCGTCACTCGAATTTTGACGCGAACGGCCAAAACGTTCGGAATTCGCCAAACGCACGAACAGCCAATGTTCGAGTCGAACGTACGTTCGACTCGAACACGAAGCTCATCCCTAATGACAAGCTAACTTCTGTTTCTACTGTGGAGCTTCAGGACACTACCTTCACAGATGTCCTGGTAAATCACCCAAGTAAATCCAGCCTTTCACGCCCCTCGTACCTCCAGTTATCTAGAACTGTATCCACTCCTGTAATTCTCACCATCTCTCTGCAGGTGGCCAGAAAGGAAGTCCAAGCTGTGGGCGATCGTTGACTCTGGAGCCTGTAGTTGTTTCTTGGACAGCAACCTTGCCACAAACTTACGCATACCACTGAAATGAAAGGAACAAAGACTTGATGTACATTTAGCAGATGGTACTGCTCCCAGCTCTGGAACTGTCATTCAGGAGTAGGGATGAGCTGAACACCCCCCGGTTCCGTTAGCAGCAGAACATGCAAACATGCAAAAAGTTTGTTCGAACACCATTAAAGTCTATGGGACGTGAACGTGAAAAATCGAAAGTACTAATTTTAAAGGCTTATATGCAAGTTATTGCCATAAAAAGTGTTTGGGGACCCGGGTCCTGCCCCAGGGGACACGTATCAATGCAAAAACAAGTTTTAAAAATGTCAGTTTCTTTCGGGAGCAGTGATTTTAATAATGCTTAATGTGAAACAATAAAAATTAAATATTCCTTTTAAATATCATGCCTGGAGGGTGTCTATAGTATGCCTGTAAAGTGGCACAGCTTTCCCGTGTTTTAGAACAATACCACAGCAAAATGACCTTTCTGAAAGGAAAAAGTCATTCAAAACTGCTTGCGGCTGTAATTTATTTTCGGTCCCGGAAATCATTATGGAAAATGGTATGGGTTCCCCCCAACCCCAACCCATTACCAGGCCATTTGGGTCTGGTACGGATAGTAAAGAAACCCCCACACCCAAATAAAAAAAAATGGCGTGGGGGGACCCCCAGGCACTATATACTCTGAACAGAATTATATATACTATACAGCTTGCCCTATATACTCTGCAGAAAATTGGGCCTTAGGTGTTGGTGGTACCAGAACACTCTAAGCACTTACAGTTACTTTTGAGTGCAGGAAAGGGCCCTGCTGTGAAATACTATATAAAAATTTGTAATTACAAAAATTGGGCCTTAGGCAGTGATGGTGGTGCCCTAAACCAAAAATATTGTTGGAAGCTAACATCATCAAGATTGAGCAGGAATAGGATAGTCACTCAGTATAGGCAGTCTTCAAGGGATCCCACATCCATAGAAAAATCAATCAGTTACATCAGCATTGGGTGCTTGATAGCTGCTGCTGATCCAAGACTGATTTATTTTATGAATGTGAGTCTATCAACAGAGTCTGTGGACAGGTGCACTCTATGATCCATTACAAACCCTCCAGCAGCACTGAATGTGCGTTCAGAAAGCACGTTGGATGCAGGACAGGCCAGTAGCTCAACTGACCCAGTAACCCAGTGGATGCTCTGTTAGAAAGGTCTCCAACTCTGCTCCTATATATTCCTGCACCATGTAATGCAGGCGCTGGCGATGGTTGCTTGAACAAATCAGACCTTGGCGCTGAGGACTGAAATTGTCTAAAGGCATCGATCAGCCGGCCAACTTCTCCACCACTCTTCCTCTGACTGAACGAAGCCTCAGCAATACGTTGTCCAGCATCAGTAAATTGTAACCTCCCAGGGTCTGGAAATGCATTGCACAAACCTTTCTTCAAGGCCCCCTGAAGATGTTTCATCCTCTGCTCCCTCTGCAAAGGCAGGATGAGTTCTGCAACCTTACCCTTCTAATGTGAATCAAGAAGTGTTGCCAGCCAGTAATGATCCCTCTCCTTGATACCACAAATCCTAGTGTCCTTTCACAGGCTTTACAGGATCAGGGAGGCCATGCAGTGTATGTTTGCAGAGGCATTCCATTCTGAGTCCTCTGGGTCACTAAGGATCACATGATCCGTAACAACCTCCTCCCAGTCACATACAATTCCTTGGGTTTCTGGGGACTGAAAACCATCTCTTGAAGACTGCTGCTGAGTGTTATCCTCCACGTCCATCCTGACACAATCCTCCTTCTCCACCTTCCTCCTGTGTGTTTGGCGGGACCGCAGAAATACTATCTGGATAAAGGGGGCCTTGACAGATAAGGAAGTCCTCCTCTTCCTCCCACTGTTCTGTCTCAAGTGCCCTCTCCATTATTCCACGAAGCGCATGCTCCAACAGGAAGACAAGAAGGACAGAATCACTGATGCATGCATTGTCACTGCTCATCATCCTCCTGGCCTCCTCAAATGGTAACAGTACAGTGCATGCATCCTTGCTCAGTAGCCATTGGCGTGGCAAAAAGAAGCCAAGCTCCCCTGACCCTGTCCTGGTGCCATTGATGGCCCTTTGCTGCATGTGCAGCCGCTGCAGTATTGCCAAAATTGAGTTCCACCTGGTGGGCATGTCACAAATGAGGCAGTTGTTAGGCAGGTTGCATTCCTTTTGAATGTCAGCCAGCCGAGCACTGGCATTGTATGACTGGTGGAAATTACCACTGACTTTTCTGGCCTGCCTCAGGAGATCCTACAAGCCCGCGTACCTGCTCAAGAACCGCTGCACCACCAAATTTAGGACTTGTGCCAAACATGGAATATGGGTCAAGTGTCCCTGTCGGAGGGCGGAGACGAGGTTGGTGCCATTGTCACATACAACCATTCCTGGCTGAAGCTGGCACAGCGTCAACCACCTCTGAGCCTGCCCCTGCAGAGCTGATAGAATCTCTGCCCCAGTGTAGCTCCTGTCCCCTAAGCAGACCAACTCAAGCATCTTTTTGCTTGCGTAGCCCCTTGAACGCCAGAGCACTGTGTGAGGGGTTAGCTCGGCAGCGGGTGTGTGTGACCCCCTGGATGGGTTCACAACACAAAATCAGGCACAGCAGACAGCGTTGTAGGTGCAAAAAAACAAAAGATGCGCTTTATTTATGCCACATGCATTGAAACATATAACAGCCAAACAAAAATAAAACATGAAAATAAATCCTGGTCAGCTTGACCTCTAATTACACACTTAGATTCCCTATCTAACAACTGAGTGCGGCCTTGTGCTGCACCAGTCCCTGTCTCTGTTGTAGAGGTTTGCCACACAGGCGTTAACTCACCGCACAGAACAGGTGTCACACTCCCCAGTCTATACAACACAAAACTGATTCCAGGATGGAGCATCTCCCTAAGCATGCTGGGGTTTTTTGTAGAGGTCTTAATGAGCCCACTTACTTCAGCTGGGCTCATTAACTCTTCCCCTCTAATTGTAAAAGTCTGCATAAAGCCTGAATCTAGGGCACACATATTTCCCATCCTGGATACAACCAGGTGACTTTACCTGCGTGCTGCCACATACCCCCCCTCTTGTTTCAACCTTGGGGTTGTAACACAAGCAGTCAGACACGCATGTATCCGAGACAAAGCATCCACATTCCCCATTTTAACACCAGGGCGATGCTTAACTGTAAAGTTAAATTCTTGTAGGGCCAGGAACCACCTATTTACCCTCCTATTGGTCTCCTTGTTCTGAGCCATCCACTTTAAAGGAGCGTGATCAGTCACCAGGTCAAAGTGCCTACCTAGCAGATAGTACCGAAGGGAATCTAGAGCCCACTTCACTGCTAAACATTCCTTCTCAATCGTGGCGTAATTTACCTCATGGGACTTCAATTTCCTGCTGAGGTAAATGACTGGGTGCTCTTCCCCGTTCCAGACCTGGGATAACACTGCTCCTAACCCAACGTCTGATGCATCAGTTTGTACAACAAAGGCCTTAGAGAAGTCTGGTGAGTACAACACTGGCTGGCTACATAAGGCTGTTTTTAAGGACTGAAATGCTTCTTCAGCCTCTGGGGACCATTTAACCATAACAGACTCTTTCCCTTTTGTCAGGTTGGTGAGGGGCACAGCCTGAGAAGCAAAATGGGGAATGAATCGTCGATAATAGCCAGCGATTCCCAGAAAGGCTCGTACCTGTTTCTTGCTGTTGAGACGTGGCCAACTCTGTATGGCCTCGACTTTATTGACTTGGGGTTTTATCACCCCCCTCCCAATAGTGTACCCAAGATATTATGCCTCCTCCTGTCCAATGGTACACTTCTTTGGATTGGCCGTAAACCCAGCTTCCCGGATAGAGTCTAGGACTGCTTGTACTTTTGGCAAATGTGAGACCCAGTCTGTGCTATGGATAATCACATCATCCAGGTAAGCTGCAGCATATTTCTGATGGGGCCTCAGAATCTTATCCATTTTCCGCTGGAATGTTGCCGGTGCATTCTGTAACCCAAACGGCATTCTCTTATATTGGAATGCCCCATCTGGGGTTACAAACGCAGTTTTCTCCTTGGCCGACTCGGCCAGGGGAATTTGCCAATACCCTTTGGTGAGATCAAGAGTTGTCATATATCGGGCTGTTCCCAGCCGGTCAATCAACTCATCTATACGCGGCATGGGGTAGGTATCAAATTTTGTAACTTTATTTAATTGTTGAAAATCGTTACAAAACCGCCAGCTCCCATCAGGTTTGGGCACTAGTACGATAGGACTGGACCAGTCACTCTGGGACTCCTCTATCACACCCAATTCCAGCATCCTTTGAACCTCCCCACATATTGCCTCCCGTCAGGCCTCTGGTATTCTATAAGGTTTTAGTTTTACCCTTTCTCCTGGCGGGGTGATAATGTCATGGTCTACGCCAGATGTTTGTCCCGGAAGCTCAGAGAAAATCTCTTTGTTACGAAGTACAAACTCTTTAACCTCCTGTTGTTGGGGTTTCGATAAGGTGTCTGCTATTCCAACCTCAGGAACTAAGCAATCAGGCTGTACTTGTGACAAAGTCTCTGCGACTAGGGATTCCCTATCCCTCCAGGCTTTCAGCAGATTGACGTGATAGATCTGCTCCGGCTTCCGCCTTCCTGGCTGTCTAACCCTGTAGTTCACCTCACTAATTTTTTCAATTACTTCATATGGACCTTGCCATTTGGCCAGAAATTTGCTTTCAACCGTAGGGACTAGCACCAAGACCCTATCCCCCGGGGAAAAAGTACGGGTCTTGGCCCCACGGTTGTACACTCTCTGCTGTGCTAACTGCGCTTGGGTTAAATGTTCCTTTACAATTGGCATTACCTGTGCAATTCTATCTTGCATCAGGGCGACATGCTCAATCACACTCCTGTGAGGAGAACTCTCATTTTCCCAAGTTTCCTTGGCGATATCCAGCAGCCCTCTTGGGTGTCTCCCATAGAGCAACTCGAAGGGTGAGAAACCCATAGAGGATTGGGTTACCTCCCTAATGGAAAACATTAGATAGGGTATTAGACAGTCCCAATTCTTTCCATCTCTATCCACCACCTTCTTTAACATTTGTTTTAGGGTTTTGTTGAATCTTTCAACCAACCCATCTGTTTGGGGGTGATACACAGATGTACGCAATTGCGTCACTTTGTACAACTTGCATAATTCTTTCATAACCCGGGACATAAAGGGTGTACCTTGGTCCGTAAGCAGTTCCTTACAAATACCCACACGGCTAAAAACAAGAGATGGCTCTTTGGCTATGGTTTTGGCCGAGGTATTTCGGAGAGGAATTGCTTCCGGATAACGGGTGGCATAGTCCAATATAACCAAAATGTACTGATGCCCCCTGGCGGACTTCATTATCGGACCTACCAAATCCATTGCGATCCTTTCAAAGGGGACCTCAATGATAGGAAGAGGTACCAGCGGGTTACGGAAATGTGGCATAGGTGCCGACTTCTGACACACAGGGCAGGAGGAAGAATAATTTTCTATTTCCTTCATGACCCCAGGCCAATAGAATCTCTGCAATATCCTCTCTCTGGTTTTCTCTGTCCCCAGATGACCTCCCAGAATGTGCCCATGAGCCAATTCTAACATCAACTTCCTGTAAGGTTTGGGCACTACAAGTTGCTCAATGGTTTCTTCTGCCCTTTGAGCCACTCGATACAGCAGGTCCCTTTCCATAGTGAAGTAAGGATAAGTGCAAGTCTTATCTGGGTTCACTAACTCGCCATCTATTTTCACCACATTTTCCCGTGCCTTTATTAGGGTGGGGTCTTTTAACTGTTCTGTGGCAAAATTTTCCCTGTGAACCTCAAGATCCGAAAACTCCGCAGACAGCATGTTTTCATCTGAGGATGTTGGCTCCTCCCCAGTTTCTCGAGTTTCCCCCGCCAATACTGACAAGGGAAATTCAGGAGAGTCCTCACCACTCCCAGAGGAATTCTGGTCATCTTCCTGGTTTATAGGGGCACCAGTGGGGGGCTCAGGACAATCCCAGAGTTCCCAGAATTTTGGAAAATCCCTTCCCACAATAGCATCATGTGGTAAGTGAGACACTAACCCCACCTGATGAGAAAGGTTACCTTTGGGGGTCTCAAAAAACACTGAAGTTACAGGATACTCTCGGGTGTCCCCATGCACACAAACAACAGCCACCCTGTTCTTCCCAGAGACCTCTGTAGTAACTAATTCAGCTTTTATCAATGTTACCAGGCTACCTGAATCCAGCAACACATCAACATTTCTACCATTAATACACATTTTACATAAATGTTTCTCAGGTCCCCGAATGGCAGTGCATGCAACTGTCGCAAACAGCGACTGACGTCTCTCCCTTATAAAGTCACATTGCATAGGCTCATCCACCACAGGGCAATTGGCTGCAATATGTCCCTCTTGCCGGCAGCGGTAGCAAATAATCTTTTTCGCTGCCTCTTGCAGCATGGGCTTCCTGGGCTGCTCCCGCCAGACCTTAGGTAGAACTCCCACCCTCTCACTCTCTCCACCCTCACCCCTTGGAGTCATCTTACCCACCACTGGGGATGATCTGGTCTTAGGGTGGAAAGTCCGTGAGTCCCTGGAAGAGGTGGTCAGGTTCTCTGTAGCCAAGTACCTCTCAACCAGATCCACAAGTTTATCTGCATTTTCTGGGTCTCCATGGCTTACCCATTTTTGGATGGCAGTAGGAAGAGCTCTCAGGAAACGATCCATAACCACACGTTCCACAATGTTTGGTGCGGTCAAAGTCTCTGGCTGCAGCCACTTTCTGCTCAGGTGAATGAGATCATACATTTGAGACCTGGGGGGTTTTCCAACCTGAAAAGTCCAATTATGCACACGCTAAGCCCGGACGGCCAGGGTGACACCCAGCCGTGCCAATATTTCTGTTTTTAGCACCACATAGTCTTTTGCTTGGTCAGGCTCTAGGTCATAATAAGCTTTCTGCGATTCCCCAGTTAACAGAGGGGCCACCAGTCCAGCCCATTGCTCCTTAGGCCACTTTTCCCTTTCAGCAGTCCTTTCAAATGTGGTCAAAAACACCTCCGGATCATCCTCTCCAGTCATTTTTGTCAGTAAACGGCTCACACCAAAGGATGCGGTATTATTGTAACCACTTGCTTCATTGGTCTGCGGACGTTGCTGTATTAATGTCTCTATTTGCCGTTGAAAACTCTGCTCTTGCTTCTGCAACAGGTCTATGAAGCGGGCTTCAGATTGCTGCTGGGCTTGTTGCTGAGCTTCCAAACTCTGCTGCAAAGTTGCATTTGTCTGCTGCTGGGCTGCAAGGCTCTGTTGTTGAGCTGCAAGGCTCTTTTGTAAACCCGCATTTGTTTGCTGCTGATTTGCATTTGTTTGCTGCTGGTTTGCATTTGCTAGAGCCAGCTGTCTCAGTATCTCCTCCATGCTGGCCTTAACAAAAAAAAAATTAAAAAAAGTGCCAAAATTCTCCACCAACTGTGTGAGGGGTTAGCTCGGCAGCGGGTGTGTGTGACCCCCTGGATGGGTTCACAACACAAAATCAGGCACAGCAGACAGCGTTGTAGGTGCAAAAAAACAAAAGATGCGCTTTATTTATGCCACATGCATTGAAACATATAACAGCCAAACAAAAATAAAACATGAAAATAAATCCTGGTCAGCTTGACCTCTAATTACACACTTAGATTCCCTATCTAACAACTGAGTGCAGCCTTGTGCTGCATCAGTCCCTGTCTCTGTTGTAGAGGTTTGCCACACAGGCGTTAACTCACCGCACAGAACAGGTGTCACACTCCCCAGTCTATACAACACAAAACTGGTTCCAGGATGGAGCATCTCCCTAAGCATGCTGGGGTTTTTTGTAGAGGTCTTAATGAGCCCACTTACTTCAGCTGGGCGTATGGGATCCATGGTTGAGTGCTCGTTCTCTTAGTGTATAATGTGAATCACCTTCCCTATCCCTTCCTTTGTGGTGAACTAGGATTAAGGTTTGATCTCTGCAAATATAAATGTATCGAGAAATGTGCATAAGTTGTAATGATGCCTTATTTTAATCAATAAAACGTTTCTGTTAAAAAAAAAACTGTGTCTGCGTGCTAATGTTCCTCTCTGCAGCACACTGAAAATGGTAGCTATTCTCATCTTACATCATTGGCACTATATCACTTTCCCTATTGTAAAATTGCCACTGTCAGCTGATTAATGTTTAAACCGCTAGGCTTTTCATCATTGATTCCGATCATATGGGAAATGGGCCTTAGTAGTCAACAGTAAATGATAAGCACAAGTAAAATAAAACCTTCCTCAGGGTTTCCCTATGAGCTCCAGTTTTTGGATCTCCTGTAAAGAAGCATAGGTTATACATATATCAAATTTGGTATACATTACTATGCATTTTTCCTACTGCAATAGAAAGAGGGAAATACAGTAGGGAATGAAAAAATCAAAACTGCAATCACAGTAGGAGGCAAAGATGCTGCTGAGGTAGTAGAAATTTAAGCAAGAGAATAAGGAGTGTACTGTATGTATGGTCGAAAAAAATAATAATATATATATATATTTTCACGTCCTGCAGTACGTGCCCCTGGGAGTGCATGCGAGCGGCTTGTTTTGAGGGACATCATATGAAGTGGTTAAGAGCATTGTTGTATGTGATGACAGTCCCAGTTAACCTGCATACAGTATAGGTATGGCATAGTCTCAGTATAGGTGCAAGGTAGATGTGATTCAGATGCGGCAAAGGTTCTGTATAATGTGGGAAAGGGTGAGTAAATATGTAGTCTATGTTTGGAATAAGTATGGTATAGGGTGCAGTATGGGTGTGTTATGGATTGGGTAATTAGTATCCTGCACTGAGTAGCTCACTCCCTGCCAGCAAGATCAGCTATGGGGAATAGCCCTCTCACCAGATCCTGGGATGCTGTTGTGACTTCTCACTATAGAAGAGGGGCCCATGGTCTCTCCCTGATAGCCTCTGGTGATCAGTGGTGGGAAGCTTAGGTCAGTCTCCCGGGGGCAGCATTTCAGGTGCTGTGATATGGGAATTGTCCTCACTCCCAGTCTCAGATCTCCACTGATATGGTCTCCAGCTGGCAGGCAAATATTCAAACAGAAGTAGCTCTCTATTTTCCCTGGTGCCAACAGGAAGAACTCTCCTGAACATGTTAATAAAATCCATCTCTCCATCTCTATTACACAGTGCCTGCTGGGATCCTAGCGATTTTGTCTGTCATCTCAAACTACAACTCCCAGGATTCTCAGCGTACTACACAGAAGTCCATGGGCTTGCTTGGCTTTAGATTGCCTCCTGCTGGCCAGAGAAGGAAGGTACAGCAATCAAAACAGCATGAAATTATCAGCCCCTGATATTTACTGGCAGTTGTAAAAAAAAAAAAAAACACAGATTTTTACAAACTGTCAGTAAATTTACTGGCGGTTGGCAACCCTTGTACCTGCCCCCATTCCTCAAAAGTGGGAATTATTTAAGAGGCCCGGGGAACGAGTCCCTAAAGGGTAACTTCCCTTTTTGGGTCAATTGGAATATAGGTATATTCCTGCAATAAACTGTGTCAAGTAATTTATTAGTTAATATGTCAGTTTATTAAAAGTTAAGTAGGAGTACAATAAGTACTTTAGTAACAACACATTTTTAATTTACAGCATAGCTACACCCAAAAATAAAAACGTAATATATTGCAGCTTATTAGCATTATTATTTGCACCTGCTAACCCTGCAGATAACATTTTCTGTCCTTGGGTGGCTACACTGACTTCTCCTTTGTATCTATGGAAAGAGCCATGGTTGCCATTCAGACTGGACTACAAATGTCTCTTCAATGATTGTTTAAATGTCATTCAATGTGTATAAATGACAGTTCAAGGTTGTTAATTTTTTAAGTAGAAAAATAATTTACAAATATATCCAGATCTGATCCAAAGTGACTTCTTCTAAACATAATCTGTCATTAAAATTCAAACTGCTGCAGGTATAAAGTATGACTCTAATTGCAACAGCCTCCCAATCCCTCCCATCATAGTGATGAGCCTATAGCGGTGTATGTGTGGGAGGGGCTTAGTGACACTACCCAGCAGTCAGAGCTTTTACCGGCAGGAATTCAGCTTGACAGAAGGATTAGGAAGCTGCTACAGGGATTTGTATACAGGTGTCTACACTAAAATCTGCTGTGATTTTTTTTTTTTTTTTTTTTTTTCCCCAGCTCTTTTAGAAACCCAGAAACTCCTCTGGTCATGACATAACATGTTCCAGGGAAGGGGTCTACAAAATTTCTAAACAAGGGGCCAATTTACTGTCCTTCAGGGACAGTAAAGAGCCAGACTGTGGCCTGTGGGAGTGGAAAATGTCCCAACGTCAGCAGGAAAATTCAATGCCCCATCTTTGGAGTCAAGAGAGGGATAGTGCCCTAAAGTTGGTGTCATTGGGAGGATTTTTGCCCCATCACTGGTGTCATTGGGAGGATTCTTGTCCCATCACCGGTGTCATTGGGAGGATTTTTGCCCGATCACTGGTGTCATTGGAAGGATTTTTGCCCCATCACTGGTGTCATTGGGAGGATTATTGTCCCATCACTGGTGTCATTGGGAGGATTATTGTCACATCATTGGTGTCATTGGGAGGATTCTTGTCCCACCATTGGTGTCATTAGGAGAATTCTTGCCCCATCACTGGTGTAATTGGGAGGATTCTTGTCCCATCATTGGTGTCATTGGGAGGATTATTGCCCCATTTTTGGTGTCATTGGGAGGATTCTTGTCCCATCACTGGTGTCATTGGGAGGATTGTTGCCCCATCACTGGTGTCATTGGAAGGAGTTTTGCCCCATCACCGGTGTCATTGGGAGGATTTTTGCTCCATCACTGGTGTCATTGGAAGGATTTTTGCCCCATCACTGGTGTCATTGGGAGGATTATTGTCCCATCACTGGTGTCATTGGGAGGATTATTGTCCCATCATTGGTGTCATTTGGATGATTATTGCCCCATCATTGGTGTCATTGGGAGGATTCTTGTCCCACCATTGGTGTCATTAGGAGAATTCTTGCCCCATCACTGGTGTAATTGGGAGGATTCTTGTCCCATCATTGGTGTCATTGGGAGGATTATTGCCCCATCATTGGTGTCATTGGGAGGATTCTTGCCCCATCATTGGTGTCATTGGGAGGATTCTTGCCCCATCATTGGTGTCATTGGGAGGATTCTTGCCCCATCGTTGGTGTCATTGGGATAATTCTTGTCCCATTATTGCTATCATTGGGAGTGTTCTTGCCCCATCTTTGGTGTCATTAGGTCATTGGGAGGAATTGTGCCCCATTGTTGGTGTCATTGGAAGGAATTGTGCCCCCTCACTGGGGTTAGTGGAGGGGGAAATGATGCCCCATTGTTGATATCAGTAGATGAAATAGTCCCCCAAGGGCCTGATAACAGAAACCAAAGGGCTGCATCTGGCCCCCGGGCCACAGTGTGGAGACAGTTTGATCTATGGAATCAGGTGCTGAACCATAATTTGCTGTGGTCCCCATGCAAGGACACTGCAGGTAAACTGTTTATATTTAGTGGCTTTAACAAATTTTTTAATTATATCCTGCTTTCCAGTTAGTGTTTTAATGTATTATTACAGATGATTTTTGCATCTGCAGATTTTTAGGTTTCAAAAGGCAGTAGCGCCCACTGAACTAAACTTATTCAAGTGAATGTGGCCACACAGCAACCATGCTGCAATTCAAGGGGTTGCACAATGTTGGTGTAGATTTTATAAGTAAAAAAAAGCAGTGAGGAGGTAACATAATGCTGTCAAACACCCTCTGAAAAGCGTTCCAATGCAGATTGCTCTTCAGAAGGCCATTGCTAGTGTAAACGAGTCCTTATTGCTTTCATTAGACTGGGCAGAAAGTTACTGCTTCCCATCAGTGTAGTAGACGCTCTTTATAACTTACCTGCTAAAAAAAGCTAGCATTATACTCATGCAACTGTTGCACGAGGAACTTCACAGGAGAAATAAAAAATAGTGGTAAACAGTCTTTAAATGTGGCTTTCTAAACTTTTTTTCAGTTACTTGTTTGTTTTTTGACAGTTTTATACAGATTTAGCAATACAATTACCAGTCTGTAAGTACAGCATATGAATACGATTACACTCCATACTAGACACCGCTTTGTTAGACCTTATAAGTAGCCTTAAAAGCTTCCAAACATTTCCTGTAGACTCCAGGAGTCTTTAGTTGTGCTTTGGAATTCTTCCCAGTGTTCCTTGTAGAACACCTCTAGCTCACAAACATTTTTCTTTTCTCTCTGTAAATATTTCATGGCTGATTTTGAAATATTCTTATGTTTCTGATTATGCTTTGAAAACACTCCACATTTCAGATTTATTAAGACACTGGTAAAAATAAAGATGGAAAAGAAAATGGTTACACTAAATACCTGTAAAATCTTTTTTTTTTTTTTTTTTTAAAGAGTATTTATTGAGAAATAAGCAAAGAAAACAATACAAATGCAACAGAAAATAAGTGCGAGAATTCGGAACCATCATCGCAGATGAGGTGCATAAGAAAATTGGAGTAGAATGCAACTTTATCATAATAAACTAAGACCATAGACCTAAATATATAAAACCAAGAGGATGGTAGTGAATTTAGTGTGATAGAGCGGCGTACTAACAGCGACTGGATGGATCTTGTATAAAGACAGTTGCAAAAGTAATATGTATGCAGAACAGTAGGAATACCATTTCCCAAGAATAACAATATAACAGATCGTAGAAACGGGAGTAATAGGTCGGATGTATCAAAGGAAAAGAAAAGAACAGAAAGAGAAATAAAAAACAAAGAGAGGAGAGGGATGTGAAGAGGGGAATGCAGGCAGATACATGAAGGAGAAATAAACAGGTAAAGAGAGGGGGGGGGAGAGGGATACGGGGTTCACAGGTAGAGTCCCTAGGGTAGGAGGGTTTCAGAGAGATGGTCCAGGGGTTAGTTGGCTTCTGGGCGAGGCACAGGTGGTAGAATGGGGGGAGACCAACCCCGGGATTGGAAGATTAGTGCCAAAATAGGAGAAGGTAAAGTTGTCCAAGTTGAGGATGTCCACCGGAGGGAGAGTGACAGATATGAAGGGAAGCCATCTCGCATAAAAACGAGATTTCGCTTTTTCGTCCCTGTAGTTTGTATTGTAGCGATCCTTGTAGAGGAGTGAAAGGAGTTCCTTCTGCGTCTGGGCGACGGAGGGTGGGAGAGAAGAAGTCCAGCTCTTTAGAATGGATTTCCTGGCAAGGAGAAGGCACAGCAGAGACCAGTCCACATGGGGGGGTTTGGAGGGCGCGCCGCTTAGGGGCACACGGTTGGTGATGGAAGACCATGGAAGCAGGAGAGGGTCCCAGTATCCAAAGATGAGAAGAAGGGGGTCCTTTGGCAATTTCAGCAGGGTGACTTTAAAGATGTAGGAGAGGATCTGGTCCCAGAAGGAAGAGATGAAGGAGCAGGACCAGAAGCGGTGGGCCAGCGAGGGCCTGTTCTGAAGACATAGGGGGCACTTAGTGCTGTCCTGGTCAGATTTGGAAGGCAGGAAGGGGAGGTAGGCCCTGTGGGCAATTTTTAGTTGCATTTCTCTCCAGAGCTCGTTCGGGGTTAGGCGGTAAACTTTGTTGAGTCCATGTAGGATTTTATCCACTATATCTGGGTCAGGGAAGATTTTCTCCCAGTTGGCGACTGATGAGGATGTCAATTGAGGAGCGACCTGCTGGAGTAGCGGCGTGTAGATGTCAGAAATTTTATAAGTATCGTCCTTGAGCAGGCGGTCCAGGAAGGTTAGGGGGAAACGCTTACGTTCATCATTGCAGATATCCTTTAAATAGCTGACACATTGCCTGTGGTGGAAGGCGTGAGCTGGTGGGAGGGAGAACCTTTCAGCTAGAAGGGAAAAGGGCAGAGGGTGCCCAGATTCAAGATCGCAGATTGTAGCAAAATTGATGATGCCCTTCTCCTTCCAGATGTGAAACGGTTTGTGGAGTAGGCCAGGGGAAAAAGTAGGGTTCCCCTGAATCGGAAGGTGCCTGGAGATGAAAGGGGGGAGCTTAAGGCATTTTCTGGTTTCCCTCCAGGCTATGGCAGTGTCCCTGAGTAGGAGGTTGTGTTGAAGCAGAGACGGCATTGACTTCCACCTGCAGTGGAGGAGTGCTGTCAATGAGAGTGGAGAGACCATAGCAGCTTCCAAGGAGTAGTTGGAGTATCTGGAGGATTGAGAGATCCAGTCCAGACTAGTTCGTAGCAAGCATGACAGGTTATACAGTCTTACATTAGGTAGGCTGATACCCCCCTCGCGTCTGGGAAGATGCAACTTTTTTAGGGCTATGCGTGGGCGTCTTCCCTTCCATAAAAAGGAAGAGAAAGCCGATTCTAGAATTTTTATGTCCTTGTGGAGAAGGAGCAAAGGAATAGTTTGAAGTGGGTACACAAGCCTGGCAAAGCTAACCATTTTTAGCAGGTGGCATCTTCCCAGAAGCGAGAGAGGCAGATCCATCCAGTTCACCATTTCTTGAGAGATTTTCGTGATCAGGAGGGGGTAATTGAGATGGTAAAGGGAGGAAGGTAATTTTCCAATTTTAATGCCTAGATAGGTGATATGTGAGTTGGCGATTGAAAAGATAGAATGTTGTGTCCAGGGGGGTTTGCGAGAGGGCCCTATCGGGAGGATTTCACTTTTACTATAATTTATACGTAGCCCTGAGCATGATCTAAAAACGTCAAAGACCTCTTTAATAACGGGCATGTCAGAAGCGGGGTCTGATGAGAAGATGAGCACATCATCGGCAAAAAGAGAGGTGCGCAGGTCGTGTTGACCAATACTAATCCCGTGAAGAGGAGCCGATTGGGACAGGTATCTGGATAAAGGTTCTAGGGCGATGTTAAATAGGAGAGGGGAGAGTGGGCAGCCCTGACGAGTGCCTTTATGCAGGAGGAATTCATCGGAGAGAACTCCAGCCGCGACTAATTTAGCTGCTGGGGATGAGTACATGACTTTGATGAGATGGCAGAAATGCCCCGAGAAGCCCATTTCAGATAAAGTCATAGAGAGCCATTCAAAACTGACATTGTCGAAGGCCTTTTCCGCGTCTAAAGTTATAATAGCAAAATCCCCATCCGGATTGTTCTTAGCATGTTCCAGAGCAAGCATAACCTTACGTATATTCAAGGTGGCAGTTCTGCCTCTCACAAAGCCAGATTGGGCAGGATGTATGAGGGAGGGTACAATGGCAGCCAATCTCGTGGCTATGATTTTGGATAGGATTTTTACATCCAGATTGAGAAGGGAGATCGGCCTGTAAGAACCTGGGTCAAGCGGGTCTTTCCCTTTTTTGGATAAGAGTTTGATAACGGCCTGGTTTCCAGAAGGGAGATATGGGCCACCAGACCAGATGCCATTGTACACCTTTAGGAGAGTGGGTTCTGTAATGGAGGAGAGGGTTTTATAAAATTCACTGGTAAACCCGTCGGGGCCTGGAGCTTTGGAAGGGGTTAGTTTACGAATAGTGGAGGAAACTTCGACAAGGGAGATGGGGGCATTGAGCGCTTCTAGTTGTTCAGGGGTAACTTTAGATAACAATACATTATCGAGGAAAGAACGAGCCGCAGTACTATCTATGGGGTCTGGGGCGTAGAGGGACGTATAGTAGTTTAACATCGCCTTGTTAATTGCTTGTGGGGTAGATTGTACAACACCCTTAGCGTCCCTGAGGGAAGTGATGTGTGTCGGGTGGAATGGGCCCTTACACAGCCTCGCCAGTAGCTTGCCCGCCTTGTTACAAAACTTGTGGAGCGTCGCGTCTAGTTGGGATCTTTTAGTTTGTTCAAGTGTGTTTGCCCAAGTGTCGAAACTATTCTTGGCCGCCTGCCATTCGGTTCTATTAACAAGGGAGTCGTTAGTAGAGAGGGACCTTTGGGCTAAATGTAGTCGCGCACTGGCCCGTTTGTAATGGGATAGTGCGTTCCTTTTAAAGGAGGAGGCATAGGAGATGATCTGACCCCTGAGGAACGCCTTGCCGGCATCCCAGAAGAGGTTGGGGGAGTCCGAATGGGGGGAGTTTGCTTCCGAGTATTCGCGCCAGGAGTTTGCCATGAAATGTTGAAAGTCTGGGTTGTCATGGAGATACGAGGGGAAGCGCCACAGTCTTGGGTGAGGTGGGAGATCTAGGTCAGCAAGACTAACAGAGATTGGGGCATGGTCAGAGATAGCAATATCGAGCACTTCAGTTTCAGACAAATTTGGTATAAGATCGTCAGAGCCAAAGAAATAATCGATTCTCGAGAACATGTTATGGGGGTGTGAGTAAAAGGTATATTCCCTGTCCGCTGGGTGAGATAGACGCCATAGGTCACGAAAACGGAGAGATTCCATGGTGGAAGCAAAGTGGGAGGGAGTAGACGAAGCACTAGTCGCCCTGCGACGTGGGGGGGAGGACCTGTCGTCTGTATGGTGCAAGATGTCGTTAAAGTCACCGCCGACTAAATGGGGGGTCTGGGAGGTCTGGAGTAACCAAGAGGTCAGGTCACTATAAAAAGTCTTAGTAGGGTTATTGGGAGCATAAACGTTCGTGATCACTAGTTCCTTAGTCCCCAATCGGGCGTGGAGCGAGAGGAGCCTGCCCTGGGAATCTGAGTGCGAGGACAGTACCTCGCACGGGAGGTTTTTGTGGATCAATAGGAGAACACCCGCTTTGCGACTAACGGCGTCGGAGCCTAGGACTTTGCCGACCCAGAGTTTCCGCATGCAATGAAAATCTGGGGCGGCCAAGTGGGTTTCCTGCAATAGGGCGATATCTGTTTTCCACCTTTTTAGGTGTCGGAGTACTTTCATTCTCTTATTAGGAGATCTGAGGCCTTTCACGTTCCATAAAACTATTCTTATGTCAGGGGCGTCGAGAAGAAGAAATGGGCAGGCTTTAGAAAATTGTCGCCAGCCGGTGGGCAAGGCAGAATAAATTGTTGCTGGGAGAAAATGGACCTGGAAGTAATGTGGGACAAGGGAAATAGTATGTTCAGGAAGGAGACACTGGTACTGAGGGAAGGTGGGGGAAGGGGGCAGTAAAGGGGTGGAGCAAACTGAAATATAAACAAAAACATAACCATATACACTGGAGAGAACTTCACTTTTTTCCGCATGGAGTCACTGTGTAGGCCAGCCCCCAGTGCACGGCCCAGAGGTATAGGACGCGAGCGTCCGGGCAGTGGGCCTAAAAATCGAACAAGGGTGCGGATACGCCCCAAGAGCCAAAAAGGGCGCGTGCCATGTTGCGGCAGTAGACATACGCAGTGATTCCAGGAGGAGTAAGGCACAGTTCAATAAACATACGTATTAAAGCAACAGACCCACATTAGTGTAAAACAGAACATATATGAGGACCCAAGGGTGGTATTATTATATATAAAAAAAAAAAAAAAAAAAAAAAAGATAAGGCAGGTGGCCGCAAGATAAAAAAGAAAAAGAGCAACGAGATCAGGAGCGGCGGGAACTCCTGGTATATTTAGGCCAGGGCGGCACATAGAACGTAGGTGGCCAGTAATACTGATGGTGTGCCCATTGGATGGGGGCAGCGCTGAAGGCCGAGGTAGTCAAGTATCAGCAGGCTGGACTGTGAACAAGCTTGGGCGATAACAGAAAAAAGAAAAATAACAACATAGTAACTCACAAAAATAAGTCAGGTTGACGGACCTGGCGAGAGGATCACCTAAAAGGTGAGGAGAGAGGGATCCAGGAGGGCTGAAAAGTCATCAACGAGGGACGTCCCGATGGCGGGTATCAGGGGCAGCAGACCTGAAGCGTTTGGGTGAGTCCTTCCGGGGGCTCCTCTGGTCCAGGGCACGGTTGAGCGGTGAGGCTTTGGAAGGGGTGTGAGGGTGTGCACCCTGGTGTAGGGAACGGAGAAAGGCTTCGGCTTCAGAGGGGTCCTGGAAAGATAGTTGGTCACCGTTTGGGGCCTTTAGGCGAAGAATAGCCGGAAAGGCTAGGGAGAATTTAAGTTGCATATTAACCACTTGCTTACTGGGCACTTAAACCCCCCTCAGTCCCAGACCAATTTTCAGCTTTCAGCGCTGATGCACTTTGAGTGACAATTGCGCGGTCATACAACACTGTACCCAAATGAAATTTTTATCATTTTTTTCCTACAAATAGAGCTTTCTTTTGGTGGTATTTAGTTACAGCTCGGAGTTTTATTTTTTGCTAAACAAACAAAAAAAGATGCAAAAAAAAAAAAAAAAAAAATCATGTTTTAATAGTTTGTTATAAAATTTTGCAAACGGGTCATTTTTCTCCTTCATTGAAGTGCGCTGATTAGGCGGCACTGATAGGCTGCATTGGTGGGCACTGATGGGCTGCATTGGTGGGCACTGATGGGCTGCATTGGTGGGCACTGATAGGCTGCACTGGTGGGCACTGATAGGCATAGTTAAGGCGGCACTAATAGGCACAGATAAGGCGGCACCGATGGGCACAGATAAGGCGGCACTGATGGGCAAAGATGGGCACAGATAAGATGGCACGGATGGGTGGCACGGATAAGTGGCACGGATGGGTGGCACGGATGGGCACTGATAGGTACCACAGATAGATGGGACTGATGGGCACTGATAGGTGGCACTGATAGGTGGCTCTGATAGGTGGCACTGCTGGGCACTAATGGGCGGCACTGCTGGGCACTGATGGGCGGCACTGCTGGGCACTGATGGGCGGCACTGGGGTGCAGCACCTGAGGCAGATTTTGGGTGGCACTGTGGGTGGCACTGCTGGGTGGCACTGTGGGTGGCACTGTGGGCACTGCTGGGTGGCACTGTGGGCACTGCTGGGTGGCACTGTGGGCACTATGGGCACTGCTGGGTGGCACTGACAGGGGGGCACTTACTTTATTCAGGATGGCACTGCGGGTGGCAGGTGGGCACTGGCAGGGGGCAGGTGTCCTTTTAAATTGCTGGCCGTGATCGGGACTGATGTCCCGAACACGGCCGCCGGCGATCGGCTTTTTTTTTTTCTCCTCGCGCTGTCAGCGCGAGGAGGAATACTAGCCGATTACCGGCTCCGTTTTATCACATGATCAGCTGTCATTGGCTGACAGCTGATCACGTGATAAGGGGTCGGGATCGACCCCTTACACGGATCGGTGATCAGGCGAGTCTCACGGACTCGCCGATCACAGAGCGCGCCGCGCGCGCCCCTCAGGGGGCGCGCAGGCCGCTCGTAACCGGGACTACGTCAATAGACGTAGTCCCGAAAATGTGGGTCCGCGCTATTGCCGTCATTTTGCAATAGCGCGGGTCCCAAGTGGTTAAAGAGTTCCGAGCATACCTGTTGGAATGCCTTTCTTTTCTTGGAGACCTCGATGGAATAATCGGCAAAGATTAGGACCTTGATCCCATCAACTTGTAGAGAGCGTGTTTGCCTGAACTTCTGCAGGATCAGGGCCTTGTCCGAGTAGTTTAGGTACTTTGCTATGATAGGTCTAGGTGACTTGCGTTCTGGTGCAGGTTGACCCATACGATGTGCGCGTTCGACCGTGCAAGGGCCGGGAAGGCCAAGGGCTTCTGGGATGCGAACCGCGCAAAAGTTAGACAGCTCCGAGGACTGTAGCGATTCGGGGATCCCTACGAATCGCAGATTGCTCAGTCTGGCCCTGTTTTCCAGGTCATCAAGCTTCTGTAGAACATATTGATTTGTTCTGTCCTGGGAGCGTTCCGTGGCTTGGGCCTGGTAAAGTTCTTCCTCTATGTCCGACAAACGGTGTTCCAAATCATTTAATCTGGTGTGGTGTTCGCCTATTTGGGCCTTGAGCTGCTGCATGCCAGCATTTACAGCTTTTTCCACCGATGCCGTTATCATGGGGGATAATAGAGCGGCCACGGCCTGGGCAATGCGCTCTGTGGTGGAGTCCCCTGCAGGCTGCGTGGAGAGGCTACTCTGTGTTGGAGGGGCTGGAGAAGCTGGTAGTGCTTGTGGAGAGGGGGGAGGCACAGTATCAGAGCTCACCTCCATGTCAGCTGCGCGTTGTGGAGAGAAGGGGGCCGAGTAGGCCGAAGCCGGGGCCTCGATTTGCGTCCGCGCCGCGGTCGCGGACACCGCCGCGTGTGCTCGCGTTCCGGTTTTCTCCAGGAACCGGTCCATGGTCGTGTGGGATGCCTCCGGGGGGTGTTCCGTCGGGTGCCCGGCCGCTCAGCGGGATTTAATAGCCGATTTGGGGGCCGTGATGCGGGAGCCGAGGAGGAGAGCAGTCACTCCATGCGGCGCCGGAACCGGAAGTCCAAATCTTTATTTTTAATCTTTATTTTTATTATAGCAAACATTTAATATATTGCAGTTTACCAATTCTTAAAAAATGATGGCTGTATTAGTTTTCTTCTTTTAGATGTTCTTTCTTCTATTTTCATATATTGATCCAGCCATAATGTCTGTTGTTTTTCAAAAGCACAAGCTCTCCAGCAAAATGTATCCATTTTGCTTAAAATGATCAACTTTTTTTATTTATTCATGTAAAGCTGCAATATAAAACATTTCCGGTTTTGGTTATCAGCCCTGGTTCACACCAGTGTCTCTTTGAAATTTCCATTTCAAGCGTGCCGATCAGTGTGATTTTGATGTGCGATTTCACTGCATCTTGCAAATTGAACTGTGAAATCAGATGACAAATCGCATTGGTGCAAACCAGGGCTAATATCACATTAAGTCCAGCATTCATTTTGCCAGTGATCACGTTATAAGATTGGCTTAACCACTTCAATACAGGGCACTTATACACCTTCCTGCCCAGGACAATTTTGAGCTTTCAGCACTGTCCCACATTGAATGACAATTGTGCGGTCATGCTACACTGTATGCAAACTACATTTTTATAATTTTGTTTCCACAAATAGAGCTTTATTTTGGTGGTATTTTATCACCTCTGCTGTTTTCATTTTTTGCTAAACAAAAAAAAAAGACAAAAAATTTTGAACAAAAATAAAACTGTACTGATAAGGCGGCACTGACCGGCACTGATAAGGTGGCAGCAATGAGACGGAACCAATGAGAGGGCACCGATGGGCACTGATAGGTGGCACTGATGGGTGGCACTAATATGCAGCCCTGATGGGCATTGGTAGGTGGCACTGGGGGGCACTCATGGGTGGCACAGGTGGGCACTGGTAGGCACTGATGGGCACTAATAGGCAACACTGGACACTGAAAGGATGAAAAGATGGGTACTTATGGGTGGCACTGCTGGGCACTGATGGGCAGCTGCCTGGGCACAGGTGTGCATTTCCCTGGGGATCTAGGGGGGGCATACCTGGTGGTCCAGTGTGGTGACATCCCTGGTTGTCCCGGGCAGCATTATGGTGGTCCTGGGCGGGATCTGAGGGGGGGCTGCGCTGATAAACAATCAGCACAGTCCTTTACTCGCGTACACTTGCTCCTCACACCGCAACAACGATCGGCACAATGCGCGCCCCGGGGGTTTCGCAGAGGCTTAATGTCCTGAGAACATCATATGACGCCCAGTCAGGATATTTAAAGCACTTTGCCGCCGTCATTCTGCTATATGGCGGGCGGCAAGTGGTTAAAGAGTATGATAATTTTTTCCTGAATGATTTCAGCATGTTGATAATCAGTGTGGACTTGATGGACTTGATTCTTTTTTTCAACCTCACCTACTATGTAATGCTATATACATGCTATGTGTTAGAAATATCTTATAAATTGACAACTTTGTGCAAAAAAAAAGAAAATGCGTTTTCATTTTTTTTGCCACATTTTTCCAAAAGCTTCTGTAAAAAAATGAACTGTTCAAAAGACTCATTATGCCTCATAGATTATACATTGGGGTGTTTGCTTTCCAAAATGGGGTCATTTGGTGGGCAATTCCATTGTCCTGGTGTTCCAAGGCCTTCAAAACTGTAATAGGTGGCTGAGAAATTAGATGTGTCCTTTATGCTCATAGAATGCCTGAAGGAGATACTTCAATGTTGGGCCTTTGTATGTGGCCAGCCTATATAAAAGTCTCACACATGTGGTATCACCATACTCGGAAGTCTAGCAGAGTAGCAGAATGTATTTTGGGGTGTCATTTGTTGTATGCATATGCTCTGTGAGAGAAATAACCTATTAATATGACATTTTGTAAAAAATTTATAAAAATAAAAAAAATCTTAATTTTGCAAAGAATTGTGGGAAAAAAATCACAACTTAAAAAAAAACTCATCATGCTACTTACTTAATACCTTGGAATGTCTACTTTCTAAAAAGGGATCATTTGGGGGGTATTTGCACTTTCCTGTCTTGTTATTGTCTCAAAAATTGAGATACACCTGATGTACTGAAGGCCTGATGAGATGTGATCACTTTTCAGTGATTGGCACCATAGTTTGTAGACTATAAATTTTACAAAGACCAAATAATATACACTAATTTGGGTTATTTTATATCAAAGTAATTTATCAGTATACATTTTGGCCACACTTTATGAAGAAAAATTACTAATTTGTGTGAGAAAAAGCACGCACATTTCATACAGGTAAAATGTTGCATGACTGAGTAAATTTATCATTCAAAGTGTGAGAGCGCTGGAAGCTGAAAATTGGTCTGGGCAGGAAGGGGGTGTAAGTGCCCTGTATTGAGGTAGTTAAAAGGGGAAAGATGTAGAATATGTTTGTGCTGCAGATTTACACAGAGGTCTGGAGACCTGGAGGTGGGAACAGAAAGTAGGAAGTTATGAAATGAAACTAAGGCTCACAAGCAGCTCACTGTTGTCTGGAAATAAACAAGTTCTGTACAATAGGGGTCATCCACCCCTGGTCCCCGGCCCACTACCGGCCCGTGGCCCTTCTGCAGGTGGGCCGCAGGTGCGGACGGCTGCAAGAGACATGCTGGACTACCGGCATGAGAGCGCTGGGTGAATGGAAAAAGCGACCGGGCGGGCAAGCAGAGATGATATCATCTCTCTCCGCCCCCTCTGCATCACTGCTTTTCCACCCTTAAAGCCAGTGCTCTGTCTCAGTGTCGGAGGCACAGCGGGGAGCAGATAGATGACATCATCTCATACTGACTGCCCCGCATTGCCGCTCTCGGTGTGTGAAAACTTAGACTCCTTGTTCAGCGGCGCAGATTGCCTGCCCCCCCGGGACAGCTAATCAGGAATGGCCGAAGGGTGGAGCCAGAGACTGACAGCCGAAGGAGTCCCGGACCCTCCCTCTGCCAGATGAGACCAGCTGCAGCATGAGGAGACACCCTGCAACATCCAGAGGGGCGATCCCACAGAGATGTGATGTCATCAGTGACAGGTGAGCTGTGTGTGGGAGTACAGGGGAGGTGTGCTGAGACTTGAAGTTCACCCCCTCAGCTGTCTGCCTGACATACCACAAGGGGAGCTCCACTCACTCTGCATCTGGTGACAGGCAACGTGGCAGGCGGCAATCCACATATTGTGGCAGGTGATGTGGCAAGTGACATTCCGCAACTGGTGACAGGCAGCGTGGCAAGTGACTATGCACATCTAGTAGCAGGCGACAGTGGCAAGTGACACACTCAGGGCTCCCACTGATTCTACAGTATGACGAGTTGAACTATTTAATTTATTACTACAATGTAATAATAGAAATAATGTACTTCAATCACCCGACACCATATCAAGCATGATGCTGTGATGACTGAATCACTAACACCAGCCATTGTCTGTGAAAAATCATGACCCCAACCCCCCCGCACAATTTTCATCCACACAGCCAGTCCCCGGTGCCAAAAAGGTTGGGGACCACTGCTTTATACAGTTCATCTGAAGATTCATCATTGCTTCCACAAAATCTACATAAACAAAAGCAGTTATGGTGCCTGCATAGTTGTAACTGTATGTTCACAATTATTTTAGTGCTTTATAAAAATGCCCCTGCTGGTGTTTTATTGTGAAATAATAAATATAAATTCTTGATTGTAACTAAACTATATATTCCACAAAATTTGGGCTTAAAAAAAATATCACAAGTTGTACCCAAAGGGAGAATTATTTAATTTTCCGAAATAAGAAAATGTTGAACTATACCTGGGAACTACACTTTTAGATACATGCAGTTGGTCCATGCTTTATTGGCTCAGTTCCCGTAGGGGATCCCACAATTGATAGAAACAGAATTAGAGCAGATGGTAAGGAAAAAGACCACACAAAAAAGCAAATTTCAATTTTATATAGCTACTTATCCAAAATTACATTTTCAGATATAAGCAAGCTATGTGAAAGCTGGACAAGAGATGTTCCAACTCTAGTAGATAAAAACTGGGAGGAGATATGCAGATCTCCACTCCAAATTCTAGTATCTCTGCAAGATAAATTAATACAATTTTAAATAATACATATAAGTTATTATACGCCATACAAATTATACAAAATATTTCCAACAAACTCTCAAAACTGCTGGAGATGTGCAGGTACCCCAGGAAATTTCATCCACATATTCTGGTCTTGTCCAAAGATAGTGATATTCTGGAGGGAGGTTTTGAGAGTAATTACTATAGTAACATCAGTCTCTTTAACCACCTTCAGACCGGACCATTTTGCTGGTAAATGACCAGAGGTCTTTTTACAATTTGGCACTGCGCTGCTTTAACTGGTAATTGCGCGGTCATGCAAAGTTGTACCCAAACAAAATTTGCGTCCTTTTCTTCCCACAAATAGAGCTTTCTTTTGATGGTATTTGATTGCCTCTGCGATTTTTATTTTTTGCGATAGAAACATAAAAAGACCGCAAATTTTAAAAAAAAATGATATTTTCTACTTTTTGTTATTAGAAAAATCCAATAAACTCAATTTTAGTCATACATTTAGGCCAAAATGTATTCAGCCACATGTCTTTGGTAAAAAAAAAGTCAATAATTGTATATTTATTGGTTTGCGCAAAAGTTGTCACATCTACAAACTAAGGTACGTTTTCTGGAATTTACGCAGCTTTTAGTTTACGACTGCCTATCTCATTTCTTGAGGTGCTAAAATGGCAGGGCAGTACAAAACCCCCCCAAATGACCCCATTTTGGAAAGTAGACACCCTAAGGAAATTGATAAGTGGCATGTTGAGCCCATTGAATATTTTATTTTTTTGCCTCAAGCGATTGAATAATGACAAAAAATAAAAAAATTTTTTTTTTTTACACAAAGTTGTCACTAAATGATATATTGCTCACACATGCTATGGGCATATGTGAAATGACACCCCAAAATAAATTCTGCTGCTTCTCCTGAGTACGGGGATACCACATATGTGGGACTTTTTGGGAGCCTAGCCGCGTACGGGGCCCCGAAAACCAAGCACCGCCTTCAGGCTTTCTAAGGGCGTTACAGTTTTGAAGGCCATAAAATGCCAAGATGGCACAAACCCCCCCCCAAATGACCCCATTTTGGAAAGTAGACACCCCTAAATTTAGGGGTACACTAGTGAGACTAGGTAATAAATGGCGGGTGCCCTGAAACTATAAAAAAAATAACTAACCAACCAGCGTCACCTGTAACAGTTATATGGTGATCACTGGTGAAAGGGTTAACTAGGGGGCAATCAGGGGGCTTTATGCGGTAGTATATGGGGGTCCCTGGCGCTATAAAAAGCTGCGGCGAACCTAAATACCTACCTGCCTAACTAGCGTCACCTGTGACACTAATACAGTGATCAGAAAAACGATCGCTTATTAGGCTGGGTTCACACTGGAGCGATGTGGGAACGCCACGAATGCGCGGCGGCTTCCCGCATCACATGCCTCCTGGCGGCAGTTCACACTGCCCTATGCGAACTGCTGGGAGTGTCAGTGAAATGTTAATGACATCCCCAGATCAGTTCGCATATCGCAGTGCGATCTGCAAACTCGGATCGCATGGTGTGAACACCCATGCGATCCGATTCTGCTGCAGACCAAAAAAAGGGTCCCGTGCGAGTTTGCGGCGGGTGCGACACGAATTCAGCCATACTATCTGTATGGCTGAACTCGAATCGCACAGAGATCGGATGTGATTTGCACTGCAGTACGGTGCGAATCACATCCGTTCTCATAAACCGCTGCAATGTGAACCCAGCCTTAGTGACACTGGCGACGGGGGGTGATCACGGGGTTAAACCTTTATTGGGGGGGCTAGGGGGGTACCTTAGAACTAAAGGGGGCTAACCCTAACTGCCCTAACAGTTATTACAGTCACAAATGACACCCGCCGGGTGATCAGGGGGTTAAACCTTTATTAGGTAATAAATGGCGGGTACCCTGAAACTATAAAAAAATAACTAACCAACCAGCGTCACCTGTAACAGTTATATGGTGATCACTGGTGAAAGGGTTAACTAGGGGGAAATCAGGGGGCTTTATGCGGTAGTATATGGGGGTCCCTGGCGCTATAAAAAGCTGTGGCGAACCTAAATACCTACCTGCCTAACTAGCGTCACCTGTGACACTAATACAGCGATCAGAAAAATGATCGCTTATTAGGCTGGGTTCACACTGGAGCAATGCGGGAACACCATGAATCCGCGGCGGGTTCCCGCATCGCATGCCTCCCGGCTGCAGTTCACACTGCCCTATGCGAACTGCTGGGAGTGTCAGTGAAATGTTAATGACACCCCCAGATCAGTTCGCATATCGCAGTGCGATCTGCAAACTCGGATCGCATGGTGTGAACACCCATGCGATCCGATTCTGCTGCGGGCCAAAAAAAGGGTCCCGTGCGAATTTGCGGCGGGTGCGGCGGGTGCGACACGAATTCAGCCATACTATCTGTATGGCTGAACTCGAATCGCACAGAGATCGGATGTGATTTGCACTGCAGTGCGGTGCGAATCACATTCGTTCTCATAAACCGCTGCAATGTGAACCCAGCCTTAGTGACACTGGCGAGGGGGGGTGATCACGGGGTTAAACCTTTATTGGGGGGGTTAGGGGGCACATTAGAACTAAAGGGGGCTAACCCTAACTGCCCTAACAGTTATTACAGTCACAAATGACACCAATGCAAAAAAAAAAAAAAAAAAAGCAATTGGTGTCACTGTGACTGGGGGGGCAGGGGTAATTGGGGGGTGATCGGGGGGTAAAGGGGGGGTGTGAGTGTGCCTGGCATGTTCTACTGTGTAGTGTAGTGCTTGTGCAACTCACCGATGCTCTCTCCTCGGTACCGGAACGAAAAATACCGACACGGAGGAGAGAATACATCACTTCCTCTCCTGTGTTTACATTACAGGAGAGGAAGTGATGTCACGGGACATTTTCATTCGTCGGGAGCGATCGCGAGGGGGTGGCCATGAATGAATGGCCGTCCCCTCGTCCGGGATCGCTCCCGAACGAATACCGACCGCCGCAGGCACCGGGCGGGGGCCCGATCGGGCCCCCGACCCACGGGCAGGCAAGGACGTACATGTAAGCCCTTATGCCTGCCCGTGCCATTCTGTCGACGTACATCGTCGTGCGGCGGTCGGCAAGTGGTTAAATCAAGAGGCAGAGATTTGCTTATTAGGACTAGTAGGGAATAATATCACCCCTATAGGAAGGAGAATACATGTGGGTCTGTTGCTTTTTTATGCTAGAAAGACAATAGTGCTGAATTGGAAGAAGACGGAAGCCCCAATGTTAACACAGTGGAAAAAAATTTAGTAAATAGTAATCTACCATTATATAGGGAAACATATTGGAGTAGAGGATATGAGAGAGTATGGGCAAGCTGGATAGAAAATTCCATAACGGCATCAGGATAAAACAGCATGGAGATAGGGCAAGCCACACCAAAAGGGGGGGGGGGGGGGTAAGAGGGATATGAATGTATAAATGTATATGTATAATTTTGTAGTATTTGAGGAAATGACTATGAATGGATTTTATGGAATCTCATAAGCGAGTGATGAATGTAAATGGTGAAATGTATAATGTATATGTAAAAAAAAAAAAAAACTAATAAAGAGATATTTAAATATATTCCACAAAACCCACAAAAATGTCACATTTGAAGCCATACTAAACACACACTGTTTAACTTACATTGTTCCTTCTATTTGTGTATGTGGATGATGGCGATGTAATTGCTTTAATTAAAAAAAAAATCTAAGTACCTTTTTCCTAATCAATAAAAATATACTGCTTGTTCCTAATAGATCTCACAGGTAGAGGTACCAATCCCTAATGGCAAATTTTGAATAAACAACACGATGGAGGGGACTTTGAGGCCCCAACTTGTTTTATTTAAAACATGATTTAAAACATGAAAGAGAGTAAAACACAATACATTTCAGTATATGAAAAGGACATAACGCATGTTACTCTAATGCCACGTACAGACGATTGGAATTTCCGACAACAAATGTTCGATGTGAGCCTGTTGTCGGAAGTTCCAACCGTGTGTAGGCTCTATCGGACATTTTGTGTCTGAATTTACAACAGAAACAAACAGATGTTTGAGAGCTGGATCTCAAATTTTCCAACAATAAAATCCATTGTCGTAACTTCCGAGCATGTGTAGACAATTCTGACGCACAAAATTCCACGCATACTCTGAATCAAGAATGAGACGGAAGCGATCGGTCTGGTAAAACTAGCGTTCGGAATGGAGATGGCACATTCGTCACGCTGCAAATGTTGACATCTTTTAATGCAGCGCATTCTCTTCTTCTTTATAATGTTAGAATAATAAAGTTGTTTTGCTGCTGATATTCACACAGAGTTCCGACAAACTGATTTCTTTATTATTTTTCGTGATCTCCTGAATAATCTCTATATTTTTTTTTCTCCAGATCTCCAGAATAATGTTTAGAATTTTTATTTTTTCTAGTGATCTACTTTTTTATATTTTCTAGTGTTCTCCTGATTATTTTTTTTCTAGTGATCTCCATAATTTATTAATTTTTTGTCGTTTTTTGTGTGTCAAGTTACCACAACACCATTATTATCTTATATTTTTTACCTCAAGGGGATTGGTTGGTGTTGGTGTGCCTTGGTAATTTTAATTTGACCTTGCATTTTTTAAATGTACCTGCCTACTCACAAAGAAACTGTCCTTTTTGAAGTAAAACACATAGACAAGTATTTGTGAAAAAAAATAGAAATGTATTAGGGGACATAACAAAATAAAGAGGAAGGCAACACTGGATAAACTGTTGAAATTGGCGAAGACTTTGTACCCCAGGGCAGACATCAATTATTTGGCAGGCAAAATTGGTATCTTGAGGAGTCCATTTAATAGGGAGCACAATCCGTTCCAGGACTCTGAGAGATCGGGAGCAGCAGCAGATGATATATCTAAGGGTGTGGTCTTACAAGAGCCTGCATATTTTGTCAGACCAGACTGAACCCAGACCATCACTCTCAAGATTTCCTTCCACGCTTTCTTCCAGACTGTGGCTGTGGTGTTGGAGTTGTGGCAGGAGGTGGAGGAGGAGTAAGGTCCAACCCACATACGTGACTTTTTTTTTGTCAGTTCGCACATCACCCCCTTATTTAGGGTCTAATAGATGACTTCCTCACAAATGAGGCATTGGCCCACCACCATTTCCTGCATTTTGCTGGCTGCCATGCAGGCATAGGCCTCTTGAAGATTGGGGATGGTTCTGAGGGACACAGTAGCCTACCAAATCAAAGGATGCGCTCACTCCTCTACATTACTCCCCTTCCTGGGCCTTTTTGTTGGAAGGCAGAGGGGAGAAACCTGTGATTCGGTCAGGCTACTGGGCACAGCCACCTCCTGGCTGCCACTTTAAACGGCCACCTCCTGGCTGAGACTTTCCATGGCCTCCTCCTGGCTGTGACTTTCCTGTGTATGAAAATGGGACATAGTTTTAGTTTTCTGGTCATCAATCACAATTTTGAGCTCATGACTGTTGCAAATTCAATATTAACAAATAGAAAAGACTATCATTCTGACCCCAGCATGTTTCATTCTTTTCGAAATCATTTTTGGCTACTACTGTCTATTTGATATATAAACCACTTTGTTAAATCAGAAATTTTTGATCAATAATAACATCTAGTTAACATCATTAAGTTTGTAACAAGAAATTTGTTGAACAATGCTATATCTGACTCAAGCTGGGCTCCATTACATCTTCCTGGGTGGAAGGCGTACGTTGGAAGCCTCAACTGATGTGGAAGGAAGAGTGAAAGGACGGGTTGAGAGTGATGGGCTGATTTCAGTCTGGTCTGACAAAAACTGCAGTCTGTCATAGTACCGGGGACATAAATGTCATCTGCTGCTGCTCCGAATCTCATGGAATCCTGGACCTTTTTTGCGATCCCTATTATATGTGCTCCTCAGGCCACCAATTTTGCACTTCAAATAGGGGATGGTTGCCATGGGAATCGCCGGCTTTGCCAATTCTAGCAATTGATCTAGTGCTGCCTTCCTCTTTATTTTATTATTATAAAAAGTTTCACTTGCCACAGACAGGGCAGCTCTCTGTATTTATCAATGAAGTTGGGGAGGAAGTTATGATCATTGAATCTATCCATTTTATCTGCAATACACAACACAAGACAAACCCTAATGTCAGGCTAAACTCTCCTAATCTTGTCCCAATATAGGCCTCAATCTATAAGCAGTATAGGCCACGGATGCCCCATATTAAAATTGTACCTTTGTTAGCACGATCGGCGCTTCTGCTACTCCGCCCTCCTCTCACAGAACATACGTCCGATGCATGCGTGAAACTCCACTCGCCCCTGACCTTCTATCTAGTATATTCCCCGCCCCTTGTCTTTCAGCGCAGTGGGAGAGCACATGGTGGAGAGACAACAGGTGCATGCAGAGGAGAGCAGCCACGAGGAGGACGATGAAAGCCCGGAGCCACGAACGTCCCAATCCCAGAGGAGGTTTAAGGCCTCTAATATATCCTTTGTAGAGATTGTAGAGATAGCGGAAATCTTGAAGAGGGCTGACTATGATGGGAAGCGTGGACCTTACCCAAACCCAAATGTCAGAAAGGCCAAGATCATGACTAAAGTTGTGAAAAGTCTGAAAAGGAGTTTTGGGGTACAGCGATAGAAGGATCAACTGAGGAAACGATGGTCAGACCTCAAATTGTGGGAGCACGATCACTACAGAAGAATCAAGAGAGTGCTACAAAAAAGTATTTTGTCGTGTGTTCTTATTATTATTATTATTACTTTCGTGCTGCTCCATGCGGTTTTCTTTACTTTTGTACTGTTGGCGTTTAAAATGGCAAGTTTCAGGTTCATGAGCACAGTAATCATTTGCAGTAAACATCGTTCATTCGCTCACTAAACTATGTTTTTGGCAGATGCAGGTTAACTACATTTGTTCATGTCTATTTGTATTAAAAGAAGTTTGTTGTCTAGATGGGTTTGTAACCAGAATGAAATGCAAACTTTATTTAGTATTAAGGAGAGGACACTCAGCAGCTGTTTACACATCTGGACACAGGAGCACTAGTGGGGACACCAGAACACCCTTTTTAGGGTGTCTCACACAGGTGCTCCAGTGGATACTAGGGGTCTCTCTATGTGTGATACTTTACCAAAAAAGGTAAGTATTCCAGCTTTAAGAAAGGGGGGGAGCATGTCTTCAGCTTGAAACTCTGCCAAAAGAGACAATTGTACAACACTTCCAAGCAATGTTTCATATTCCTATTTCTTGCCTCAAATATCTGTGTGCTAAGTATACCTTTTTTGTATTCACATAGGAGAGAAAAGACTTGGGATATCTGGGGACACCAGGGACCTCCAAGAAGGGGAAGTCACAATACCACAACCTGAGGATGTGGAGGGAGGAGAGGTTCATGATGTGGTTGAAATAGTGACCACAACAGGTGAGTGTCTGAGACCACAGCTTCAGGTAATAGATGTATGCCTGCATATTTATTATACATGGTGTGTTTTAATCTTTTTAGGTGATGTGAATGTTGTGGAAGAAGAAATTAATTTCACCAGTGCAAGTGCACACTTCCTCATAGGGAGATTATGGTGTGTAATCGTGATTTAGAAAAGATAAAGGAAAACATCAATGATGTTCAACAAAAAAATTAAGAACATCATTGATGTTTTAGGCACAAACTAAAACATACAAAAATTGAATTGTTTTGTTGAGGACTTTTTTTAATTTTAAATCAAGTTTTAAAGTATTATTTTATGTATAATGTCAAACATAAAAATGTTATACACCAAAGATGTTGGTTTGTTCAAAAACGCTTTTGTAACGTACATGTGAATGAGCAGAGTAAAATGTTTTTATACTCAACAATGTATGGCTTCTTATTTCAATGCTCAATACCAGTTTTTGGACTAAGCTGGTGTTTAGTTTACAGTGACAATGGGGGTTATTTACTAAAGGCAAATACAGTGCAAAGGGGATTTTCCTTTAGTAAATAACCCCCACAGTGCTCTAAAATTGGTCCTAATCAGGCTGTTTTAGGGACCCTAAACACAAGGATGATTCTTTTTATCATTAATGCATTACATACATCAACAACAAAAACAATATGTGTGTGTAGCAGGCCCACAACATAATAGTTAGCTGAAGAAGAGATTGTCACCTCATGTATCAAATAAATTACGTTTGCACTATTGTAGAAAATGGCCAAAAAGAAAAGCCCATTAGAGAACCTAGGAGACAGCTAAAAGAAACACAAGCAGTAAATCCAATGAAATATTAGTTAATTTAAAAAATTTTTTATTAAAAAATGTTTTACACATTTGCTGGCATATCAAATGTCCTCCTACCCGCAAAGTACTCCAGATATTTTTGTCTGACTTTGTGGGTGCTTTGGGGGGGGGGGGCAAGCTAGGATGGCCAGCTTCATGTGCCGTGAGGGTTGATTGATAAGGAAAGCCAGCCTCAGTCCCATCTGAGGCCACATAGTTTGTAGCAGCAGGCAAGCACAATATGGTTGAGTTTATATTCAGCCATGTGGATTAGTGTCAGAAATAGCCGGAACCGGCTGACCATTATGCCAAAAGCATTCTCCACCATGCTTCTGGCTCTGGCTGGTAATTAAAAACCCTCTAGTCCGAGGTAAGGGTCGTCATCGGAAATGGCCGCATCAGATGTTCTCCTAGCCCAAACACTTCATCAGCGATGAAAACAAATGGAAGACCATTGTCTTCTGCTGGTGGCAAGCCCAAGCCACCATTCTGGAGCCTTCTGTAGAACTCCGTCTGGGTGATGACTCCACCATCCCACATCTGGCCATTTTTCCCCACGTCCACATACAAAAACTTGTATTTTGCCGACACCACAACCAACATCACTATGCTATTAAACCCATTGTAATTATAATAGTATGACCCCGAGTTGGGGGGGTGGGACAATGTGGATGTGTTTCCCGTTGATTGTGCCTCTGCAGTTAGGAAAGTCCCACCGCTGGGCAAAGTGGGATGCCACAGTCTGCCATTCCTGTGGGGTTGAAGGAAACTGTGGAGTCAAATAAGAAAAACAAAAATGTGTACTTTTGCACATAACATTGCAAGCACATTAGACAAACATTCTTGGCCAACATAGGTATAACATTTATTTTAAGGAGTATTTGAACACAAAAGTATAAGGTCCACTTATTAGATTCCTAAACTCCGTTGATGGACCATTGTAAACATTTTAGGGGGGGGGGATGTTTGGACAAGTAACCCTCTCCACTTCATTGAGAGCTGAATACATAAATAATGTGTGCTACTTTGGCCAGCCCCTCCTTACTTACACTATTGGCAGCCCACTGGACAGGTAAGAAGTGTCATAATACAAAAATATGAATACACACTGTCCAAATTGAAACACAATTTTACATTCTGCAATTAAATATCTAGATAATAGGAGAACAAAACTTTAAACAGTACCATTTTAAAGTATTCAGGCAGGCCTTTACACTACATGCTTTGGTGAATTCATCCATAAATCTGAACACAAAAGAGGTAGGTATAGTGTGTATGGGTTTGGCTAACTTGGTGGTTGGGGGGAAGGGAGGGTTCCAAATGAGTTTGGGCCCCCCAAAAAAGCCTCTTGCACTGCCTGAATTTAAGAACACAAATAACATTTGTAAACATTTTAGGGGCGTTTAGGGTAAAATACTACTATGGAGCTATCAAAATACAATGTTAAGTGACTAGGCTAGGTGTGTATGGGCCTATGCAGAGTCAGACAGGCTGGGTCGGTAATGTTCTGGTGGATCAGGCAGAGCAGCAGGCAGAAGAGAATTCCAAAAAACAAGCCGGAGTCAGGGTATCAAGCAGACAGGGTTAGTAAGAGCAAGCCAGGTCAAGGATCAGAGATCAGCACAGATAACAGGTTTCAGGACACACAGAAGATGCCGACCAAACAGCAAAAAGTCTTTGGTGCACTCACTTTAAATAGCCCCTTTGGCGTTAATGTTGGTAACAGGCACACGTGCCAACACGCTGTTAATGTGCGTGTCTGCTATGCGATTCCTGCTGCATGGCCATGCTTTTGCTGACAAAATCAAAAAGGCCTGAGAAGAGCGAGCTGAAAATCAGAAATGAGCGGACAACAACGCACTGAAAAACAGATACAAACTGACTACACACACTGAAAAACAGATACAAACCCACAAGCACAAACTGAAGAGCAGTAATGAACTGAAAAGCACAAGGCTGAAAAGAACGAATCATCTCTCACCAAACTTCTACTAACACAAGATTAGCAGAAGGAGCCCAAAGGGTGGTGCACTTGGTATTGATCTTCCTTTTTTATAGTGCCGTCGTACGTGTTGTACGTCAGCACGTTCTTGGCGATTGGAAATTTTGACATTTGTGCCACTGTGTGTATGAAAGACAAGTTTGAGCCAACATCCTTCAGAAATAAACGTTCCAAACGTCTGTATGCCGCATAAGTCTGCAAGGCCCAGTAGTGACTCCTACATGTTTCAACTCAGGGGTTCTGGTGGACAGAAATAGTAGTAGTTTCTATAAGAAAGATCGATATATAAAAAAAACAAAGCTATCCAAATGCGTAAATGGCAATAGGTAGCTAAATATACATTTAAATGAATTTACAATTTCACCTTACAAAAAATATTATTATTTTCATAATCAATATACAGCTGTCACATGACTCAGCTCTTTCCCAGCCTGTCTGTAGGGAAACATAAGCAGGAGGAGTTTCTAGTCCTCTGCTGCTGGTCACATGTTAAAAAAAAAGTCTTTGGAATACAGAGTAAAAATAAATAAATAACATCAATAAACGGTTTTAAATCATCACACAAATATACACCTTGTTCCAAATTATTATGCAAATTCTATTTCAGTGTCACAAAGATTAAATATTTAGTTTTTCAGTTTAACTCATGGATGGCATTGTGTCTCAGGGTTCATTTGATCACTGAAAACAATCTTGGACACCTGTGATAATTAGATTGCCAGGTGAGACCAATTAAAGGAAAAAGTACTAAAGGAGGGTATTCCACATTATTAAACAGAGCACCATTTTCAAGCAATATGGGGAAGAAAAAGGATCTCTCTGCTGCTGAAGAGAGAGAAATAGTTCAATGCCTTGGACGAGATATGAAAACATTAGATATTTCACGAAAACTTAAGCATGCTCATCACCCTATTAAGAGATTTGTGGCTGATTCAGAGCACAGATGGGTTGCATGCAGATAAAGGCACATTGAGGAAGATTTCTGCCAGATCTATGCATTGGATCAAGAGAGCAGCTGCTAAAACACTCTTGCATAGTAGTAAACAGATATTTGAAGCTGCTGGTGCCTCTTGAGTCCCATGGACATCAAGGTGTAGAGTCTTCCAGAGTTTTGCAACTGTGCATAAACCTTTCATTCTGCCACCACTAACCAATGCTCAGAAGCAGAAATGGCTGCATTTGGCAGAAAAATACATGAAGACTTTGTAAACAGTCCTGTTCACTGATGAGTGCCTTACAACCCTGGATGGTCCAGATGGATGGAGTAGTGGATGGTTGGTGGATGACCACCCTGCGATGTCAGGAGGCGGTGGGGGAATTATGTTTTGGGCCAGAATCAAAGGAAGAGAGCTGGTCAGCCCCTTTAGGGTCCCAGAAGGTATAAAGATGACCTCTGCAAAGTATGTGGAGTTCCTGACTGACCACTTCCTTCCCTGGTACAGAAGGAAGAACTATGCTTTCCGTAATAAAATCATCTTCATGCATGACAATGCACCATCTTATGCTGCAAAGAATACCTCTGCATCAATGGCTGCTATGGGGATAAAAGGAGAGAAAGTCATGGTGTGGCCTCCATCTTCCCCTGACCTCAATCCTATTGAGAACCTTTGGAGCATCCTCAAGCAAAAGATCTATGAGGGTGGGAGGCAGGTTACATCCAAACAGCAGCTCTGGGAGGCTATTCTGACATCTTGCAAACAAATTCAAGCAGAAACTGTCCAAAAACTCACAAGTTCAATGGATGCCAGACTTGCAAAGCTGCTATCAAATAAGGGGTCCTATGTTAAAATGTAACGTGACCTGTTAAAATGTTTAAAAAGTTAAAATGTTGTTCAAAGGTTGATTGAATAATTTTGATTTCAGTAAATATGCTGCAAACTCAGCAAATGGCCATTTTCAGTTCTTTACAACCTATAAAGTGTTTTGAAACTTACTGTGCGTAATAATTTGGAACAGTGCATTGTAAGTTTTTTTTTTATTTTGAAAAAAAAAATGTATTTAAAAAAAACAAAAACTGTTATCATTAGGAGGTTTGTTCAATAACATTTGAATTGTACTAATAGTTGATAACATGAGAATAATGCTGACTGTTGTTTACATCAATTATATAGGTAAATGAGAAAAATATAATTGGCATAATAATTTGGAACAAGGTGTATATTTGAAATCAAATCTTTATTATTTTTTGTCAATAACATGGTATGGGCAGATTTCTGACAGTCACAGGTGGTGTCACGCCCCTTCCAGCCTATGTCTTAGAATAACAAGGAGGTGAAGCTTCTATCAATCAATACATGTAATATCCCACTGTCAAGGCTGGGCTCAGCCCTGCCTTCTCTGAGCTGGCCGCTAATTGCCAGCTCCCATTTTTCTCCACAGTTACTCAGCTGTTGTTCATATCCTGCGCATCAGTCCTGTCTACTTAAGCCGTCCAGTCCAGAGGGTCTCTGACTTCGCCTTGGTCAACATCACAAGAAACATCTCCAGAGTTCCTGTTTAAAGACTGGCTTTGCTGACATTCCTTCTGGCTCCATATCCTGCTTGCTGTTCCACTACTTTGATCCCTGAATTCTGGCTTGGCTAACTATTCATTCCGGTTACTGAACTCTGGCTACGCTTTGAATACGTTTAATAAAAAGAACAAACAAGTGTGATTTAACTGTACTCCTGTCTCGGTCTGATTTCATGGTTTCTGACAGTAGGCGAAGGCCATGAATTCAGAAGATACAGTCAATCCACATGTTGATAATATTTTTTTCCAGATTGAATGAACTGGGTTAGCGCATGGATCAGTTCGCCATGGCATTAAAAACGCTCCTGAGTCGCACGGCTCACCTGGAATCTCCCACTGTGGCCACCCTGGTACAACCTATGTTGCAAACCGACCCTGCTACTGAACCAGTCTCTGTGCAGGCACCCGCCTTGAGTGTTCCCTCTATAAGAGGTATGTCTGGTTCCGCTCTGCTTCCCCAGCAATTTGGGGGCAATCCAGTCCAATGCAGAGGGTTTCTCAACCAGGTTGAGATATACTTTGAGATGCTGCCCCAGCTGTTTCCCACAGACAGAAGCAAAGTAGGTTTTGTGATATCTTTGCTTTCTGAGAGAGCCTTGGCCTGGGCAAACCTTCTATAGGAGATGCAAAAACCTGTTGTCTTGAGCTACCCTGAGTTTGTGGCTTTGTTTAAAAGGGTATTTGATGTTCCCACATGCTCCGCTTCTGTTGCTGACTACACCATTGAATTCTGTACTCTGGCAGCAGAGGTTGCGTGGAACAATGAGGCCCTTGTGGCTGCTTTTTTTCATGGTCTCTCGGATACCATCAAGGATGATAGGAGCCCGAGATATACCCATTGAGCTGGAGAAGTTGATCAGGTGTGACATCCTCATTGACTCCAGACTCAGAGAAAGACTCTCTTTTAAGGAGCACTTGCGGAAGCCTCTGAGCTTTGCAGTCCCACCCATGCCTCCCTCACCTCCCATGCCTCCTAGTACCAAGTCGGCCAGTGAAGGTGAACCCATGCACTGTTTCATGCATGCGTCTCTCTGCGGATGAGAGTACCTTTAGGAGGAGGGAGAGATTGTGCTTTTATTGTGGCCAGGCAGGTCACTTTTGGAAGTCTTGTCCTACCCATCCATTGAACATCTGAACCTTGAGGTCCTGTCACGGACAGACTTTAGGGGGAGTTTTTTTCATCCCCAGTTATCCAGAAGGATACGCCCCTGGTTTTGGTTACCCTTTCTTGGGCTGAGTCATCCATCGAGATACAGGCTTTAATCAACACTGGGGCTGCAGGCCTGTTCATTGATGCTGCCTTTGTATCGAAGCACTCGATTCCACTGCTGCTGCATGGCACTCCACTTGCCATTGAGGCTTTTGATAGGAGACCTCTACAGCCTGCCCATGTGACTCATGAGATGGTTCCGTTGTCCACGGCCGTAGGGGCTCTTCACCATGAGATAAACCAATTCCAATTTATTTCCTCACCCAAGTTTCTGCTGGTTATTGGTTATCCTTGGTTACAGAGGCACATCCCTCTTTTGATTGTCTCCATGCTGAGGTTCTCTCCTGGTCACCACAATGCAGTGAGACATGCTTCCAGAAGATAGCCAAGGTTCTGTGCACTGTTCATTTTCCTCCCTACCAGAGGAATACTGCGATTTTAGCGATGTCTTTGACAGAGGCCGAGCCGGTATTTCGCCTCCACACCGGTCATATGATTGTGCAATTGACCTTCAGCCTGGGGCCATACCCCCTCATGGCCGGGTTTACCCTTTGTCGGTCTTGGAGGATAAGGCCATGGAGGAGTATGTTGCAATGGCACTTTCTCGAGGTTTCATCTGCAAATCCTTGTCTCCTGATGGTGCTGGTTCCTTCTTTGTGAAGAAGAGTGGTGAACTGAGACCTTGTTTCACAATTAAGAATGCCTATCTGATTCCATTGATTAAATTGAGTTATTTAACCGCCTCAAGGGAGCAACGCTTGATTTGAGATGGGCATACAATCTTGTGAGAATTAAGGAGGGCGATGAGTGGAAAACTGTGTTTAATACCAGAACAGGCCATTATGAATACCTTGTAATGCCTTTTGGTCTTTGTACCGCCCCAACAGTTTTCAAGGAATTTATTAACAATGTCCTCCGAGATTTGTTGATATGTCTGGTGGTTTATTTTGATGATATCCTCATATTTTCCAAGTCCCTGGAGAGCCACCACACAGATGTCTGTCATATGCTTCAGAAACTAAGAGAGAATAATCTGTATTGTAAACTGGAGAAGTGTGAGTTCCATCGTGAACAGGTTACATTCCTGGGCTATATAATTTCCACTACTGGTTTTTCGTTGGACCCAGAGAAACTTTCGGCAGTCCTACAGTGGCCCGACCCATAGGTTTACGTCCTATGCAGTGTTTCCTGGGCTTTGCCAACTATTATTGGAGGTTTATTCGTAACTTCTCGTCTCTAGTCAAGCCCCTTACTGATATAACCAGAAAGGACTGTAACCCACAGAGTTGGTCTCCGGAGTCCATCAAGGCCTTTGAAAGTCTCAAGGCAGCCTTTATTTCTGCTCCTGTGTTGGCACATCCTGGTCTTTTATTACCTTTTATCCTTTAGCTTTATGCTTCTGAGACTGATGTTGGTGCTCTTCTGTCTCAACGTCCTACCTCTGAGAGACCTATGCATCCATGTGGCTACTTTTCCAAAAAATTTTCACCTACGGAGTGCCATTAGGAGATTGGTGACAGAGCTGTTGACGATCATTTTAGCCCTGAAAGAATGGAGAAATCTGCTCGAAGGTACTACTGTACCGGTTCTCATTCTTACTGACCATACGAATCTCATATTCTTGTCTGAGGCTAAACACTTCTCTCCCAGACGGGTGCAATGGGCTCTCTTCTTGTCAAGTTTCAAATACATTGTCTCATTCTTACCCGGTACTAAGAATGTAAGGGCTAACACCTTGTCACAACAATTTTTCCTCCACTTCCAAGTTGCAGTCAGTTTCAGTTCCTGTGATTCCTCCTGGTCATATTCTGGCTACAGTTCGCACCAGTCTCACTTCTCTTTTGGGTGACAAAATTTTGCTGCTCAGGTCCATGCTCCACCTGAGAAACCTTGTGACCACTGCTTTGTCCCAGAGAGTCTCCGTACTGCCGTGCTTCAGACTTTCCATTCTCCCAAGGCTGCTGGCCACTCTGAGAGGAATCAACTTGCTTGGGCCATTTCCCAACAATTCTGGTGGCCTAGTCTACGTGCTCATGTAATTGCCTTCGTAGCTGCCTGTGCCATGTGTGCTCAGAGTTATGCCCCGTACACACGATCAGACTTTCCAGCAACAAAACCGTAGATTTTTGTTCGAAAGGTATTGGCTCCAACTTGTCTTGCATACACACGGTCACACAAATGTTGGCCAACAATTACAAAGGTAGTGACGTACAACACGTACGACGGCTGATAAAAAGGAAGTTCAATAGCCAGTGCGCCACCTTTTGGGCTCCTTCTTCTATTCTCTTGTTTAGCTCATGTTAGTTGAGCTTTGAGAGATGATTTGCGCTTTTCAGTCTCGTGCTTTTGAGTTTGTTTCTGCTTTTCAGTTTGTGCTTGTCAGTTCGTTCCTGCATTCTATTTATAGTTCGCTTCTAATTGTTAGTGCGTTCTTGTCTGGTAGTTTCTGATTTTCAGCTTGTTATTGTCAGGTCCTTTCTGATTTTCAATGCGTTCTGTCAGTTAATTCTGGGCAGCTGTTCATCTATTAGCCATGCTGCGGTTACATACTCACCATAGAGTTCGTGCTGTTGTTCGGCTTGGTGTTGGAGTTATTGCTTTGACCCAAGTACAGTTCATGAACAGGGGGAAGAGGAGTTCTTGGACCAAGAATTGGTTGCTTAATCGCGACCAATTCTGTCATGTGCCTTTTGCTGCGGGAGCTCCAGGAGAATAATCCTGATGATTTCAGGAATTCTCTATAGATGGTGGACCCCGTCTTTCACAGTCTCTTGGCTTTGCTGACCCTTTATATTACGAAGCAGAACACCTGCATGCAGCAAGCCATCACTCCAGAGCAAAGGCTCGTTGCCACCTTGCGGTAATTTGCGTCAGGGAGAAGTCTCCAGGAACTGAAGTTCACAACTGGGATCTCCCCGCAGGCTCTGGGAATCATTATTTTAGAGACCTGTTCTGCCATCATTCAGGTCCTGCAGAAGGCGTGTATTAAGGTAAGTTTTATCCTTTAACATCACATTCAATTCTATGTACAGTATTTAATGTTTGCTAATGTATTGTATTTATTTCATCATTCCATAATCACCATGATTGTAATATGCTGTGAATGTCCTCTTTGTCCTCATGCATGCTGTAAGCTTTTAACCACTTAACCAATTTGCAGCCAAAGGACCAGGCCCCTTTTTGCGATTCGGCACTGCATTGCTTTAACTGACAATTGCGCGGTCGTGCGACATGTCTCCAAAACATAATTGGCGTCCTTTTTTCCCACAAATAGAGCTTTCTTTTGGTGGTATTTGATCACCTCTGCGGTTTTTATTTTTTGCGCTATAAACAAAAATAGAGCGTCAATTTAGAAAAAAATTCAATATTTTTTACTTTTTGCTATAATAAATATCCCCCAAAAATATATAAAAAAAAATTTTTTTCCTCACTTTAGGCCGATACATATTCTTCTACATATTTTTGTTAAAAAAATTTGTAATTTGCGCAAATATTATAGCGTTTACAAAATAGGGGATAGTTTTATAGCATTTTTATGAATTTTTTTTTGGTGATCATCGATTTTTATTGTGACTTCTACATTATGGCGGACACATCGGACATTTTTGACACATTTTTGGGACCATTGTCATTTATACAGCAATCAGTGCTATTTAAATGCACTGATTCCTGTGTAAATGACACTGGCAGTGAAGGAGTTAACCACTAGAGGGCGGGGAGGAGTTAAGTGTGTGTGTGTGTGTGTTTAACTGTAGGGGTGCGTGGCTTGGCGTCTGACGTCACTATAACAGGGAACAGACGATCAGTGACAGGCTCAGTAGGAAGCACGAGGATAGGTTTGTTTACACAGACCTCTCCTTGTTCTTCAGCTCTGTGACCCGATCGCGGGACACCAGCGGCCTTTGGGTCTGCTGGTCCTGCGGGCATGGTCACGGTCATGGAGCTCAGGACCGGGTCAGGGCAACGTACAGGTACATGCTTGTGCCCAGCCGTGCCATTCTGCCAACGTATATGTGCAGGAGGTGGTCCTTAAGTGGTTAATGTTCCTTTTTTGTCCTTCATGCATATTTGCCTTTATTAACCTCCCCAGCATGCTATCCTGGGCCCATACATACTTAGTCTAGTCACTTAACAATGATTTTTGTCAGCTCAATTGTAGTGCCTGCCCTAAAAACCCCCTAAAATGTGTCCAAATATTATTGTCCTTAAATTCAGGCAGAGTGCAAGAGGCTTTTTTTTGGGGGGGGGGGAGAAATGCATTTGAAACCTTCCCCCCCCCCCCAACCGCAAAGTCAACTGATACCAATACTCTATCCGCTGACTTTGCCAACCCATACACACTATACCTACCTTTTTTGTGGTCATATTTATGGATGTATTCACCAAAGCATGTAGTGCAAGTGCCTGCCTGAATACTTTCAAATGGTACTGTTTAAAGTTTTGTTATCAAGATAATATGAGAGGTAATTACAAAATGTAAAAATGTGCTTCAATTTGGACAGTATGTATTCATATTTTTGGATTATGACACTTCTTACCTGTCCAGTGTGCTGCCAATAGTGTAAGTAAGGAGGGGCTGGCCAAAGTAACACACAATAATTATGCATTCAGCTCCATGAAGTAGAGAGGGTTACCTGTCCAAAACATCCCCCCCACCCTAAAAATTTTACAATGGGCCATCAGAGGGGGTGAGGAATCTGATAAGTGGACCTTATACTTTTGTCTTTAAATACTCATTTCAATAAATGTTATACTTATGTTGGCCAAGATTGTTTGTGTCTAATCTGCTTGCAATAATATGCGCAAGTAAATTTTTTGATTCAACAGTTTCCTTCCAACCCACAGGAGTAGCAGACTGTGGCCTCCTAATTCCAACAGCAGTGGGACTTTCCCAATTTCGGTGGTGCAATCAATGGGAAGCACATCCGGATCACTCGGGGTCAGGTCTGGTGACCTTCAGACCTTTAGGTCTGGTATGGATATTAAGGGGAACCCCGCGTCAAATAAAAAAAAAAATCCCTACCAGACCCTTTATCTCAGCACGCAACCTGGCAGGCTGCATGAAAAGAGGGGGGGACGAAAGAGCAGCCCCCCCTCCTGAACCGTACCAGGTCACATTCCCTCAACATTGGGAGGATGCTTTGGAGGTCTGTGACCCCTCAAAGCACCATGTCCCCATGTTGATTTTAAAATACTTTTTTCCTTGCGAAATGATACTTTGTGCAAGGACAGTTCTAAGCACGGGAAACATGCGCCCCTTCACAGGCATACTATAGACACCACCCAGGTACAAAATTTAAAGGAATATTACACTTTTATTGTTTCACTTTAATCATTATTAAAATCACTGCTCCTGAAAAAACTGTAGTTTTTAAAACTTTTTTTTGCATTGATCCATGTCCCCTGGGGCAAGACCCAGGTCCCCAAACCCTTTTTAGAATGGTAACTTGCATATTAGCCTTTAAAATAAGCACTTTAGATTTCTCCCATAGACTTGTACAGGGTGTTCCGGCTTTTCGAATTTGCCGCGAACAGCCCAAATTGTTCACTGTTCGGTGAACAGGCGAACAGGCAACGTTCAAGTCGAACATGAGTTCGACTCGAACTCCAAGCTCATCCCTACACATCAGACATATACAAGATTGTCTTACATATACTGACTTATTGGCTGCATATCAAAAAGGACACAGCAGTGAAGGTTGCTTGTCTTTTTCTGATTTTGTTTTTGCTGCTCAGCTGAGAGACACATTGAGGATGGTAAAAGAGGAAATGGGGTTGGGACTTTAAATGAGGCAATAGCTACGATTTACCTCCATCCCGATAATTTGGAATAAGAAGAGAGATTTGGGACTTTATATGAGGCACACCGCTACATAACATAATTAGAGCCAATCAATGTAAACATTATTTATTTAGTACACATGGCATACATAACATTGTAAAGTGGTATAAATAGATTACAATAGCATAATCAATAATAGGTCACATATAGAACTTGTAAGTAAAATCCGTAAATAATATACATTAAACTCAAGACAATAAACATAGTAATGGACCTAGGGTATGTAAACCAGATTTTGATAGTAACATATAAATATATAAACAATGATGAATTGGTTCATAATAGTATTGTGATGGTAAGAAGGTAAAACATGGGAAACTGTGACGTTGCATCATAGGAAAGCTCTACGCTTTTCTTAGTTATTATACCACTCTTCAGGAGCAGATGCAGGGTTTTGGGAATGTCTAGAAAAAATTACCAAAAATGATATAGTAAGAAACAAAATATAAAACATAAAAGGAAGAGGGGGATCAAAAAAATCCCAACCACTCTTACCTAGTTGTAGTAAATGGGTAAAAATTTTGTAAATGGTGACCATAATGGAATATCGCTAGATAAAACGTCATCCCGGGTCACAGTTTCCCATGTTTTACCTTCTTACCTGATTACCATCACAATACTATTATGAACCAATTCATCATTGTTTATATATTTATATGTTACTATCACAATCTGGTTTACATACCCTAGGTCCATTATTATGTTTATTGTCTTGAGTTTAATATATATTATTTACCGATTTTTACATACAAGTTCTAAATGTGACCTATTATTGATTATGATATTTTATTCTCTTTATACTATGTTATAATGTTATGTATGCCATGTGTACTAAATAAATAATGTTTACATTGATTGGCTCTAAATATGTTATGTAGCAATGTGCCTCATATAAAGTCCCAAATCTCTCTTCTTATTCCACATTGAGGATGTTCCACATTGAGGATCTCTGCTCAGTATTGGTATATTGCTACACATCAGACAAACACAAAGATTTAAGATTGTTTGTCCTGTATATTCTGTATTTACTGCCTTATCGTCCATATATCAGGCACAGCAGTGAGCGTTGTTTCTCATTGCCTTGCTCTACTTTGCTGCTTCTTAGGGATAGACAGCAGGGGTTGTTGGCTACACTCCCCCAGGGAGTCACAGCATTGGGGACCCCTCACTTGTTTGACCTGAAAATTGCTATTTTTTTTCCCTGCGACCTGTGTAATCTTGAGGTCTGTGGATCCAGAAATAGGGTACTGCTGGAGTCGCACAGATGCAAATGGTACCCATTGAAAGCCATAATGTATGACTTTTCATGTGACTTGCAGTCCCAAGTCGCAGGTTTGGTCGCACGGGTGTGGGAGCCCTAAGCTTATCTGTCCCTTCTGGTTGAGGTTTTGCTACACAGCAGGAATACTCATAATGGAGTTATTGTCTTATTTTGCAGCAGACCAGAAAGATTGCAGCTGTAAAGGCTGTCTGTTTTTTCTCAGTGTCTCTGTTTATATGTTGCTGCACAGCAGAAATACTCAAGATTCAAGCTTGTTGGTGCTTACCTTACTGCTCTTCAGAAAAACACAGTGCTGCAGGTTGCTTGTGTCCTTTCTCAGTGTTGGTTCTATCTGACTACACTACAGAACTGCATAACAGAAAAGATTGTCTGTGTTCCATATTATTTTACCCTCTTGCACAGCAGAAATGCACAACACTGGAGTTGGTGTTCATATTGATCTTATAACTGTATTTGGTGGTTCGTCAGAAATACGCAACATAGAAGTTTGGGTCTTTCTGTCTTATATTTATAGCCTTATTTTGCTGTACATCAGTAATACACCACAGTAAACGGGGTTCCCATCCTTTTTGTATTTATATATCAGTTATGACCTAGCTAGCTGCACTTCAGAAATATGCAACATTTAGAGTTTGCTTGTGTCTTAATGTTTTTTACATTTTGGCAGCACATCAGAAAACCAGACTGTGAGGACTGTTTGTCTACATTGAGGTTCAGATTTAGGTCTCTTCCCATATTTGATATATCGGTTTAGCTAGTTACACTCAGATACACAACATTGTTGTCCATGCTTGTGTCTTTTCTATCTAAATCTATTGTGCCGTGCCCACAATATATGATCTTTTTATTTGTGATATTAATAATACATGTATCACCTTTTGTATTTCAGCCTTCTTTTTTGTGGAGGGGCCAGGAGTTCTGGCTGCAGACGTCACATGTCAGAAAGCCTCGACCCCTTGCATTCAGGGTTGCCAGAACCATTTCCTAGGGTTGAAGCCCAGTAGGGTTATGGGACACAAGAGGAAGGGGATAATGTATTACCCTGTTTAGTAAGAACTTGGGAAGTTCTGTTCAGAGGAGTATTATGGCCTGAAGATGAAGTATAAAGATGTATAAATATATAAAGGTGCATACAAACTAGTGCTAAAGATACAATTAACTAATTGGTTGCACGTGGCGCTGTTACCTGTGTGCCTTTCAGTCAATCCCATGAATAAGTCTGATATGACGAAACATGTCGGGGGCGTGGCTATCTGGTGAACATTGAGCTGATATACACGGAGCTGGGAAGGAGGTACAGGACTAAGTGGACTGAAACATCTGATTTGAAGGCGCCCTTTTCAAACGGACCTGCTGTGTGGGACCAGGCGGGACGCACGAGGAGGGGTGAGATTAGGTGATCCAGTACCGTATCTAATAAGTCCGCTGTGACCACCAATGCCCCGACGTATTCAGAATGCTGTTGTGGAGTGGATTTGTGAAGCAAGTTTCTTTATCCTTTTGAAGTGATTTTACCCTTTTAAGTTCATGTGAGTGCATAAAGAGTGCGATTTTTTACATTAAAGAGTGATTGCAGTATTACACTATTGGGGTCTCCCTCTGTGATTTTTCTTTGAGGTATTCATATATACACATTGAAGTACGCAATTGGAGAAGATAAAATCGGATGTGCTGATATCTGAATTACATCTTGAGAGATCTGTTGCAAGCCCTTTTGCCTCACACGAGAGTGTAAGGCTTAGCATTTGGTGAGTTTTTTCACGAAGGGGGGCCATTAAGCACGGATGGTGTGGTGAAGGAGTCACGTGTATAAGGAGATTTAAACACTGGAGATTTATTCACGCTTCTATAAAAAGACTCTTTATTATTTGGATATTATATACATTTTTTTTGTTTTATTTTTATATATAATAATTTTTTTTATATATTCTAGATTTTTTTTGTGTATTTGGTGGATGGACTATACTCACGTATGCTCATCTATGTCACTGTATATTTAATCTAAATGTAAATTTGGATATTTACTTAAGTGTTTACTAATTATCACATTTTGTACGATGTGGGATAGGATTTTTTTAGGAGATTAGGGAGTGTTGACTGAAAGGCACACAGGTAACAGCGCCACGTGCAACCAATTAGTTAATTGTATCTTTAGCACTAGTTTGTATGCACCTTTATATATTTTGACAGTTTGTAACAAGTGGCAGCTAAGGTGTAGAATTCGTGTCATTTAAGCGCTGTGGTGATACACTAGGTAAAGGGTTCGGTGTGTGTGTATCTTTAATAATTTATAAAGATGTATACCTGACCGAATAGGTTTACGGCTCATGCATGGCCTTCATTTCACCCTTCTAGCAAAACTAGATGTAGCAATATGGGTGTTCTACTCCTGCTATGGACTTTAATCTCCTAAAGTAGGCTCTCAGTCGTAAGTAAAGCCATAGATTGGGCATGCCTTAAACACAGGGATCAAGCTTCTGTTAATCTATTACCCTTAAGTAGTCTTCCCTTTAGTATTTGCTGACGTAAAGATAAAAAGGAACAAAAAGGTTGTCTGTCAGGGGCAGTTTTATTTCCCCTAACAGGGTAGTGTTAAGACAGGCCCTCTTATTGATCAATGTAGTGTCCTTGTTTTACAACACGGGTATCTGATTAATCTTTTAGTGGTTCTAAGTAGCACCTACAGGCACAATAGGCCATGTTGTTACGTGTGTGAGACGGGCAACATTGCTAACTTACAAGTTTAACATGTTTTCTGATTCCATATTTAAGAGCCCACTCTACCTAGATCCTGCATCCGAAGCGGAAAAGGCAGGGACATCTGTGGAGCAGACCTGCAGATCTGCCGCATGATCCAGCTAAGATACCTTTATCAAGCATATGGAGTGGAGGTAAAGCTCACTGCAGAACAGAGGTTTACCAAGAGGGTCTTGCAGTGGTCCCATCCTAAGGTAGGCCTGAGGTACTTGTTTATCCTCTCAGGTATGCCGTCCTGGAACATGACTTGAGAAAAGTACCAGTTACTTACTGGTAGCTGTCTTTCTGGGAAATATTCCAGGAAGGCAGGCCTACTTCCCGCCTGTTGGAGGCGGGAAAATTGTAGAACACTAGAAGGTGAGTGCCTATGAGGAATGATTTCCCTTGTGAACCGGGTTCAGGAGTTACTTCTCTACAAATTGAGGATCAAGGGGAAGGGTGGGGACTTAAAACACCTCTCATCTCTCAGGTGTGCCATTATGGAAGATTTCGCAGAAAGACAGTTACCGGTAAGTAACTGGTACTTTAACCACCTCCCGCCCGCCCTATAGCCGAATGACGGCCTTAGAGCAGACGGGTTCCTTCGCCTGGCCGTCCCTGGACAGCCTTGTGTTTACTTCCGCAATGCGCGCCGCCGGGGGCGCGCATCGCGGAAGTATTGTATTCGCCGTGTCTCCCGGAGACAGGCAAATACAGATCGCCGTGAACGGCCAATCAAAGCGGCCGTTCACAGCGCGATCGCAGCTGCCAATGGGAGATGATCTCATATGTAAACATATGAGATCATCTCCCATTGCTGTGTCTCTCCCTCCTCACACAGAGACAGCGTGTGAGGAGGGAGAGCGATCTGTGTGTCAGCCCCAGTGCCATGTGTCAGCCCCAGTGCCAGTGCCATCTGTCAGCCCCAGTGCCAGTGCCATCTGTCAGCCCAGTGCCATCTGTCAGCCCAGTGCCATCTGCCAGTAGTGCCAGTGCCACCAGTGCCACCTGCCAGCGCCAGTGCCTGCCGTCAGCCCCAGTGCCGTCGCCGCCAGTGCCGCCAGCCCCAGTGCCACCTGCCAGCCCCAGTGCCATCCGTCAGCCCCAGTGCCATCCATCAGCCCCAGTGCCGTCAGTGCCGCCAGTGCTGTCAGCCCCAGTGCCACCTGCCAGTGCCAACTGCCAGCACCAGTGCCACCTGCCAGCCCCAGTGCCATCCGTCAGCCCCAGTGCCATCAGCCCCAGTGCCGTCAGTGCCGTCAGTGCCAGTGCCACCTACCAGCGCCAGTGCCACCTGCCAGTGCCACCTGCCAGCGCCAGTGCCATCCGTCAGCCCCAGTGCCGCCAGTGCCACCACCAGTGCCGCCAGTGCCGCCAGTGCCACCTGCCAGTGCCACCTGCCAGCGCCAGTGCCACCTGCCAGCGCCAGTGCCACCTGCCAGCGCCATCCGTCAGCCCCAGTGCCGCCAGCCCCAGTGCCGCCAGTGCCACCTGCCAGTGCCAGTGCCACCTGCCAGTGCCACCTGCCAGTGCCACCTGCCAGCGCCATCCGTCAGCCCCAGTGCCGTCAGCCCCAGTGCCGCCAGTGCCACCTGCCAGTGCCATCTGCCAGCCGCAGTGCCATCTGCCAGCCCCATTTGCCAGAGCAATTAGCCAGAGCAAATAGCCAGCACCATCTGCCAGTGCCATCTGCCAGTGCCAGCCCCAGTGCTAGCCCCAGTGCCATCTGCCAGCCCCGTCTGCCAGCCCCGTCTGCCAGCCCCGTCTGCCAGCCCCATCTGCCAGCCCCATCTGCCAGCCCCATCTGTCAGCCCCATCTGCCTCCAGTGCCATCTGCCTCCAGTGCCATCTGTCGTCGGTGCCACGTGGGGTCACTTTGTGGGCATTTCCATTGTCCTGGTGCTCCAGGGCCTTCAAAACTGTAATAGGTGGTTGAGAAATAAGATGTGTAATTTATGCTCCTAGAACGCCTGATGGTGCTATTTCAATATTGGGCCTCTGTATGTGGTCAGGCTGTGTAAAAGTCTCACACATTTAGTATCGTTATACTCAGGAGGAGTAGTAGAACGTATTTTGGGGTGTCATTTTTGCTATGTACATGCTATGTGTTGGAAATATCTTATAAATGGACAACTTTGCGTAAAAAAAATGCGTTTTCATTTTTTTTCCACATTTTCCCAAAACTTCTGGAAAAAAAATTAACCATTCAAACGACTCATTATGCCTTTATAGATTATACGTTGGGGTGTTAGCTTTCCAAAATGGGGTCACTTTGTGGGCATTTCCATTGTTCTGGTGCTCCAGGGCCTTCAAAAATGTAATAGGTGGTTGAGAAATGAAATGTGTAATTTATGCTCCTAGAACGCCTGATGGTGCTATTTCAATATTGGGCCTCTGTATGTGGCCAGGCTGTGTAAAAGTCTCACACATTTGGTATCGTAATACTCAGAAGGAGTAGCAGAATGTATTTTGGGGTGTCATTTGTGGTATACACATGCCATGTGAGAGAAATAACCTATTACATTGAAAATTTTGTGAGAAAAAAAAAAAATCTTCATTTTGCAAAGAATTGTGGGAAAAAGATGACAACATCAAAAACCTCACCATGCATCTTAGTAAATACCTTGGAATGTCTACTTTCAAAAAAGGGGTCATTTGGGGGGTATTTGTACTTTCCTGACTTGTTCGGGTCGCAAGAAATGAGATAGGCCACCAGTACATCAGGTGTGATCAATTTTGTGCGATTCACACCACAGCTTGTAGACTCTCTAACTTTCACAAAGACCAAATAATATCCACTAATTTGGGTTATTTTTACCAAAGATATGTAGCAGTATAAATTGTGGCCAAAATTTATGAAAAAAAAATTATAATTTGCAAAATTTTATCACAGAAACAAAGAAATATGCGGTTTTTTTCAAAATTTTCGGTCTTTTTTCATTTATAGCGCAAAAAATAAAAACCCCAGAGGTGATCAAATACCACCAAAAGAAAGCTCTATTTGTGAGAAAAAAAGGACACAAAATTCATTTGGGTACAGTGTTGCATGACTGAGTCATTGTCATTCAAAGTGTGAGAGCACCAAAAGCTGAAAATTGGTCTGGTCAGGAAGGGTGTTTAAGTGCCCAGTAAGCAAGTGGTTAAAAAAAAAAAAAAAACTCTAGTTTCATTTGAATTGTTTGTGTTTCTTATCTGTCTACTAGGTTCTTCCATAGGCCTTTTATTTTTGGCCATTTTCTTCAATAGTGCAAACCTATCTTTTGAATATATGAGGTGACAATCTCTTCTTCAGCTAACTATTATGTTGTGCTGTGGGTCTACTACACACACACACAATGTTTTTGTTGTTAGAGTATGTAATGTATTAATGATAAAAAAATAATCATCCTTTTCAGCTCCATGAATTAATTGCTTGTATTCCCGAAAATAGCCAGATTTTGGCAAATTTTACAGCACAGTGGGGGTTATTTACTAAAGGCAAATCCACTTTGCACTACAAGCGCACTTGAAAGTGCACTGAAAGTGCACTTGTAGTGCAAAATGGATTTGCCTTTAGTAAATAACCCCCATTGTCACTGAAACTACACCAACTTAAAAAAAAAAAAAATGGTATTGAACATTGAAAGAAGAAGCCACATTGTTGGGTATAAAATATTTTACTACAAGCACATTCACATGTCCATTATAAAAGTTTTTTTTTAACAAACCAATATCTTGGTGTATAACATCTTGACAGTATATAGCCTTTTTTGGCTAAACAGGCATGTTTAAAACCATAACATACACATCCTCAACTCAGGAACTTACAAAGTTCAATTTTGCTAAAGTGAAGGCCATATGAGACATTAGTATGTCAAAACTGTGTTGCTTCTGCCTTCATCAGATGGGGTCATCTCACACCTGTAAAAGCCACATTTTCAAGATGCACACAAATTGGGACTCAACATTTTGGATTTTCCTCATGATCCCATGCCTAAAATGTGTGTATTTTTCCTACATCTATTTTCTAAAGCCACAAAACACACAGTGGGTCAACATGTACTATCTGCCATCATGCGGTATCAATGTATGCGTTTTGTGAGTACAACCCCTTCCTCCAAACTAAAGTAAGTGAGAGGAAGGGCTTGCACCCATGAAACACATCCATTGATCCCCCATGATGGGAGCTAGCACATGTTGACACAATGGGCCTTATTTCACAAAGGACAGTCCACTTTGCCCTACAAGTGCACTTTCAAGTGCACTTGTAGGGAAAAGTGGTTTTGCTTTTTTTAAATAAGCCACAGTATTTCAACTTGTGCTAGATCCCATCATGGGGATCAATGGATGTGTTTCGGGGGTGCAACCCCTTCCTCTCACCTACTTTAGTATGGAGGAAGGGGTTGCACCCACAAAACACATACATTGAGATCCTATGATGGCAGGTGGCACACGTTGACACACTCTGTGCATTTTCAAAATTTGGCTTTGCAATTACTTTAAAACTTTTAAAACGTGTACAACAATAATGACACAATGACATTTTTCTTCTTTTTTTTTTGGTTTCGATTTTGCCTAAAACATCAATGATGTTGCTCAGTCTTTTTTGAACATCATGGATATTTTGCTTTAGCTTTTTTAAATCACAATTGCACACCATGATCTCACTGATGAGTACTTGTGCACTTGCGCTGCTGAAGTGAGTTTCTTCTTCCACAACATCCACATCACCTAAAAATAAAAACACACCATGTATTATAAAAATACAGGCATCCATCTATTACCTGAAGCTGTGGTCTCAGACACTGACCTGTTGTCGACACTATTTCGACCTCTTCCTGAACCTCTGCATTCACATCCTCAGGTTGTGTGCTGAGTTCCCTTTCTTCAGTAGGTGTTGGTTTACTGGTGTCCTCAGGTGTCCCAATTCTTTTCTCCCCTATGTGAATACAAAAAAGTATACTTGGCAGACAGATATTTTAGGCTAGAAATAGTAATATGAACCATTGCTTGGAAGTGTTGTTCAATTGTCTGTTTTGGCAGAGTTCCAAGCTGAAGACATGATTTTTTCCCTTTCAAAACGTACCTGTTTTGTGCAAGTTTAACACATGGAGAGACCCTTAGTATCCACTGGAGCACCTGCCTGGGACACCATAACAAGGTTGTTATGGTGTCTCACACTAGTGCTCCTGCGTCCAGATGTGTAAACAGCTGCTAAGTGTGCTCTCCTTACACTGAATCAAGTTGTCATTTGATTTTAGTTTAAAACACATCTAGACAACAATGTAATAAATCTTATTTTAATCAAAATAGGCATGAACAAATGTAGTTAACCTGAATCTGCCAAAAATGTTGTATTAGTGGTTGAACTAATGATGTTTAATATGAACGATTCCTGTGCCCACAAACCTCAAAGGACAAATTTGAGTCCTTATATCTCCTCCTGGATGTGGAACTGCCTTGCTCCAGGCTTTCCTCGTCCTCATCATTGCTGACAACAGCACACACCTACTCTGTCTCCGCCATGCGCTCTCCCATTGCCCCGAAAGAGAAGAGGCAGGGAATACACTAGAAAGAAGGACGGGGCGGAGTTTCAGGCATGCGCAGTGTATATAAAGCATAACAAGCAGGCAACGTACGTATGATCTGTGAGTGGAGGACAGAGGCTAGTTAGCGTAGATTGTTAAAACTAAGGTACAATTGTAACTTGGGGCATCAGTGGTTAGTGGCCTATACTGCTTATAGATTGAGGCCTATATTGGGACAAGATTAGGAGAGTTTAGCCTGACATTAGGGTTTGTCTTGTGTTGTGTCTTGCAGATGAAAAAATTGACAAATTCACAGCCCCTGACATCCTACCCTACTTCATAGACAAGTACAGGGTGCTGCCATGTCTCTGGCAAGTCCAATGCAGGGACTATTCGAACAAGCAAAAGAGGAAGACAGCGCTACATAAACTGTTGGAATTGGTGAAGTCTGTGTATCCCACGGCAGACATCAACTATTTGAAGTCCAAAATTGGTAGCCTGAGGAACACATATAATAGGGAGTGCAAGAAGGTCCAGGATTCCCTGAGATCCGGAGCAGCAGCAGCAGATGACGTATATCCCAGGCTGGTACAACGTCAGCCTGCATTTTTTTTGTCCAACCAGACGGAACACAGGCCATCGCTATCTACAATTCCTTCCACATCATCCAACCTGGGCCTTTCATCCAGGAAGAAGATGTGGAGGAGCCCCGCTTGACCCAGGTATAGTATTGTTGAAGATATTTCATGGCAAGCGGCCTGACCGAATCACAGGTTTCTCCCCTCTGCTCTCTAACCAAAAGGGCCAGAAAGGCAAGGAACATGGAAGATTCCATTGTTGCTTTCCTAAAACAGGCTACTGCAGCAATTATCACTACCCCTGGTATACACAAGGCATTTGGATGCGTCACTGCCAGCAAATTAGAAAAGATGGAGGAGGCCCAACGCACTATATGCAAAGAGATTATTCTCAAGACCCTAAACAAGGGGCAACTCACACCTCAAACACACCTCTGTGAGTTGGACTACCTCCTCCACCACCTCCAACAACACCACAGCCACCCCACCCACCACAGCAGCATGGAAGGAAGTATGGAAGTAAGTGTTGAGAGTGATGGCCTGGGTTTTGTGTGGTCTGAGAAAAAACAGGCTGTTTTAAGACCACAGCCTCTGGACATATGTAATCTGCTGCTGCTACCGATCTCTCAGAGTCCTGGACCATATTGTGCTCCTTATTAAATGGACTCTTCAGGTTACCAATTTTTACAGTCAAATAATTGATGTCTGCCCTGGGGTACAAAGGCTTCACCAATTCCAACTGTTTCTCCAGCGTTGCCTTCCTCTTTATTTTGCTATGACCTTGTGCTCCCCATTAAATTATACATTTTTGTTTTGACAAACACTTGGCTTTACTTCAAAAAGGACAGTTTGTTTGTGAGTAGGTAGGTACATTTAAAAAATACAATGTCAAATTAACAAGGGGCACCAACATTGAGGTTAAAAAATACAAGATAATAATGGTGTTGTGGTAACTTGACACACAAAACAAAAAAAAATGATTATAGAGATCACTAGAAAAAAAGACTATTCTGGAGATCACGAGAAAAAAAAGAACAAAAAAAATATTATTCTGGAGATCATTAGAAATAATAAAAAATATGTTTGTCAGAACTGTGTGAATTTCAGCAGCAAAGCAACTTCATTATTATAGCATTATAAAGAAGAAGAGAATGCACTGCGAATGGTTCGAGATTTCATAATTTGCCACATGAGGAGCGTGATATCTCCATTACAAACGTTAGTTTTACAAGACCGAGTGCTTCCAGCTCCTACTTGATTCCAAGCATGCATGAACTTTTATGTGACGGACTTGTGTACACACAATCGGAAAGTCCGACAACAACGTTTTTTTGGCGGAAAATTTGAAAACCTGCTAGCCAACATTTGTTGATGGAAAGTCCGACAACAAATGTTCGATGAAGCATATACACGGTCGGACTTTCAGCCAACAAGCTCACATCCAACTGTTGGAAAGTCCTATCGTGTGTACGCGACATAAGACTCCACAACACCTTCCAGTGGGCCTCCCACAACCCATACCCAATGGAGAGAGGCCCTGGACCCTCCTGTCTATGGATTTCATTGTGAAGTTACCCAACTCCCAGGGCAACACGGTTATCCTTATGGTGGTTGACCATTTCTCAAAAATATCTCAATGTATTCCACTTAAGAAGTTGCCCACTTGTAAGGAACTAGCTTCCATTTTTGTTCAGGAGAGCTTTCGCTTACATGGGCTACCCAAGGTGATTGTCTCGGACAGGGGTAGTGAGTGTGTGTCCCGGTTCTGGTGAGCCTTTTGTGCACAGTTGGGAATTCAGCTTGCCTCAGTCTAATGGGATCGCAGAACAAGCCAATCAGTCCTTGGAGCAATTCCTACGTTGCTATATTTCTGACCATCATAAGAACTGGTCAGACCTATTATCATGGGCACAGTTTGCTCACAACAGTGCCTTGAATTCTTCTTCCCGATTGTCCCTATTTATGGCGAATTATGGTTTCCAACCTTCCATGTTGCCTGACTCGTTTGTTCCTCCGAGTATTCCTGTGTTAGAGGAGCATTTCTGTGGACTTTGTTCAACTTGGGCACAAGTCCAGGAGGCTTTGCATCGTGTTAATGATAGGTACAGACTCCATGTTGACCACAGATGGCTGCCTGCGCCTTCCTACCAGGTTGGGGACAGGGTCTGGCTGTCATCTCGCAACCTCCGACTTCGTGTTCCCTCACTGAAGCTCGCACCTCAGTTTATTGGATCTTTCCGTATTCTTTGCAGGATTAACCCAGTGGTTTACGCATTAGACCTTCCTTCTAATATGCGTATTTAAAATGTATTTCATGTCTCCTTATTAAAACCTTTGGTCTGCAACTGCTTTACCACCTCGGTGCCACATCCTCACCCTGTACAGTCCATTGCTAACTCCGAGGTTCCGTGGACGCATGCAGTACCTGGTGCATTGGAAGGGGTACAGTCCAGAGGAACGCTCTTGGAGCTCGTCCTCAGACGTACATGTCCCTGTCCTCCTCCATGATTTCCATAGATGTTTTCCCCTCAAATACATTACTAAATATAAACTTGCGCTGAGGGAAACAACTAAGTGGTAATGAAATGCAGCTGCTATAGACAAGGTGCTAATCACTTGGATAAATGTGATTAAAAAAATATAGCATTCGCAACACACACTATAAGTGAAATCAACAAAAAAGTCCAAATAAAAATCCAAATAAATGCAACTGAAGTGTTAGTCCACAATGCAGTAGGTGCAAAAAATGCTACACAAACTTGCAGGAGTAGTGACACCCCCTTTTGCATCCCCACTCACCAGAACAGAACGACACCCAGCTTTGCAGTCCAGGGGTCACTTCAGGCTTATAAATTGTATCCTACACATGTGGATTGGTGTCAAAACATCAGATGGTTAATCAGTGTAAACATCAGATGATAGATTCCAATAGGAGGCTCTCAACAGGATATACAGGCACCCAGAAATGAAGAGGATGGGCTAATAGTGAAGTATTGTTATAAAGGTTGATTTAATGCACACAGGGATCAGTACTTACAAAAAGATGGTTAAAAAACAGGCATGGATATAGAGCTGTAGATACAGGAAGCAGCCGTTCATAGCATGTGTTCCACAGACCGGAAGTGACATCATAGTTTCATAGTTAGTTAGGTTGAATAAAGACAGCAGTCCATCCAGTTCAACCTGAGTGAGTGTCTACAATTGTCCCTTTTCCCTGTACATTGCTATACCCACATCAGTCCCTATCCTCAAGGAGCCCACAATCCAAGGTCCCCATTCATATACTAGGGCCAATTAACCTACCTGCATTTCTTTGGAGTGTGGGAGGAAACCAGAGTACCTGGAGGAAACCCACGCAGGCACAGGGAGAACATGCAAACTCCAGGCAGGTAGTGTTGTGGTTGGGATTTGAACCAGCAACCTTCTTACTGCTAGGTGAGAGTGCTAACCACTACACCACTGTGCTGCCCCATACATCAAACCAGGTAATTATGTCAATGCATTTCGCCCCCTCCCTGATGGCGTCAAGGACCTCATTTCCTGCTGATAGAGCCGTCCTTAACCACTTCAATACTGGACACTTTCGTCCCCTTCCTTCCCAGACCATTTTTCAGCTTTCAGCGCTCTTGCACTTTCAATGACAATTGCGCGGTCATGCTACACTCTACCTAAATGAAATTTTTATCATTTTGTTTGCACAAATAGAGCTTTATTTTGGTGCTATTTATTCACGACTCTGTTCTTAATTTTTTGCAATGAAGGTGAAAAAAGAGCGGACATTTGGAAAAAAAAACAATATTTTCTTCTTTCTATTTTAAAAGAAATCCAATAAAATCAAATTTTGTCATAAATTTAAGCCAAAATTTATTCTGTTACATGTTTTTGGTAAAAAAAAATTCCATTAAGTGTATGATAATTGGTTTGTGTGATCCGAAATATGTACGCAAATGATCATATACAAATGTGCGCAGGTGATCATGGACATATGTGTGCAGATAATCATTGGGACATGTGATTTTAGTGGGACATATGTGGGGGACATGTGTTTTTATTATTTGGGGACATGTGTTTTGGGGACGTGTGTTTACACTGTGTGGCGACATGTGTGTTTACACTAGGTTGGTGATCAGTGAGTAAAAAGCTGTAAAAAACAGCACATACTCACTGATCACCAGCCGGCTGCAGCGATCTGCTATTTCACTTATATTGTGTGTTGCGAGCGCTGTATTTCTTTTAACCACATTTTCCCCTCAAGCCTGGTGGTCCTCCGAGGGGGAGGGGTCATTGAGGAGGGGGTACTGTCAGGGCTGGGCTTAGCCCTTCCTTCTCTGAGCTGGCCACTCCCATCTCTCTCTCTACAGTTGCTCAGCTGTTGTTCAAATCCTGCTTGTCAGTCCTGCTTACTTAAGCCATCCAGTCCAGAGAGTCTCTGCCTTGGCCTTGGTCAACATCACAAGAAACATCTCCTGCATTCCTGTTTAAAGATGGTCTTTGCTGACATCCCTTCTGGTTCCACATCCTGCTTGCTGTTCCACTACTTTGATCCCTGATTTCTGGCTTGGCTGACCATCCGTTCTGGTTATGTTTTGACAATGTTTGTTCTTTTTATTTTTATTATTAAACAAGTGTGATTTAACTGTACTCCTGCCACAATCTGATTTCATGGTTTCTGACACCAACCCCCATTGTGTTTAACTGGTTAGTAGGCATGGAGAAGGGGGGGGCATAGAAACTCCCTGAAAACTGAGCATGTGCGGAGTTGCCACCACAGCTGCAAAATTCCTAGCTGAATTAGTGACAAACAAAAATGTGGTGATATAGAGCAGCAGGATAAACCAGGTTTTGTGCAGAATACAGAAAATGAATCTCATAGTGACTGAGTATGAACAGCGTATAATACAGCATTTATTCATAGTTTTTTATGATGTGGGTTTAGTGGCACTTTAAAATATGATATTGGCAAACCACTGTTGATGAAAACTGTGCATAGTGTGAAGGCCTTATTAAAAATAAATATGAGCAAATTGTTGCTATTTTTGATGGCTCCCCTGTGGCTGCAATAATAGCAATTATGATTTTTGTTTTCTGCAACAGGAGTTTCAGATGATTCTTATGAAGTGCATATGTAAAGAATGCCTCAGACAAGCTCCCCAGCTAAGACTCATTTATTATTGGAGATCGTGGACACTTATAATATCTCAAATGTGCTGGGTGGGGACCTAAGGCTGTCAATATGTTTAATGTTGCTTTAAAAGAAGCTGTAGAACAGCATAAGGAAAACTCAAGTAGAACATAAGTTCCTAATCCAGCTGAAAGCACACAGCAGGGAATCCAGGTGGCAGCATCTAAATAAGTGATCCAGGGGCCCCAATTCTGTGGGCAGCCTAATATGAACATACTTAAAACTGAAGTTTGATCTGCTTATTTTTCCTGGCTTCCCCCCCCCCCCCCCCAATAATCAATGAGGGGCCAGCAGGGTGCTAGACATAGCTTCCTGATAACATCACAACACACTTGGGAGGCCCCAACCCTGATAAAAGCTGTACACTGGCTCTTGGGAGGATATATGCAAATATCAAAATGTTTTGATAGTTGGATGTCAGTCTGGAGGAGTGGCATTTCCTAGGCAGGCTGTATTTGCATACAGACTACACTCATTCTCGGGTCAATACATTTTAGCATAACTAAAGGAGGCTGCTACATTGTGTTTTTAGTACAGGAGAGTTTCCTGGGTTGAGAACTAGGGATGGGCCCGTTGTTCGAGTTAAACATACATTGGACTCGAACGTCGGGTGTTCGCCACTTCACCGAATAGCGATCATTATGGGGCGTTTGAGGCAAATTCCAGCAACCGTGGAATGCCCCCATAATACACTGCGAGATCGCAATGCATTGACGTCTGATGATTGACCAAAGCATGCGCCTGACCTGCATGCTTTGGCCAATCAAAGTGTGCTCTGCTGCGAGACCCATAATTGTTTTATTTGAAATGGATACACAAAAAATTAAAACCGCCCACTTAGTGTATCGTCACCGCGCTGATAATGAACCCTCTAAACCTATAGCTACTACTTAAACAAATAATTATAGAAACAGTAGGTGCATCAAAATCTATTAACCGTAATAACCAAATAGATGATACCTAGTAGCGCTAGTGCTATGTGAAAATTTAATTCACTTACCCTATCTATTACTCTGTATTCCCACACAAACGAATAATATATTCAATAAATTAAATAATCACTAATAACAGTGAGCATACACGCATGCAATTACTTATACAAAAATTGGTGAATCACAATATAACCATATAATGTAATCTTCAATTTCCACAGATAAGAAATATGTAAAAAATGTAAATAAACAAGTATATACAAAAAGTTTTTTGTGTATATAAATAGAGCAATATAGTCAGTCACCCAGGGGTGATTGCAGATCTTCCCGCAATATTCCTGCTTTTTTATGTGAAACTAATTAATTCAGTGTGCAAGCAATTTTCTGAGAATCCTTCACCACACCAAAAGTGTCCGTGACCCCCCTCGTAGGAGCACTCACCAACAGCTGAGCCTAGCACTCTCGTGCTGGGCTAATAAAGCATCAAATCTCTCACGATATGATAATAGATGTTCAATCATCAATCTCTGGACATTCTCCTTTAAGGCTTTAATAGATATATTTCACAAGAACCTCAAAAGAAAAAAGACCTCCAATAGTGCAATACTGTAAACACTCTTTAATTAAAAATAATCCACTCGTTTTATGCACTCACATGAATCAATATGAAAGAAAGCACTCCAAAATCACATCAAGCCACTTCATTCTTCAATAACATCACACTATACTCCAAGGCATTGGTGGTCACAGTGGACACTAGTTAAGCCGACAGCGTGATTGCTCTCTCTCACTCTTCCTTGTGTCTCCTGCTTGATTTCCCACAACAGAATATGCAGCTTGAATAGGGCGCCACAACCTCCTATCGCCGTCCCTTACGTCCAGCACCTCCCTCCGCCTTCGTATGCAAGCCTAGTGTGTCAGTGATAGTTGCCAGATAGCCACGCCCCTGACATGTTTCGTCATACCAGACTTAATCATGGGATTCTATGATCTCCTACTGTGAAGAAACCTTTCCATATTTGAAGATGAAATTACTTTTCCTCTAGACGTAAAGAGTGCCCCCTCCAGGTTGATCATAAAGAGAATAACTCAACAGCAAGTTCACTATATGGACCCCTTATATATTTGAACATGTTGATCATATCCCCCCTTATTCTCCTCTTCTCGTGTGTGTGTGTGTGTGTGTGTGTGTGTGTGTGTATATATATATATATATATATATATATATATATACATATACAGTGCAGTCACAGTATATAATACAGTGTATTGAAGTGGTGCCTTTGGCCAATCATAGCTCGGGGGGACTAAGTCCACACCCCACACTATATAAGGCTGCCTGCACGTCGGCCTCATGTAGTGTACTTCCCTCCCTAGTACAAGGTATAGATAGATGGTAATGTCCATCCTTCCGCCAATTAGTGGGTGCTGATCCCGTGTCAGAAATGATCTGAGGCTGGAGGGGGGGTCGAGGTTTGTGTGTGTGTGTGTGTTTCTTTTTCCTGGTTACACTCCAGGCACAGCACCATCGCCAGGGGTATTTGGGGAGGGATGGAGGCATTCAGCTGGCCCCAGGCACACCGCACATACATAGCTCTCTTCCAGCATTGCAGTGTCATGTCACATTTCGTTCGTAGGTTTTGGTTTGTAGTTTTCATTTGTAGCTTTTCGTTCGTAGGTTTCGTTCATAGCTTTTCTGTTGTAGCTTTTCGAGCATAGCTTTTCAATCTCTATTTTTTTTCGTTTGTATCTTTTCATTCATAGCTTTTCGTTTGTAGCATTTCCTGTGTAGCATTTCTTGTGTAGCTTTTCAATTTGTGGCTTTTCATGTCGTGGCATTTCATGTCGTAGCTTTGCATGTCGTAGTTTTTTTTTCATGTTGTAGCATTTCATGTCATAAGCCTTTTGTTCACTGCTTTCCATTAGCTAGTGCTCACATCTAGGATCTGTCACATCTACAGATCTATACGGGCTGAGGTTTTGTTTTTAATTGATTGTCGTCCCACCATCTTCTAGCCCGTATACCATACGTCATACATGCACGTTCACCATTACACCTTTACTTCTACCCACCACGGTCTGTGGGTAGAGTGTTAGTTTTTAATTACCCGTCTTGGTGCTGCAGGTTGCTTGGGCTTGCTTACTGTATACACTAGGGTGATGTTGTCATTAGGTTCACGTTCATGCGCTGTTGGTCTTGTCTTTTCTGCACCCACATCCCCACATTGTCAGATACCAAGGAGGGTTGTTATTTCATGGGCTGGTTGTCTGTTTGTTTATGTTCTCACACAGCAGGGCTGACTACGTTCTCCCACTGCAGTTTACCCATCATGTCTATGGGTTTAACAGATTGAGGTGATCGTTTTTAATTGGCTTGTTCAGTGGCAAGTCTCCTCATCTATATCTTACGCAGCTTACGTATCTCAAATCTAACTTGCGTTTCTTGTGCTAACTTATGTTTCTCGTGCAAGTTACGGTTCTCGTGCAATTTTACGTTTCTCGTGCAGTTTTACCTTTCTCGTGCAATTTTACGTTTCTCGTGGAACTCACGTCTTTCCTGTGTTTCTCACGTCTTTCCCGTGTTTCTTACGTCTTTCCCGTGTTTCTCACGTGGTTCATACAATTTTACGTTCTCATGCAACCTGCGTTTCTCATGCAGTTGCATTTCTCATACAGCCTCGGTTCTCATGCCACTCACGTTTCATCAGCTCACACTACTCACGTTTCTTGTTCAATTATGTTCCTTCACGCAGCTTACTTGCATTACATCTCGATTTCTGTTTCATATATTCCAGGTTGCAATATACTTCAGTACCCAGACACGTTTTCAGGTTGCTAGGCCTAAGCTCACATTTTAAGTTTGCCTATTATGCCTCAGGTGTCTTGGCCTGGTAATTGCACAAGACTGGCATGCATCGGTCCTGTTCTTATTGTGTGTTTTTCAGGGGGGGGGGGGGGCGGTTGGTCACAGGTAAGTCTTGGGGGCGATTTTCACATTCTTGGTTATGTCTAGTTTATTTATTTTTTTCAGTTTATGCAGGTCATGTCTCAAACAGCGGATGTTGGGGACTTTGCTTCTATCCCTCCTTCTCTGACTAGGGGGTCGGAGCACACCCTCTTTCATATCCTGGACCGTCCCAAATTGATCACACATAGCTAGCCTCAACTCTTTGACCTGATGGCAAAATTACAACGCAGGGGGATTGCTTACCCGGCTTTGGCTCAGGAAGCCCCGTTTTCTTTTTTTTTTTAGGTTGCTGTTTCCTTGTACGTCAGACGCAGGTGCGGAGCAGTTTAATCTGCGGACTGTGGTTTCTTCCCTGTCCTAAATCTACACTGCCCTAAATTCCCTAGCTACGTCCTGCCAGGAGTTGCATAATAAAGTGGAACTGTTGGAAAGTCAGCCTAATGCAGCTCCTGCAGCTTCTACTGGCTCAGTGGTTTAGTGGATTTTGGAACCCCCTCGGTGCCTAGGCCGATAGGTCTCGGATGCAGATGCCTGCGCCACATCTTCTCCTCAGTTCCAGCAATTGGGTTCCCATTGGGCTGACGCAGCAGCCTTGTTCGATTAGATCTTTATTTTTGAATGCCAGGAAGGCCCTTGTCACTGCCTGGAATGTTTTCCAGGCTTTCTGGTCGAGGTTTCCTAGTCCTGACAGTTACAACTTCTAGTACCTATTCGTTTTTCTGCTTTTGCCACTCCCAACTCAAATTGGCCCACGGCACTATCAGGTCGTATCTGGCTGGGACTAAGCATTTCTGTTTTGAAAGACAGACCTTTCTTTATTTCCTGCATATCCTATTAAAACTGTCCTCAAAGGGATCCTGAGGCGTAGCCCTCCTACTGTGCTCAGCAGACTTCCCATCATGGGTCATATTTTCTGTGATGTCTGACATCTCTCGAGGTCTCCTTTTGGGTTGGTATCCAGCTTGGTGCTCAAGGCAGCGGTTTATCTGGCCTTTTATGGTTTTTGAGGCCAGGGGAGTTATGCTTTCTGGCCCAGGGTCTCGCATACTTTTGGCCAATCAACTTTTTAGGCACCCCAACCCTTGACCCGTGTAGATAAGAGGTACCTCCTTGTTGACCAACCTGCTGTACCTTTGTTACACCCCACCCAATACACCTACCCCCTTAACTATAAAAACGAGACCACACCTTCTTTTGGGGTATAACCGGCCACAGCAGCCTTTTATTTAAAATATATAAAATATATAAAAAATATGTATCAAACTTCAAACCATAAATAACAGACTTCAGAAAATATCAGTTTACCCCGGTGGTCTTGTACGGCACTTTCCCACATAAATTTTACCACTTTTACACTGCGGGCTGGCTAACGTACTAGGCCTCCGGCCGTGATAACTTCAGCCCGGAGACAACTCGCTACCCACAGTGTCCACCTTCCATCCTCCGCTAACCCATGTTAGCTGTAACCAAAAAGGGGAGCCCATGTCCCTAATGAGTCTCCCATACTTCCATCTCCTGGGTCAGTTACCACCATACAAGACCACCCCACCGCCATCAGCTAACAAGGGGGACCACCTCACCCTTGGGAGCCCCGCCACACCCGAAGTGCTCGCTGTATCCCCTCCTGCAACCCAAGGGCCCACAGATCCATCGCCACATCCGAAAGATGCACCCCATCCGGGATGAGGTACAGGCCCACGTCCCACTCCAGCTCCCGATGGCGGACCACCAAACCCCCGTTCCGGATTACAAACTGCCCCACCCGTTTGTTAACCTTGATCTGGGTCTTGTTCAGTTGCTCCACTGACCTGGCCAACCGCCAACTCGTCCTGGCCACTATATCAGACCAGACGATCAGCAGCCCCGGGAAAAGGGTACTCAAATGAAGAAAGTCAAGCTTAAAGTCCCGAATGAGTTCCCTGGCCGGCCGGCCCCCCAGATCGTTGCCCCCCACATGCAAAACCAGCACGTCAGGTGGCCTATCCAGGCACGCCACATGCAAGACCTCCGGCAAAACCCTGGCCCACAGCATGCCCGGCCTGCCTATCCACCTCACACGCTTCTTACCTGGGAACCCCCAACTGTCTGCCTTTTGGTCTCATATCCGCCCTTCTGGCCCCCCTGAACACATAAGAGTGCCCCAGTATCCAGACGAGACCCATCTGGATTCCACCTGAAAGACAAGGAAAAAAACACAGATAACAATCAGGGCATCACAGACCAACAAACAAGCACACCCACCCCCATGCCCCCCAGCAAGGGGCCCCAATTAGTGGACCGCCTCAACCTCGACCACTAAGTCCGGCCGAACGTAAGACCGAAAACGCTAAGAATCCCACCGACCAGAGGGGGGGCGTGACCGGAAGTGCTCGGCGATGGACGCTTTCTGAGGGAGCTCCACACAACCCGAGCTCCATCCATCGCAATCCTCCTGTATACTGCACCGATTGACGCCCAAATTCTTGGCACAATACTCCCGGGAGTACACTGCAGCTGCTGGTGACTATATCGGGTGCTTATACCCCTCCATTTGGTCGCGGGAAGGCCGACAACGAGCGCTCGCGGCGGCCATCTTGCCGCTCCGGAGGCCTAACGAAGTTTTGAGTTTCCCACATCATCGAACGGTAGGGGACTGCTATCCACCCTCTAACTCGCCTGATCTTCCCTCCCTGAACGCTCCGGTGACTCGTTCGGACCTCGGGGGTGAACGAGGAGGCCGTAGCTGGTTCCGGCCTAGTAAGGCCTGCGGATCCCCGGAATTTCCTAAGGCGGACGCCCAGGGAAGGGCACCATATCCAGACCGCTACTCACCTACCCGCTTCCTCTGCCTGCAGGGCCCCCCCCTGGACAGCACCTACCTCCCGAACTCCCACACTGCATCTTTGATCAGGCCTGGCCTTGAACCAGGCCTGTGCTGACTGAAATCGGCCATCTTGCTACACCCATCTTACTACACCCTATGGCCTATTGTTCATCTATTCACCTTTTCATACTCTGCTGGTGTGGTGGGGGGAAGGAGTCTCCGGCCATCTTCTAGCCCTGTCCACAGAGGGCGCATGCACGGCAGCTCCAAGGATGGCAGCATAGTCCTGGAGCTCCGTCCCGCCCTGGCGGTTCAGGACTGATAACGGTGCCCAGAGAGCCAACGCTTACTTCACAACTTGCCCACTGAATAACAATTACATTAGGGATCTCCCCAATGTATGCCGGGGCTGTCAGGAGAAACCTAGAGCCGACTTATGAGACAACCCGTTCTTCCCAGACAGAGGCGAAAATGGCGGCTGGGCCTCACCACTTGGACGCGGCTCACATGAACGGGGCACAGCGGGCAGTCTCTTCCTCTTCTACCCTGCAACGACAGTCGAGCCTTGATTGTCCTGCAATGGCTTCCCCAGCCTCCACAGTTTCCCTTCTGGAACAATCATTCCCGGACATGGACTTTCCACCCTTGGGAGCTACCCTCCCTCAGCCCCAACTTTCAGCTCAGCCTGGAGACTTAGGTCTACTGCAACCGGTCAATATGACTGAACTCTTTGCTAAATTCGCAGACCTTCTGGACAGGGGTCTACAAAATACGGCCACCAAAATCACAAATGACATCAAAGCAGACCTCCAGAACATCGGATCTCGCATTGAAACTATTGAATCTAACCTGGAAGCGACGATTTCCAGAACAAATCAAAATTCTGCTTGCCTTCAAGTCTTACAAGAACAACTGGACACCGCCAATGCCAAAATAGATGACCTTGAAAATAGAAATAGGAGGTGCAACTTTAGAGTCCGGGGACTCCCCGAATCCTACAAAGATGTTCCTGAGACCATACAGGCATTTATTAAAGATCTGCTCCCGGACACCCCACAACACCATCTAGAGCTTGATAGGGCTCACAGGGCCCTCAGGCCCCCCAGGGATGATGGCCTGCCTCGAGATATTGTAGTAAAGCCTCATCACTATACAGTGAAATAAGCAGTCATGAAGAAATCCAGATCCATGTCCAAAATCGTTTTTCAGGGTCACCAAATACAAGTCTTTGCTGATATATCTCCCTCCACCATTCAAAAGAGACGCACCTTAAAACCGCTACTTCAAATCCTTATGAACAAGGACATCAAATATTGGTGGCTGTTTCCATTTCAATTGAAGATGTTATTCAATGGCAAACCCTACACCTTTAGTTCTCTTCCAGAAGGGGAACAGCTATTCTTACGACTCGGCCTTATCTCTCACGACCCAATCGCTATGCAACAGGAGCCCTCTCCACACTCGGCTAAAAGGCAACTTCCCTCCAGTCCATCCAGTCCACTGAACTCGTTGTGGAAACCCGCAAGACACAAGAAATCGAAGGACAACGTCCATCCTTGACTCACTATGATCTACCTACAATACAAGTTTTGGGACTTTGAGGGGTTACTAGTCCCCTCTGGGGGACCTTGAGCAGGGTCTTTGCCTAGATTATATCTCACCATGTGGGTGGGAACAACACTCAAGGTCTTCATCTGTGTTGGGGGGAACTAGCTAACCCTTTTGTACCAATTTTATGTTGCCACACTCAACTATTTTACTTCTCCTGATTTGTATTTCTTTATTCTTCCCTGATCCTTGGGGAGACTTAAACGATTTCGACTGTTAGCGTTGGTTCTGGGGACCCTTTTTGACAGTTATGTATTGTTTAAATGTTTAGTTGGTCCTTCTTGCTAGGGCGGTGCTCATGCACCCCTTCCTGCCTAGTGAACTCGGTATTGACCCTTCACTGGTCAGGATTACTCCCTATCTTCATCCCCTTTGGGATTGAGATTGGGGAGGTGTCTGAATTTTTATTTGTAGGCGGTAATTTTTTTTTTCCCGCCCGCATCGGGACTCATGTTTGTCCCCCTTCTTACCTTCTCTGCTCCTCTCTATCTCCTCTTCTTACTCATTCTCTACTCTTTCTTTTCCCTAGAGGTCATCTGGAGGGGGAAGACACGGATTTCATCCATGCTCGTTGAGTCACTCACCGGTCTGCTTTTATCCTGGTTTGTAAATCTTCTACGGGTAAGTGCCTTTGTGTATCGGGGTGTTCCCACTCCTCTGCTCGATGGCGGTAACTAATACAGACAAAATTCCCCTTAAGCTTATTACTCATAATGCCCAAGGCCTAAATTCCCCGGCCAAGCGTCGGAAAATGTTTCAACATTTTCACTCCCAGAAAGTTGATGTAGCACTCCTGCAAGAAACTCATTTCCCTAAAAGCTTTCGTCCTACTTTTATCCATTCCAAATTCTCTAATTTTTCACTGGCCAATGCAGACGATAAAACAAAGGGAGTGGGTATTTTTATTTCTAACAGATGTACGTTCGCTCTCAAGTCAGAACTTAAAGATCAAGAAGGCAGATTTATCCTAGTGATTGGAGAGCTGGATGGTCATCTCTACTCATTCATCTCATACTACGCCCCCAACAGAGGCCAATATGCCTTCTTTAAGAATCTTCTAGACACCGTGTCACCTTTATTGGAGGGGACTGTAGTCTTTGGGGGTGACTCGAATACGGCCTTTGATGCGGGCATGGACAAGGCACGTCCCCCGGGTAAACGCCTTATTCGACCCACTAAACAAAGTCTGCGTATAGCCAAACTAATCTCCCAACATGGGCTGATTGATATCTGGAGGGAAATGAATCCATCCCTGAGGGATTATACCCATTTCTCCAGTCCCCACCAATCTTTCTCGAGAATAGATCACATCTGGGTTACCTCCCATACCATACCCTTAACGAACAGAGCTTTCATTAAAGACGTAGTCTGGTCGGACCACTCTATGGTGGTGATAGTATTTCGCCGCTCTGGAGTGGCTCGACCCAGTAGGAGATGGCGCCTCAATGAATCTATTTTGAGCGATCCGGGCAGGAAGGCGGAGATTGAAACCAAAATTAAAGCTTATTTTCAAGTCAACGACACCCCGGAGGTTGGACCCTCGTGCCTTTGGGCTGCTCATAAGCCGGTTCTCAGGGGACACCTTATCCAAATTGCTTCTCAAATTAACAAAGCACAAAAATCTGACATTGTCAGATTGGAGCAGGACTTTGCGGCCCTATCTAAAAGGCACAAGGCTCGCCCCTCCGAGGTTCCCATCTCGGACCTGGACGCAGCTCGTACTTCTTTGAATCTAGCACTCACTACTAGAGCTGAGAAATGGATCCGCTGGAATCAATCCCGTTTTTACTGCCAGGGAGATCGGATAGGTACACTTTTAGCTCGTCGACTTTCTCCAAAATTCAAACACACTGCTCTCCCTAAAATCAAAATAAAGGGTGGTACCCTCTCCCAAAATCCGCAACGCATAATGGAACAATTCCATTCTTTCTACCAATCCCTCTATAGTAATAAAGACTGCCCAACGCAAGCGCAGGTCGATAGGTTCCTTGACACGGTACAAAACCCAATTTTGAAATCTTCCCATCGTCAAATCTTAGATGCCCCTATCTCACAGGAGGAAGTTTGTGCTGTGATCAAAAAATTAAAACCCCACTCTGCTCCTGGCCCAGATGGTTTCTCTATACCTTACTATAAAACCTTTTCCTCCACTCTAGCCCCATACCTCGCTCGTTTTTTCAATGAGCTCCGGAGAGGGGGTACCTTAGAAGCTTCTTCTAATATGGCATATGTAACGGTTATTCCTAAACCTGACAAGGACCCTAGTGCTGTCTCCAACTACAGACCAATTTCCCTCATTAACAATGATCTAAGGATTCTGACTAAGATCCTTGCAGACCGCCTGGCCTCTTTCATTAGTCTGTATATTCATAAAGACCAGGTAGGCTTTATCCCAGGCCGAGAGGGCTCTGACCAGACGCGCAGAGCCATTGACCTGATTTCTATCCTAAACTCCAACTGGGACAAAGGAGCTCCCCGACAAGGCTGTTTGCTTTCTTTGGACCTACAAAAAGCATTTGATTCTATTAACTAGTCGTTCATCTTCTCCACTTTACAGCGTTGGGGCTTTGGTGAGCACTTTCTCAATGTTCTGAGGGCTCTCTACTCAACCCCTTCAGCCCAGGTCCGTCTGCAGGGATTTTACTCTGAGTCTTTCCCGATCTTAAGGGGGACGAGACAAGGCTGTCCTCTATCCCCTCTTATCTTCGCTATAGCGATTGAATCTCTGGCGATTTCTATTAGAAACGACCCCAATATCAAAGGTATTACTTGTGGCTCCCAAACTCACAAATGCGCACTGTTTGCGGATGACATCCTACTTTTTGTATCCTCTCCCCTCACAACGCTCCCTAACTTATGCCGCTTATTAGATGACTTTGGCTTGGTATCTGGCCTCAGGGTTAACTACAGCAAATCTCAAGCACTTAACATTAATCTTGCAGACTCACTCATCTCTAGGCTTCGAGATAGCTTTAAACTCTCATGGACCAACTCATATATTACATATTTGGGAATTAAACTAACACCAAGGATAGATCTCCTCTACCAAGCCAATTACCCGCCGTTGTACAAAACATTAGAGAAAGATCTCCTAAAGTGGTCGGGTCTTCCCATGACTTGGCTGGGAAGGATCAATGCCATCAAAATGACATTACTCCCGCGTATCCTTTACTATTTTAGAACCCTTCCGATACCAATAAATAAAAACCACCTTGGGCTCTTCCAAGCCAAAGTCATCAAATTTATTTGGGGGAAGGGTGGACGCAGACTGGCTAAATCGGTCCTATATAGATTAAGAACAGAGGGGGGAATGGGTCTGCCAAACTTGCTTTGGTATTTCCAAGCAGCTCAACTTTCTCAGCTCTCCAGAATCTACTCCCGATGGGAACACCCTGATTGGATACACATTGAGAGATTGGCAGTCCCGCTTCATACCCTCGATTTCCTTCTATGGATCCCCAAAAAATCTAGACCCCCGATCATGTCACCGACGCTATCCCATTCATTCACTTTGTGGGACTCCCTCAAAGGCAATGCACACCTCATTTCTTCTTTAGAACCCCTGAAGCACTTATTCCACAACCCAGACTTCCACCCGGGCCTAGACATCAAAGCGTTCCAGTGGTGGCTAGACAAAGGGCTATACAGAATAGGTCACTTTCTCAGACCTTTAGGCCCCCTAACGAAGGCCTATTGTGTCAGTAAACTGGACATGCCCAGATCTGAATTTTTCAGATTTGCACAGATATCCGCATTTCTTCACAAAAAATATAAATCCTTCACAGACGTTCCACAAATTACCCCTTATGAACAAGGTGTGGGCAAGGCATCGAGCGGAGGGGTGGGATCTCACTGGTTTACAGGGCACTCTCAGGTAATCAGTCCAAAACCTCTTACATGTTGGCCTGGGAAGATGACTTAGCCCAAGCTTGGGACCTGGAGACTTGGCAAAGGAATTTTTCCTACTCATACAAGGGCATCATGAATACCGGTCTCATAGAAGCGAGCATTAAAGTGCTTACTAGGTGGTACTTAGTACCCACGAAACTTGCTCACATCTTCCCGTCCACATCTCCTCTATGTTTCAGGGGCTGTGAACTTAGAGGTGATATGCTTCATGTTTGGTGGTCCTGTCCTAGAGTGCGACATTTCTGGCGTAAATTTTTTTCCTGGATAAGCACTATTACCTCACAGACTATTGTACCATCCCCCCTCATTGCACTTCTCAACTTCCCAGTCTCGGGAATGCCCAGGATTACACAACGCCTCATCCACTTTATTTTACTAGGTGCCAAACTCACCCTGGCAAAAGCCTGGAAAACGCCTAATGTTTCACCCAGAGCAGCAAAGAAAAAAATTTCCTGGATCATGAACCAGGAAAAAATGGCCGGTGTAATCCTGGATCGTTCTGAGAAATTCTATCACACTTGGGAACCTTGGGCATCTTTTGTTGGGATCACCCTTCCACATTGAAATAGCTGTACTACTGGCTGTGGCTCACTTCTCCAGATGACCTTCTACACCGCCCTCTATCTCCTTCTATACTCTTCTACGCTACTTGTCCTTCTCCTTTACCCTTCCTCTATCTTTCCTGCTCTTTTTTTCTCTGTCTATCCTTTTTTCCTCCTATACTCCCTTTTCCCCTTCCTGTAGGGGATGCTCCCGTGGATTACCAATATTTGTTGTGATTAGTTAATATTTCATTTACTGGATCTCTTAGGCTATATACTGCAAGGAAATTTTTTTTTTTTGTTTTACTATGTTCTTTTGCTCTCCCTCCCAGAAATTGAATATATATCGCGTGAGCCTTATTCAGTTGCATAATTCAAAACTCTCACTTGTACTATTTAGTTTACAGAACCAATGAAGTTCATTGGCCGGTTCCTTTCGCTGGGGGGTGGGGGGGGGCCCTGGGGAGGTGCCCAGTCGCAGTGTGATCCCATTTGGGGCGGCAGGGCGATCTTCCCTGGGCCTGCCTCGGCCTCTGGTGGAGGGTGCTATGGAGGGATCTCCGGGTCCCCGTGACTTGAGGTGGGGCCTCGTTGATCCTTTGTTATCGAACATATCTATGCTAACACGCGCTCTCATTCTCGGGTTGGTCCAGGTCTATTCTCTTATCTCCTATATTGCAACATTGGTCTGGGGGGGGGATATGTTATTCTTACTTGTGTTCTCCTTATATGCCTTACCAGTATGATTTATATGTCTTTTAGGGGGCGTCTTGCCCTACTATTACTTATTATGGACATGTATTGTAATCTGTTATTTTACTTAATAACAATAAAAATCTATTGAAACAAAGAATCCCACCGACCAATCCTCCTCACCGCTGCCTCGTCCAACCCGCAACGGGCGGCCTCCATGGCCGCTCCAATCCGGAAGGAGTGCGAAGCATACTGCGAGGAATCCAACCCGGCTACTTTCAAGCACTTCCTGAAAACGGTCACAAATTGAAATTTAGACAATAACGAACCGTCCGCATGTATCAGCAACACCCCATCCCCCGCCGGACGTAATCCCAAAAATCCCTGCACCGCCTGTACGGGGCAAAGAGGAGAGCCCGGCAAGCTAAATAAGCTCACCTTCACCTCTCTACCCAACTGATCAGTCTTCGACCTCCGAAGCCAGACATCCACCCCTGCTCTTGTCAAAACCATGTTGCGAACCTGTAGGCCCCCAGGAAGCCTCCTGGATGGACTCACCAGCTCGCTAACCCTGAAGGCGCCAAAAAAGGCCAGCGAAAACGTTGCCCGAAACAAAGACGCCTCGTACCCAGAGGAGCACACCAAACCCAACTGTCCTGCCAAAGCCTTCAGGTTGCCGACCGTCACCAGCCTCCTGGTATCCCTTCGTTTTCGCTCCCGGCGATAACCTTTCATCGCCTGCCGAATGAAAAAGTCCTTGGTAAAATCCACCGACCCCCTGTAACTTTAACCAGAAAGCTGAGCCCGCTAGCTTGCGGTCCAACACCGAAATGGACACACCCCGCTCCATGTTCTGAGACACAAAATAAAGAACCAACAGCCTCACCTCCTTCGCCACCGGATCACCACCTACTTGTCTAACCAATTCCCTCCATTCGCCCCAGACCTTCCCATAGGCCGCCCACGTGGACTCACTCACCGACTCTTTTATCCATCCAGCGAGGACTCCTCGACCAGCAACCACATCCAGCGGGGACACGGCACCCCTTCCCGGTCTGCCGCCGGCGCCCACCCCCGAAACCTGTCCCACTGAAAACGAGACAAGGCGTCAGCCAACGTGTTGTCCACCCCTGGAAGATGCACAGCATACAAGAATATATTCCATTCCAGACAACGCAGCACCAAGTGCCGCAGCAGCCGCACGACCGGCAGTGAAGAAGCCGAAATGCAGTTAATGACTTGAACCACACCCAGGTTGTCACAATTGAGCCGGACTCTCGAATCCCGAAAATCCCCGCCCCAGACCTCCACAGCCAGCACCACCGGAAACAATTCCAGCAGCACCAGATTCTTGCACAAGCCCGGAGCCACCCACACTGCTGGCCATGGCGCTCCAACGGCCACGATAGAAAGCGCTGTACCCCATCGACCCCACAGCGTCCGTAAACAGCTCCAAATCCCAATTGCTCACTGGGCCACGTAGCCACAAGGCTTTGCCGTTGTATCGCGCCAGGAAGGTGTGCCACACCTTCAAGTCCTCCCAATGCTCCTGTGTGAGACGGATGAAATAAGTGGGCGACTTAATCCCAGTGGTGGCTGCCGACAACCTCCGACAAAACACCCGACCCATCGGAATAATTCGACAGGCAAAATTCAGCTTGCCCAACAACGACTGGAGCTTTCGCAGCTGAACCTTGCGCATCCCCGCCATCAACCGTATTTCCTCCCGAAGGGACACCAATTTCCCTTCCGGAAGGCGGCATTCCATGGCTTCCGAATCAATGACTATCCCAAGGAAGCTAAGCACAGTAGTGGGGCCCTCCGTCTTATCCTCCGCCAGCGGAATGCCAAACAAAGCCGCCGTGTGCTCTAAGGTGGACAAAAGAATCCTGCAGGTATTCGTCCCTGCAGAACTGACGCACAGAAAATCATCCAGGTAGTGAATTAGGGAACTCAGACCTGAAACGTTGTGGACCACCCACTCCACAAAAGAGCTGAACGTCTCAAACAATGCGCATGAGACAGAACAACCCATTGGCAGGCAACGATCCACGTAAAACCCGCCCTGCCAACAGCAACCCAGCAGCCGGAAACTGTCGGGATGGACCGGCATAAGGCGGAACGCCGATTCGACATCTGCCTTCACCATCAGCGAACCCCTTCCGCTTCGACGCACCCAGCCCACTGCAGCATCGAAAGACGTGTACGACACTGTGCAGGCCTCCGGGTCGATTGCATCGTACACCGAGCCCCCTTTCGGGAACGAAAGGTTATGGATCAGCTGAAACTTATTCGGCTCCTTCTTCGGGACCACCCCCAACGGGGACACCACCAACCCCGGAATCGGTAGATCCCAAAAAGGCCCCGCCATGTGGCCCAGGGCCACCTCTTTCCCCAACTTCTCCCCCACCACCCCCGGGTGTAGCAAAGCCGACCGCAGATTCCACGCAACCGGCGGTATCACGGGGAACGAACTAGGGATTCTGAAACCTTCCGCAAATTCCTCCCGCAACAACCGGGTCCCTACTTAGGAAAGGCTCCATCCTTTCCCCCCTCACCGGTGTCGTCCCTTTTGTTGCCAGACTCCCCAAGTCGCCCCTTCCCCCTTCTTAAAACAACGGGAACCTGGGTGAGTTCCGCCGCAGCCGGAACACTCGTGCTTGAAGCGGCAGGAGCTTCCAAACTTACAAGTGCTGTCATTGTATTGCCAGCAGACTCCCCGCTTTTGAGAGGCCGGCTGTCCCGAGGAAGTTGGACCCCCGCCCCCGCGGAAATAACTGGTTGGGTGCCCGCGCCGAAGACATCAACCGCATCCAGAGGCTTATGTCCTTGTGGTCCCAGCGCAACGAGGCATGAACCGCCCTGCGCTGGCGGAACTGCTCGTCGTACCTGAGCCATACCGTACCACCATAAACCCTGTAAGCCTCGCCCACCACGTCCATGTAACAGAACAACGCCGAACAATGTTCAGGGTTCTTCTCCCCAATCACGCTGGCCATAATGGCGAATGCCTGCAGCCAATTCGCGAATGTACGCGGAATCAACCTATACCGCTGCTGTTCCTCATCCTCCTTTTTACTATCATCGGGTTTAACCTGGTTGAGGTTAAACTTCTCGAGAGGCAGGAGCGAGAAAATCTCCACATACTCTCCTTTCACTATCTTCTCACGGACCTCCGGCTTCAAGTGGGAACCGAGCGGTCCCTCGAAGCATACATAGACCTCGCACTTCGCCGCGTCCGCGATCCGCACCACATCCGTCCTGTCACCCCCCTCCACAGCAGCCTTTTCCCCCGCCACTGGCACCCCAGACGGGGCAGGTCCCTGACCGGCCCCAACCCCCGGTTCAGCCAGAGGCACCAGCACGGCGGGCGCCACTGGCGCCACCCCGGACCCTACCCCCCACAAGGGATGTGCGGCCAATTTCTTCTCCTACACCTCACGAGTGCAGGTTCTAACTCCTCTCCCTTCTTTTCCTTACTGCAATTCTCCTCCCCTCCAGTTCATTTCTAGCCACCCCCACCTTCTAACTCCTATTTACTTAACCCTTTCGTACCCTTACCACACAGTCATGTAGGCCCTTTCCCTATCTCCGCTTCGCTCCTCTCGTTCCCGGGCCTCTCTTTCTGTTTACATCTTAGAACAGCTCATCAGTGTTTTGTCTGATAAACCCGGGGATGGTCCTCTGTTGCCTTTTCCTTGCGCCCCCCTCTCTGTAGCTCTGTGCATACTTCATTGCCGTCCCCTTTTGGCCAATCAGGGTCTGGACCCTAAAGCATATTCTGGCCATTCGTTCAGGATAGGAGCGGCTTCCGCGGCTTTGCGCCAAGGGGTCCCGGCCCTTATTTAGAATTTGGGTAGGTGGAGGTCATCTTGTTTCTCTGGGTATGTCCCAGGGTCACTTTTTGAGACTTCACAAGCGTTTGTAAATTTGGCGGATTGAACATTAATTCAGTGTGTAATAAATCTGTTTGTTAATCTTTCATCCTACTGTGTTTATTTTTGTCCCCTTTTAGGCATACTGACCACATGACCCCGGCACACCTCAGGTCAATGTTCTCTGTTGCTCTTTGTTCCTTTCCTATACTATCCACAGATTGACTCAGAGTACAAATATGTATGTATGTATGTGTGTATATATATATATATATATATATATATATATATATATATATATATATATATATATATATACACTGCATCCAGTTTAGTCGCTGTATTTTGCCTGTCTTGCCGGTGCCTATCTTTTTGTAAATATCTCCAAAACCGTGTAGGTTTAGGAGATATTTCTTTGACCTACAGGTAAACCTTAATCTAGGCTTACCTGTGGGTCAAAGTAGTTTGTTATGCCGCGTACACACGACTGGACTTAGGTCCGACAGACTTTCGACTGAGTTCTGACGGAGTTCTGACAGAGTTCTGATGGACTTTCCGAATGAACGGACTTGGCCACACACAATCACACCAAAGTCCGATGGATCGAACGTGATGACGTACGACTGGACTAGAATAAGGAAGTTCATAGCCAGTAGCGAATAGCTGCCCTCGCGTCGGTTTTTGTCCGTCGGACTAGCACACACACGAGCGGATTTCTCAGTAGGAACTGGGTCCAGCGGAGTTCTGTCTGAAAAATTTGAAACATGTTCCATTTCTAAAGTCTGTCAGACTTTTGCAAATCAAAAGTCCGCTGCAGCCCACACATGATCGAATGGTCTGCCGGAATCATTCCGTCTGACTTTTGATGTTGAAAAGTCTGGTCGTGTGTACGCAGCATAAGGGTTTACAACCACTTTAATTCTAAGTGGTATGTGTGGAGAAAACCTATTCCATCGGCTCCATGTCAACAGTCACTCCTTCCCTAATCCAACCATCCTGCCCAGAGGAGTCCCCCAATCTATTCAACCACAGTGTTGGGTACATGCTGCAGGAGGATGCAAAGTGATTTGAAGGCTCTGATGATGGTACCCAGGTTGAGGAAGGGAGTAACGTGAGCCTAGAGAGAGGGGAGGCCAAAGAAGGACAATAAACTGGCAGTCATGTTCCCCCAACTGCAGCATACTCCCAAGTTTGCTACAGTGATGATGAGGGAGGGGATGATGAGGTCACTGACTCTACTTGGGTGCCTGATAGAAGATAGGAGGAGGAGGAAGCAAATCTCCAACGAGTCAGGATGCCCTCCAGGGGGCAACTTAAGGGCAGCCACTATATTGCATCACACCGCAGAGCTAAGCAGGTGCAGGGCGCTGCTGACTCCCTGCATATTTTGAAAAGTTCTTTGGTGTGGGCCTTTTTTGAACGTGTGCAGCAGATTGCACCATTGATGTTTGCAACATATGTCTGAAGCGTATCAAACGTGGCCAAAACGGCAGCTGCTTGGGCACCACATGCCTGACCAGACATATGATGACCTCCCATGCAGTCCGTTGGCAACAGCACTTAAAAGACCCACATCAAAGAACAAGGCGGATCTCTCCTTGCTCCTCATCAGCTGGGATCTCCAACCCCACTATACCTCCAGTCCTCTCAGAAACCTGCACTGCGAGGAATGAAGGTATGGGAATAGGTGTCCCAAGTACTTGTGGCCAATCTGCTAGCAGTACACCAACAAACCATTTTAGCAGGCAAATTTCCCTACCCCAGTTGCTAAGCTGTCAAAAGAAATTCAGTCCCAGCTATCCACATGCTCAGTGTCTGAATGCTAGCTTGGCCAAATTGCTAGCACTGCAACTGCTGCCTTTTCAGCTGGTAGACTCTGCCCCCTTTCATGAATTTGTGGAATGTGCGGTACCTCAGTGGTAGGTTCCCAAATGCCATTTCTTTTCATGGAAGGCCATTCCTGCTCTCTACCAGCACATAGAAGGCAATGTCTTGGCCTTGTTGGATAGGGCGGTCAGCAGTAAGGTGCATATTACCGCTGACTCATGGTCCAGCAGGCATGGACATGGACGTTACCTTTCTTTAACGGTGCACTGGGTAACTCAGCAGCTGGAAAGGATGCAGGACAGGGTGCATTATTGTTGGAGCTTGCTCCGCCACCATGCCTCCAAAATGCTAGTGGTGATTCTGCCACAGCTCTCTCCTCCATCCCCTCCTCTTCTTCTTCCTCTATGGCCTCTTCCTCTACAGATTTGTCCTCTAAACCAGCGGTGCTCCATAGGCGTTCAAGGGACTACGCAAGCCCTCAGGCAAAAAGATGCCATGCAGTGTTTGAGTTGGTTTGCTTAGGGGACAGGAGCCACACTGGGGCAGAGATTCTGTCAGCTCTGCAGAGGCAGGCTCAGAGGTGGATGACACCACTCCAGCTTCAGCCAGGAATGGTTGTATGCGACAATGGCACCAACCTCCTCTCCGCCCTCCGACAGGGACACTTGACCCACATTCCCTGTTTGGCTCACGTCCTGAATTTGGTGGTGCAGCGGTTCGTGAGCAGGTACCTGGCCTTGCAGGATCTCCTGAGGCAGGCCAGGAAAGTCTGTGGTAATTTCTGCCAGTCATCTAATGCCAGTGCTCGGCAGACTGACCTCCGAAGGGAATGTGAACTGCCTCATTTGTGACATACCCACCAGGTGGAACTCAACGTTGGCAATGCTGCAGCAGCTGCACACGCAGCAGAGGGCCTTCAATGAGTACCTGTGTGAGTATGGAGAAACTTGACTCACCTTCAGAGTCCTGGCCTCAACCCGATAGAACACCTTTGGGATAAATGAGAGCGGAGAAGGTGAGCCAGACCTTCTTGTCCAACATCAGTGCCTGACCTCACAAATGCGCTTCCAGGCGAATGGTCAAACATTCCCATAGACACATTCCTAAACCTTGTGGACAACCTTCCCAGAAGGGATGAAGCTGTTTTACCTGCAAAGGGTGGGCCAACTGAATATTGAACCTTAAGGACTAAGACTGGGATGCCATTAAAGTTCATGCGCATGTAAAGGCAGAAGTCTCGATACTTTTGGCAATATAGTGTGTGTGTGTGTGTGTGTGTGTGTGTGTGTGTGTATGTATATATATATATATATATATATATATATATATATATATATATATATATGTGTGTGTGTACAGTTACAAAAAGTGTATGTTTACCGTTTTGCCTAGCAGAACTAGAATTGTGTAGAACACAAAAATCTATTATGGACTGTTCGTGCATATATAACAATAGCTCCTGTGTATTGCTCCTATTATTATTCATCATATATGTAATTAAGTCTGGTAGTGTCTGCCAAACAAAACAACTTCAGGCAGATGAAGCAACTGCTCTGTGTATATAGCATTTGTGTTTCAGACAAATGCATATGAAGTTTTAATAACATCTAGAATCAAGCAAACACGAGTAATTGACTAGTAGGCTGTCTAGTGCAGTAAAACAGAAAAAATCGAAGGGTCTGTGTGGGTGGTGTTGAAGATAGATCACCCACCATACTGTTAAAGGACAACTCCCGGCAGCATGCATTGTGTAAACTGCAATTGCATTTCAGTAACGATTATCAGTATGTGAAAGTCTGAAAGCTGACACCGTAAGCCCAAATTCACATTTTGTTTATTGTTGCTAAATCTGGCTTTAACTGGTAAATTTTCAAATAAACATTCATATCTTTGTACATTTAATGACTGGATGAATTTCGTTCGTAAGTACTTCAAAATTTCATTTGCTTTAACATTTTATTTTGGAATGAATGTCATTTCCCAAATAAAAAAAGCACAATTTCAGTTAGAAATTTGTTTGTTGAAGAAAAATTTTCCATCCTGTTCTGTTGAATTTCCTCGTTACTATGGTAGAAAAAATTTATATCGATTTTATCTTCCTATTGATTAGAAAACAAACATTCTTAAAAGAAAAATCTTAAACAGAATTTGACTACTGTAGAGCCAGCTTAAAACTAGCCACAGATGGATCAAAATTCAACCAGTTAAGCAGGGACAGGCAGATTTTTTTTCGATGTGTGGCCACTCCCGCTCGGTAGAAGGTTCGATCTAATGGTCAAACTGCTTATTAGAAAATCTTTCTCAATCTGCAGCTGCAGTGTTGATCAGTGTACTCTGACAATGGAGAGCCCCGGCTGTCAGAATACAAATTCTCAGCGGTGAGAATTCTTCTATCCACTCAATTGTGTGAATGGAGGAATCCATTCATAGTCTTTCATTCAGCCAGCTAGCTGAATAAAAAAAAAAACAATACATCTATGGCTAGACTAAAGCAGGCCATACATGATTAATTTCAACCAGCGTGTTGAATGAAAGAAGAGGAATCGACTCCCCCATCCACCTCGAATGTGTGAATGGGGGAGTCGATTCATCTTCTTTCATTTCAATCCCTCCCATGGAGCTACTGTATTCTGACAGTGAGGAGGCTTCCCCACTGTCACAATACACTCATCAGCACTGCCGTCTGTAGCCAGTGGCAATGATCGGGCAAAAGTTTTCCAACAGGTTGGTTGTACAGAAGTCTATCAAGAGATTGACTTCAGTACAACCAGCTTGCTTATAGATGGATTGAAATTCAGCTGGTCCCAGCTAAATGGGCTGAACTTTGATCAATATCTGGCCAGCTTAAGGCCGCGTACACACGGGCGGACTGTTCGCCCAACCTTGTCCGCTGAACAGTGTTTGGGCGGACAGTCCGCTCGTGTGTGGGCTTTCAGCGGACAGTTTCAGCGGACAGTTGGACGGACAAAGTCTTTCGGAAATTCCGAAAAACTGTCCGCTGAAACTGTGTTTGAGCGAACAGTCCGCCCGTGTGTGGGCTTGTCCGCTGTACTTTCGAAATGAGCGGACTGTTCCCGCTCGGAAAGTCCGCCCATTTCGAGCGCGTGTACAGGTAGGCGGGGCCCGCGAAGGAGACGTCGCGGGCTCCGCCGCCTGGAATGGGCTTAAAGGGGAACCCCAACGCCGAAAAAAATCGGCGTGGGGGTTCCCCCAAAGTCCACACCAGACCCTTGTCCGAGCACGCTACCCGGCCGGCCAGGAAAGGGGGGCGAGCGAGCGCGCCCCCCCTCCTGAGCCGTACCAGGCCGCGTGCCCTCAACATGGGGGGGTGCCTTGGGGAAGGGGGGCCGCGCGGCCCCCCCACCCCAAAGCACCTTGTCCCCATGTTGATGAGGACAAGGGCCTCTTCCCGACAACCCTGGCCGTTGGTTGTCGGGGTCTGCGGGCGGGGGGCTTATCGGAATCCGGGAGCCCCCTTTAAGAAGGGGGCCCCCGGATACCGGCCCCCCACCCTATGTGAATGAGTATGGGGTACAATGTACCCCTACCCATTCACCTGTGAAATAAAGTACAAAAAAAAACACAACACAGGGGAAAATATATTTTATTGCACAGCTCCGGGGGTCTTCCGTCTTCGGGGGTCTTCTCGCCGGACTCCTCCGCTATCTGTGTGTAGCTCTTTTACTAGCGGAGGAGTCCGGCTTTCTTCCTCCCCCGCCGCCGGCCTCTTCTCCCGACTTCGGGGGTCTTGTCCCCCTCTTCGGTTCTTCTGCCGGGCCACCGCGCCTTCTTGTAGCTCTTTTACAGGCGGTGGCCCGGTCTTCTGTCGCCGCTGTCGTCGTCGCCGCCGCCGCCTTCCGTTCTTGTTCTTCTTCTTGTTCTTCTTCTTCTTCTCCTGGAGATGTTGACTCGACGATCTCTCCGGCCGGAATGCCAGGGACACGCTCCGCTGCCACTTATATAGTGACAATGGGGCGGTGTCACATGGTATATGTCACATGGGTTGGTCACATGGGTTGATGTCACATGGAGACTATGACATCGTAAGGGGGCGGGGTCACCATGTGACCAACCCATGTGACATATACCATGTGACACCGCCCCATTGTCACTATATAAGTGACCGCACAGCGCGGCTCTGGCATTCCGGCCGGAGAGATCGTCGAGTCAACATCTCCAGGAGAAGAAGAAGAAGAACAAGAAGAAGAACAAGAACGGCAGGCGGCGGCGGCGACGACGACAGCGGCGACAGAAGACCGGGCCACCGCCTGTAAAAGAGCTACAAGAAGGCGCAGTGGCCCGGCAGAAGAACCGAAGAGGGGGACAAGACCCCCGAAGTCGGGAGAAGAGGCCGGCGGCGGGGAGGAAGAAAGCCGGACTCCTCCGCTAGTAAAAGAGCTACACACAGATAGCGGAGGAGTCCGGCGAGAAGACCCCCGAAGACGGAAGACCCCCGGAGCTGTGCAATAAAATATTTTTTCCCCTGTGTTGTGTTTTTTTTTGTACTTTATTTCACAGGTGAATGGGTAGGGGTACATTGTACCCCATACTCATTCACATAGGGTGGGGGGCCGGTATCCGGGGGCCCCCTTCTTAAAGGGGGCTCCCGGATTCCGATAAGCCCCCCGCCCGCAGACCCCGACAACCAACGGCCAGGGTTGTCGGGAAGAGGCCCTTGTCCTCATCAACATGGGGACAAGGTGCTTTGGGGTGGGGGGGCCGCGTGGCCCCCCCCTTCCCCAAGGCACCCCCCCATGTTGAGGGCACGCGGCCTGGTACGGCTCAGGAGGGGGGGCGCGCTCGCTCGCCCCCCTTTCCTGGCCGGCCGGGTAGCGTGCTCGGACAAGGGTCTAGTGTGGACTTTGGGGGAACCCCCACGCCGATTTTTTTCGGCGTTGGGGTTCCCCTTTAAGCCCATTCCAGGCGGCGGAGCCCGCAACGTCTCCTTCGCGGGCCCCGCCTACCTGTACACGCGCTCGAAATGGGCGGATTTGCCTCCTCCTTACGTGGGCGAGTCCGTTCATTTCAAAAGTTGAGCCAACTGTTTGCCCAACCTTGTTCGTCAAACAGTCCGCTCGTGTGTGGGCAAGTCCGCTCATGCAAATTTTGAGCGGACTGTTTGCCGAAACTGTTTGACGAACAAGGTTGGGCAAACAGTCCGCGCGTGTGTACGCGGCCTAAGAGTAATCAAGGCTTTCAGAGTGCCTCTGGGAAGAACTGTATACTCTTATCAGTACATCTCCAAATCCATCATCCCTGAAAACAACAGGTATCTGCAAACAATTCTTCCAGGAGATTGCACTGGGGTAGACAGGGTCATTAAATTCCCTGGTGTGCTTGATAGTAATGGTCATTTGTGCTAAGCTGGGCTTAAATGGATCAAAATGTATTTGGTTCAGCAGGGACAGGCCAAATTTCAATCCATCTATCGCTGTTTCTGATCCAGAGTAGGGATGAGCTTTCTGTTTGGGTCAAACATGAGTTTGACTCGAACATTGGCTGTTCGCCCGTTTGTTGAAAACTGAACATTATGGGCCATTCGTGCCAAATTCGAGCGGCGTGTAACGGTCCATAATGCACTGCGGGAGCGCAATGCATTGCTGTATGATCGGCCAAAGCATGCACCATGACCTGCATGCTTTGGCCAATCCAAGGAGGAGGATTGTGTCAGCATGGAGCTGGAGGATAACACTCAGCATCAGCAGCAGTCTTCAAGGGGTTGCAGTCCCCAGAAACCCATAGAGTTGAGGATCATGTGATCCTTAGTGACCCAGAGGACTCGGGATCGAATGAGTCTGCAAACTGATGCTGCATGGCCTCCCTTATCCTGCAAAGCCTGCGAAAGGACCTTAGGATTTGTGGTATGAAGGAGAGGGATCATTACTGGCTGGCCACCCTTCTTGATCCACGTTACAAGGTAAGGTTCCAGAGGGAGCAGAGGATGCAATGCGTTTCCAGAGCCTGGGAGGTTACAATTTCCTGGTGCTGGACAACGTGTTGGTGAGGCTTCGTTCAGTCACAGAGCAGTGGAGAATGTGGCTGGCTGACAGATGCCTTCAGACAATTTTTCAGTCCTTCGGCACCCAGGTATGATCAGTTCCAGCAACCATCACCAGTGTCTGAATTACATGGTGCAGGAATATCTAGGGGCAAGATCAGACTTGGAGCCCTTTCCACCAGAAAATCCACTGGGTTACAGGGTCTTGAGGATGCAATTGAACTACTGGCCTGTCCTGCATCCAGCGTTCTTTCAGAATGCACAAATACTATTTTTGATCTAATATTTCTCAGCAGGGCCTGTTCCCATGCTCAACAAAAGTATTTGAGGCTTTACAGTGTTGTGCCACCACCACCACCACCTAAGGCCCAATTTTTATGCTCCTGTTTAACAGGGGCACGTAATTACAATTTTTGATCTAATATTTCACATTAGGGCCTGTTCCCACACTCAACAAAAGTATATGTGAGGCTTTACAGTCTTGTGCCACCACCACTACCACCACCGCCTAAGGCCCAGTTTTTATGCCCCTGTTTAACAGGGGAGCATAATTACAATTCTTAATATAATATTTCACAGCAGGGCCCATTCCTAGCGCCCACCAAGAGTAACTGTGAGGGCTTACAGTGTTCTGGTACCACCAACACCTAAGTTCCAATTTTCCACAGAGTGTATAAAGCAGGCTGTGTAGTATATACAGGCAGAGGCGGCTCTAGACTTTCTGAGGCCTTAGGCAAAACTTAGACATGAGGCCCCACTCACGCCCATAATGGGAAAAATATTATAAAAATGATAAAAATTAACTGTATGAATGCATACATTAACTTAAATCCTATGAACTATGAATTCACAGTTTCTATAAATTTCTCTAGCCAATTATTCTTTAATCAAATATCATTAAACATAGGGTGGGTGGGTATATATGTTACACGCACACAGATATAGATCAAATTGTGCAGCTGCCTACTCATTATCCTTTGTACTGTCTCATAAATGTGAAATTAATTTGTCAACAAAGTATAAAACAAAAAAAAGTAATTTTACAACATATTCTAAAACATAACCTGTTTAATGCAACAAGTGATTATTTAAAAAAAATGTAAAACATAAAAACATATAAATATGTAACTTTGAATATTTGCTCAGTAGTGCATGGAACATAATAGGTATAAAGTGCAATATTTTTCAAGTAACAAAATAACTCAGTTTCTTGTATTCTTTAGCAAAACATCAATAAAAAAAAAACTTAAATTGGAACTTTAGTCAGAAAATTAAGTCCTGCTATCCTGTGTAGCCAAAGAAGCTGCTTCTGTTTGATCTGCAACTACCATGGTGCTGCTCCAACAAATGACTGTCAATTCTGAACAGGTGTCTGTTTAGGGTGCCTGCAGGAAAACAGCCTGGTGTAAGAGTGCCCTATTAGATTAGACTTATACCAGGGTCCTTTCTCAGGCACTTACTGAAAGCCAATCAAAACAAAAACAAAACAAAACCTTTGTTTCAATATACAATACCACAATATATGTGCTAACTATAGTTGGGGCTCATACACAAACCCCCTGGGAAGTTTCAACAGTAGTACATTTTTTTAATGTTTCAATATCAGAAGTTGCAAAACAGTCGCCTACATTTGGCAGTTGTAAATTCATCTATCACAGATGAATAATTTAATTTTGAAGCCAGTTAAATCAAGTTCAATGGACAAAACTGCTAAGGCAGATAATCCTTTTGCCACACCTTGCTGATAAGGTTGATTTTTACTAAAATCTCATACCATACAATTAATGACACAACAAACTCATATGACAAAATTTCTTCTTTTAGTGAAGACAGTCCAAACCAGCTAAGGGACAGTCCGACCCAGCTGAGAGACGGTCCAATCCAGCTGAGGGACAGTCCAATAAGCTGAGGGACAGTCCAATCAGATGAGGGACAGGCCAATCAGCTGAGGGACAGGCCAATCAGCTGAGGGACAGTCCAATCAGATGAGGGACAGGCCAATCAGCTGAGGGACAGTCCAATCAGCTGAGGGACAGTCCAATCAGATGAGGGACAGGCCAATCAGATGAAGGACAGGCCAATCCAGCTATGGGACTGTGACATTCCAATCCACCTAAGAGACAGTCCGGCGCCCAGCTAAGGGACAGCCTAATGCAGCTGAGAGACAGCCCAATCCAGCTATAGGAGTTTGACAGTCCAATTCAGCTATGGGACCTCGACAATACAATCCACCTAAGGGACAGTCCAACCCAGCTAAAGGACAGTCACCGACCTCACATCCATGATACAGGAGACGGTCAGAGACTGTGTGTGGACAATGATACAGGAGACGGTCAGAGACTGTGTGTGGACAATGATGCAGGAGACGGTCAGAGACTGTGTGTGGACAATGATACAGGAGACGGTCAGAGACTGTGTGTGGACAATGATACAGGAGACGGTCAGAGACTGTGTGTGGACAATGATGCAGGAGACGGTCAGAGACTGTGTGTGGACAATGATGCAGGAGACGGTCAGAGACTGTGTGTGGACAATGATACAGGAGACGGTCAGAGACTGTGTGTGGACAATGATACAGGAGATGGTCAGAGACTGTGTGTGGACAATGATACAGGAGACGGTCAGAGACTGTGTGTGGACAATGATACAGGAGACGGTCAGAGACTGTGTGTGGACAATGATACAGGAGATGGTCAGAGACTGTGTGTGGACAATGATACAGGAGACGGTCAGAGACTGTGTGTGGACAATGATACAGGAGATGGTCAGAGACTGTGTGTGGACAATGATACAGGAGACGGTCAGAGACTGTGTGTGGACAATGATACAGGAGACGGTCAGAGACTGTGTGTGGACAATGATACAGGAGATGGCCAGAGACTGTGTGTGGACAATGATACAGGAGACGGTCAGAGACTGTGTGTGGACAATGATACAGGAGACGGTCAGAGACTGTGTGTGGACAATGATACAGGAGACGGTCAGAGACTGTGTGTGGACAATGATACAGGAGATGGCCAGAGACTGTGTGTGGACAATGATGCAGGAGACGGTCAGAGACTGTGTGTGGACAATGATACAGGAGACGGTCAGAGACTGTGTGTGGACAATGATACAGGAGACGGTCAGAGACTGTGTGTGGACAATGATGCAGGAGACGGTCAGAGACTGTGTGTGGACAATGATACAGGAGACAGTCAGAGACTGTGTGTGGACAATGATACAGGAGACGGTCAGAGACTGTGTGTGGACAATGATGCAGGAGACGGTCAGAGACTGTGTGTGGACAATGATGCAGGAGACGGTCAGAGACTGTGTGTGGACAATGATACAGGAGACGGTCAGAGACTGTGTGTGGACAATGATACAGGAGACAGTCAGAGACTGTGTGTGGACAATGATACAGGAGACGGTCAGAGACTGTGTGTGGACAATGATACAGGAGACGGTCAGAGACTGTGTGTGGACAATGATACAGGAGATGGCCAGAGACTGTGTGTGGACAATGATACAGGAGACGGTCAGAGACTGTGTGTGGACAATGATACAGGAGACGGTCAGAGACTGTGTGTGGACAATGATGCAGGAGACGGTCAGAGACTGTGTGTGGACAATGATACAGGAGACGGTCAGAGACTGTGTGTGGACAATGATACAGGAGACGGTCAGAGACTGTGTGTGGACAATAATACAGGAGACGGTCAGAGACTGTGTGTGGACAATGATACAGGAGACGGTCAGAGACTGTGTGTGGACAATGATGCAGGAGACGGTCAGAGACTGTGTGTGGACAATGATGCAGGAGACGGTCAGAGACTGTGTGTGGACAATGATACAGGAGACGGTCAGAGACTGTGTGTGGACAATGATACAGGAGACGGCCAGAGACTGTGTGTGGACAATGATACAGGAGACGGCCAGAGACTGTGTGTGGACAATGATACAGGAGACGGTCAGAGACTGTGTGTGGACAATGATACAGGAGATGGTCAGAGACTGTGTGTGGACAATGATACAGGAGACGGTCAGAGACTGTGTGTGGACAATGATACAGGAGACGGTCAGAGACTGTGTGTGGACAATGATACAGGAGACGGTCAGAGACTGTGTGTGGACAATGATACAGGAGATGGCCAGAGACTGTGTGTGGACAATGATACAGGAGACGGTCAGAGACTGTGTGTGGACAATGATACAGGAGACGGTCAGAGACTGTGTGTGGACAATGATACAGGAGATGGTCAGAGACTGTGTGTGGACAATGATACAGGAGACGGTCAGAGACTGTGTGTGGACAATAATACAGGAGACGGTCAGAGACTGTGTGTGGACAATGATACAGGAGACGGTCAGAGACTGTGTGTGGACAATGATACAGGAGACGGCCAGAGACTGTGTGTGGACAATGATACAGGAGACGGTCAGAGACTGTGTGTGGACAATGATACAGGAGACGGCCAGAGACTGTGTGTGGACAATGATACAGGAGACGGTCAGAGACTGTGTGTGGACAATGATACAGGAGACGGTCAGAGACTGTGTGTGGACAATGATACAGGAGACGGTCAGAGACTGTGTGTGGACAATGATACAGGAGATGGCCAGAGACTGTGTGTGGAC